>NC_077233.1:5823307-6178372 GCF_027887165.1 Monodelphis domestica
ATGAACACTTAGAATGCCACCATTTTCATTAATGTATGTAGAGAGTCTAAAATCTTCTTAGAACCACCTGCCTTTTCCCCTCAGCATCTCCCATTCTGCCTAAAGAAGTAGAAAGAGGCCACATTGACTTAAAGGGGCATTTGGCATTCTTCTCTGCTTTTGGGGGGTCATTGTGATCATTCTTATGGGCTTGAACTGCTGGCTGATCTTCATGCAGATATCCAACAATCACATATAAAACATCTATTGGAATCAGGTCACTTTTGTGAGAAAGTCCTGAAGGAAAAATCATAATGAAGTATTCCCTGCCCTCATGGAATCTATTGGGGAAGGGGAAACAGTAAGCTCACAAAATATGTGCAAAATCATTTCTAGTTTTGAGGAATTTCAAGGGTGGGGGGAGGGAGTCAGGGTAGCCTTCCTTGAGGAGGTGGTACTTGAGGTGAAGGTTGAAGGAAATTCATCTCAAAGAAAACAATTTTGAGTGTGTTCTGAAGGCAGTGCATTCCAGGCGAAGGGACATGAATGTTGTATATGAGGAATGGCAAAGAGAGCATTTGGCTAGAACATCAAGGACATCAGCTGACTTGTGGAATGAAACGCAAACACTTCCTTCTTTCCCAAGGCACAGAAATGGTGGGCAGAAACTTTACAGTCTCAAGAAATAAAAGTTATCTACTTTTGAATTGCCTCCTTTTCTGGTTTGGTTAGGAATATACTTCCTACCCCAAACTGTGAGAATTATATGATCTGTCATGTTTCTTGGGGTTTTTTTTAATACTATGATCTTTAATATTAAGTTTGTAAATGCATTTAGGATGTATTGTTGAATGTGATGGAAGATGTTAGTCTAATTTCTGGTAGAGTATTCTTCAGTTTTCCCAGTAGTTTTTAAACAAATAAGGAATTTTTTTCCCCAAGTAATTTGTATTTTCCACTTTATCAAATGCTGGGCTATTGAATTCTGTCATTTCTAGTTCTTCTTTGTCTAGTCTATTCTATTGATTTGTCACTCTAGTCTTTAAGCAATTCCCTTCATCCTTTCCCCTGATAACATAGAGCTTAGGGTTGTTGTTGTTTTTTAAAGAATAAATTGTTATCTTTTTATCAAGTACTATAAAATAACCCCTTGGGAATTCAATTAGTATAGTATTAAGATGTTAATTAATCTTGATAATATTATCATTTTTACTATGTTGACATAGCCTATCCATGAGCACTGAGTATGCCTCCTGTTACTTAAGTTATTCTGTATTTTTAAAATCAGTACTTCTTAAATGCATCTTATTAGTTATATAGGATTTCCCCTTATTATTACTTCTTGTGTTTTGTTAATATTAAATAGATATGCTGTTGGTTTCTCTCTCTCTCTCTCTCTCTCTCTCTCTCTCTCTCTCTCAATCTCTCTCTCTCTCTCACCCCTTACCTTCCATCTTTGAATCAATACTGTGTGTTGATTCCAAAACAAAAGAGTATAAAGGTTAGGAAATGGGGGTTAAGTGACTTGCCCAGGCCACATAGATGTGATTCCCACCCTGGATCTCCCATCTCTAGGCCTGCCTATCTGAGCAACCTCACTGCTCCCTTTTCTCATTTTTAAAAAATTAATTTCTTTTGTAACCTCCCAGCTTTGATGAAGCTATTAATTGTCTAAATTATTATCTTTACTGATTTCTTAGAATTTTCCAAAGAAAATATCATGTTATCAGTAAATATCTGATCTTTGCCTATCTTTCTGCCTTAAATTTCTTCCTCTTATGTTACTATTATTGTTAGCATTTCCAGAAGTATTTCAAATAAGAGTGGGGAGAGTAGGCATTCTTGCTTCACTCCTAAAATTATTGGCAAAGGTTCTATGATAGCCCCATTACATATGATGCTTGCTTGGGGATTTTGATAGATTTTTTTCTGATATTAAAAAGGTCACTTTGTACCTAACTTGGTTTCATTTTTATCATAAAAGAATGTTGTAGTTGTCAAAGGACATCTGTATCTATTGAGATGGCCATGTGGTTTTGAATGTTTTGGTATTTAATATGATTAATTGTGTTTATTGTTTTTCTAACATTGAACCATCTTTGTATCCCTGGTATGAGTTCTGTTTGGTTACAATGAATGATTTCTTGGATAAATTGCTCTAGAGTGACAGGATTTTGTTTAGATTTTTTTCGGGTCAGGGTTTGTTATTTATATTGTCCTAAACTTTTCCTTCTATGTTTTATTTCTTCTTGGTTTAAGAATTAGAACTATATTTGTTTCACAGAAAGATTCTGAGAAGGTTCTTTTTTTCCATTTTTGAGAATAATTTGTGAAATATGGGTACTAATGGTTGTTTAGAATTTTGACCTGAATTCTCCAGTGAATACATCAAGACCAGAGGTTGGTGTTTTTCTCCCTCTGTAATAGTACATTTATAAGAAGATCTATTTCATTTTTTGAGATTGGGTTATTTAATATCTCTTTCTGATCTTCTGAGAGTTTTTGGGAAAATATTTTGTTTTTAAAGTATTTTTCTATTTTTTGTTTTTGTTTTCAGTTTAATTGGCAGTTAGCTATGTAAAAATATGCTTAGAACTTTTTTTAAATTTATTTGATTTTGTTGGGATTTCACCTTGCTCATTTGCAATTTTATTTACTTAATTCCTGCTCTCTCTTTTTTTAGATTAGCTAAAGATTTGCTCATTTTATTAATTATTTCAAAGATTCTGCTTTTCATTTTATTTATTTCCTGGGGATGGGGGGGTATTTCTAATTCATCTATTTCACCTCTAATTTCTAATATATGCTGTTTTGCTTTTACTTTAGCTTTATTTGTTGCCTTTCTAACTTTTAAGTATATATTTAGTTTAGTAATCCCCTTGATTTTGTTAATGCATTGAATTCTATAATTTTCCCCTCTGAGATTTGCTTTATCAGCATCCCAAAGATTTTGGTATGCTATTTCATTATTATAATTTTCTTTTACATAGTCATTATTTCCATGATTTGTTCTTTGACCCACTAATTACATAGGACTTCAGTGTTAAGTCTCCATTTGGGTCTTTATCTTTTGTCTGTGGACTCTGAACCAATTACTATTCTTATTGTGTGAAAATATATCAAGAATGTATTATCTATTTCTGCCATTTTACATTTGTTTGCAATATCTCTGTGCTCTATTACATGATCAGTTTTTATAAAAAGTTCCATGTGGTACTAAGAAATATATATATATATTCTGCTATCACATTTGGAAGACACCATATCTTTTAACTCTAGCTTCTCCAGTATTTGTTCAGTTTCATATTTTCTTATGTTTCTTGTTCTTTTTTTAGCTGTTGATAAAACTAAGAGAGGTTATATTGATATCTCTTGTCACTATTTTCTTGCTACTTATGTCTTCGTGTGATAAGGCTTCCTGTGATTTTGAATGCCAAGGCATTTGAAGCATATGAGTTTATTACTAATCATTACTTTATTTTTAATAACTCCTTTTAGCATGATATGCTTCTCTTGTTTAATCTTTTTCATTTTAGGATTGTCTTTCATCAGATAGCATGACAGTAACTCCTACTTTAGTGGATTCACCTGATCAATAGTGAGTTTTTCCCATCCCCTTGGTTTTATTATATATATTTGATTTTAAAACATGTTTCTTGTAAGCAATTATAAGGTTTTGTTTTCTCATCCAAACTGTCATTCTTTTTTCATTTTATTGGATTGTTTAATCCATTCACATTTAAAGTTATGAGAGTTAGTTTTATTTTTCCCTCCATCTGTTTTTAGTATTTTGTTCAAATTATGATTTCTCCCTCTTCTTCTATAAACACCGTACCTATGTTGCTTCAGTTATTTTTATCTTAATCTTTTTTTAAGGTGCCTTTGTTCTCACTGGCTCTCTTCCCCTCACCACCTTTTTCCCCAACCATCCCCTCTTATTTGTTATTCCTTTCCCTTTGGGGTTTTTATTAGTTCTTTTTCCTCTTCTGTTTTTATCTGGTAACATAATTCTTCTTCATTATTTTTCTTCTCTCAGTAAAACACCTGTATTCCTCTTTCCTCTATTTTTCAAATAGTCCAGTTCATTACATTTATTTTATTTTATCTTTGTGCCCCTTTCCAAAAAGGATCTCTTTCTTTGTTTTTCATTCTCTTTCTATCTACTATAGTCACTCATTCTCTGATTCATGATCTCTATTATTATCTGCTTCTCTCTCTTTTCTCACTGTTCCTTGTAAAATCCAAGCTGTTATGGTATCTATTATAAATTCTTCCATCTAGACTGTTTCTATCATTGCCTTGTAAATCTTACACCAAAAACTCTCCTTTTCCATTGTACCTAACACCTAGAAAAATGCCAATTGTTTCAAGTCAGAGAGACTCATGGTAGGATCCCTCCCCTACAATGTCCCTGATTGTGAAGCCCTTCCCTTTTCTCCCTATTTTCTTCAAAATCTCCTTCTGGGTCCATGCTCTTCCACTCCTCTATCTGTCAGTTGTCTCTAGGAGTTCCAACTCCCACTGCCCCCCCCCAAAGTAAGATGAGTATACTTTTCAAACACCAAATTCCCCAAGCCACACCCATCACAAGGTCCCCATTTCCCTTCACAGATTCTGTCTTCACTCACTGAAAATTTCGTCAATGGAATACCCTCCCAAAACCTAGGCCTCTTTTCCTTTCCCTTCTTTTTCAAAAATCCTTCACATTCTCTTCTCATCTACTCTTCTATAACGTCTTTCTGATGACACAGGGGTCACCTTCTTCTCATTGTTAACTCTTGATTTAATCCAGCATATTCATATTCTTCTCTATTCCTTTGCTTTCCTCCCCTCCTTATGTGACCTCCTATGATGTGATGTAGTATACACACACACATATGCCCATGCAGGCAATTGACTTATCTGTAGACAAAATGTTGTGAGTTTCTGTACATAATACCCTATGTCTGCCTCCTCACTATTACCTCCATCAGATACCTACTATCACCCTATCCCCTTATGTATGTCTAGAAAAAAAAAGCTTTTACTAGTCTATATGCTATCACTTAATTGTTATTGCTATCAGTGAATGCTACATTTATTCACTTCTTCTGCATTTTCATTCTTTGGAGTATCCAAGAAGTAAATAATATCTTCAGTTCTGGTTTTTTCCTAAAAATACTTCAAGTGTTTATTATTAAACATATATTTTTTTTCATGTATGGTTAAGCTCAAATTTTCATGGTAGGTGACCCTGGGCTACATGCTGAACTCCATTGTTCTTTATTTTTAATTGGGAAATTTTTATTTAATTAATTAATTTAGAATATTTTCCCATGGTTATAAGATTCATGCTCTTTCCCTGCCCTCCCCCCCATACCCTCCTGTAGCCAAAGCACAATTCCACTGGGTTTTACATGTGTCATTGATCAAGACCTATTTCCATATTTTTGATAATTGTACCAGGGTAATCATTTAAAGTCTATATCCCCAATCATAGCCTCATCAACCCATGTGATCAAGCAGTTGTTTTTCTTCTGTGTTTCTATGTCCACAGTTCTTCCTCTTGATGTGGATACATTCTTTCTCCTAAGTCCCTCCGGATTTTATTGGGTCATTGCATTGCTGCTAGCAGAGAAGTCACATTGAAATGTGCTACAATGTATCCATCTCTGTGTACAATGTTCTCCTGGTTCTGCTCCTTTCACTCTGCATCAGTTCCTGGAGGTCTTTCCAGTTCACATGGAATCCCTCCAGTTCATTATTCCTTTGAGCCCAATAGTATTCCATCACCAACAGATAACACAACTTGTTCAGCCATTCCCCAATGGATGGAAACTCCTCATTTTCCAGTTTTTGTGTTTTTTTGCCACCACAAAGAGTGTGGCTATAAATATTTTTGTACAAGTCTTTTTCCTTATGATCTCTTTGTAGTATAAATCCAGCAGTGGTAGGGCTGGATCAAAGGGTAGGCAGTTGTGTAGTGCCCTTTGGACATATGAACTCCATTGTTCTTAAGAACACATTATTGGGGGCAACTGAGTAGGTAGCTCAGTAGATTGAGAGTCAGACCCAGAGACAGGAGGTCCTGGTTCAAATTTGACCTCAGACACTTCCTGTGTGACCTTGGGCAAGTCACTTAACCCCCATTGCCTAGCCCTTATCACTCTTCTGCCTTAGAACCAATACCCAGTATTGATTCTAAGACAGAAAGTAAGGATTAAAAAAAGAAAAAGAACACAGTATTACCTTCTTTCCTCTATTTTCTAGATAATGCAGAATAATCTTGCATTATTGGAATTTCATTTTCATTGTCTCAGTATTTGCAACCTTATTTTTTTTTCTGATGGTGATCTATGAAATTTTCCATTAATATTTCATTTTCTGTGTTCATAAGTTCTAGGCAGTTCTCTTCTATTATTTTCTACATTCTGGTATTAAAGTTTTTTGTCCTGTCTTGCTCTTCTGAAAGAGCTCTAAATCTTAGATTGGCTTTGAGATTAGTGTATTTTGCTTACATGGTGAGCACATGTTCTTTTAATGCTATTGTTTCCTTTGTTCTGTTTTTTCTTCTCTTCTTTTAGATTATCCTTTACTTCTATATATTTGATTTCCCAAACTGTTTTTCTCTTTTGTTTCTTTGGTAAGACTTGCCCTAGCAGATTTCAGCTTTTCCATTCTGCCCATTGTTTTTGCTGGGTATGCCATATAGCCCACCCTCATAATTCTATTTTTTCTTTTGAACCACTTAAGAATAGTATGTTATGGCTCCATGTTCTCCTCACATTCCATAGGGATCCTTGTCTTTTCAGGTATTCTATCATTTTCATTTGTTACTTAGTATTTACTAGATCTGGAGGCCAGGGTGTTTAACTTTTGCTTATGTTCAAGAGCTTTGGGTTTTCTTCTTTTGAGCTCTTTGGAAATTTTCATCCCCCTCCTGCATTTTCCCCTTATTCATGCTCTAACACTGTCCTCTCTGATGATATGGTTTTCTTGGGTCCTAGTTTTCAAAGTATCTTAACCTCTTCCTACTCACTGTTCACCTGCCTAGGACTCTACCCCAGTAGATTTCTGATTCCTAAGAACTTTCTTTCCCTAGCTGTAAGCTCTAATCTTTCCCTCAGGTTTAGTGTAGTGCTACATAGTCCTGTCCCCCTACACACACACACACACACACACACACACACACACACACACACACACACACACACACGAAGATCAGAGGAAAGATATGTGCATGTGAACTAGAAGTCTATGAGCTATATCTTGAAGAAAGCCAGGAGGTGGAGGTGAGGAAGAATAATTTTCAAAGCAGAAAGAACAGCTTAGTGCAAAGGTCCAGCGATGGGAGATGGTATGGTTATTTACATTCAACAAAAAGCAAGGAAGCTAGTGTAACTGGATCATGAAGTGCATGGAGAGGAATGAAGTAGGAGACTGGAAAGAATGGAAAGTGTCATCAAAGTCTACCAGTGACATTTGGGGTTGATCTTACAAACAATACCAAACCACTGGGATCCCTGAGTAGCCAAGTGGTCTGATGAGAACTATGATTCCAGAATATCAGCTTGACAGTTGGCGCTAATGGATCGAAGGGAAGAGAATATTGGAGGTTGAGCCTGAGAGACTGATTTGGAGTCTGTTGCAAGAGTCCATATGAGGGGTGATGAGAGTATGATGTAGGATGGCTGCTGTCTGAAGGGAAACAATGAACCAATAAGCATTCATTAAATGCTCACCATGTTCCAGGTACTACAATAGGTGATGATGACCCAGAGGAAAAAACAACAGAGTCCTTGCCCAGGAGCAGCCTGCATTACACCAGGGAAGCACTGTATACAAATATGGAAGTACCTACAAAGTACAGGTATCCCTTCCACATCTCAGGGGTGAGGGGTGCCCCATGCCCCTGCTATCTGGAAAATCCATATGAAGTTTATGGGCCTTCCATTTGTACCAGAGAGGAAGTATGTGGGTTTTTTCCTTTTATGGGGTATTTCGAGTAAAAGAAAGTATGTGTATGGTATTAAAAGATGAACTATATTGCTATTATACAATATTATACAGATCTTTTAGGCATTTCTGAGTTTCTAAACTTCTTCTGAGTCATCTGTTGGCCTTCATCTGTGGTCTGAGGCTTCCACAAAACTCTCCCCAAAATCCCATTTAATTTCTTCTGCCAGCTGGTGATATTTTGAGACTGTGATAGGGAAAGGCGCGATGTGGAAGGGATATTTGTATAGAAAAACTGATCAGCAAAGACTTCATGTAGGAGGCGACTTCCACTTCGAGGGGATAGATGTGAGGTGTATTATGGAGAGCAGGAACGCCACAAGATGTGGAAACGGATTGTCTGCAAGAGGAAACAAAGAGGGAAGAACCCCAGGTGTCTCTGAAAGGAAGCGGCTGCCCTCAGAACATTAGGAAGGAAGAGAGGTTGGGGAGAAAGATAAGGAGCTCTGCTTTGGACATGGTGAGCTCTGAGATGGATCTAGCTGGAAATCTCTTTAGGCGGTTAGTGCTATTGGACTGGATGTTAGGAGAGACACACAGAGAAAGAGACACACAGGTACAGAGACAGAGGGAGAGAGATGATGCTCTCTGCAACCGTCTTACTGGCACTGTGAGATATTCCACAACTCCTCCACTGCGCACACAGCTTCCAAAATCCCAGGGCCATCCTCACCCAAGGAGGCCTAAGATCCCCTGATTCTGGTGGAAGGCAATCTTGCACTAAAAACAATGACCTGAATATCTGGGGTGTTCTAATTTGTCTGGAGAAAAAAAAAAACTTTTGGTTGGGGCTCAGCCGAAAGATGAAAACCCCCTGAACCTTTCAGGACTGTCCCTAGAAGTCCCCTAATAGTGAAATGGTGGTGATGAAAGCTTTCCTAGAAGTTGGGGGCCGGAAGGGGGAGGGATGGAGTGCTCTTAGGTCATTGAGCTGGAATCCTGAGTATTTGGATTGGAGTGGGAGGGCATTTGTATTCACCTTGAGGCAATAGTGGGTGTATTTGCATGACTATGTGTGCAGGTGGGTTTTTCCTTACTAAGTGTTCCATTAGGGAAGGACTTGGAGTCAAAAAAGACCTGAGTTCAAATGCTGACTCTGACACCTGCTAGCTGGGTCAGTATGATGAGCTCTCCAGCTTTCACTTCCACTCCTCTCCACAGTTGCTTCCTCTCTCAAAGGAGAATGATAATGGCTGAATTGGCCCCTCCGAGGGTTTGTATGAGGCTCAATTCCATGTAACCATAGAGCTACATTTTACCACACAATCTAAATACAAAGTAATTGGGGAAGCAGAAAGGATACAAATGAGATCCCGTTTCACAGTTCCTGGGAAACGTTAAAATGCTGTGTAAATAGAGGCATGCAGTCACCTAGGTCAGGAGCACTAAGAGGTGGCCATCCAAGGCCAGAAGGCTTCTCACTTTCACCCTCTGCTTTTCTCCTGTTCCAGCCTGTCCCTACTTCCTCTTTGACAGATACATTGGCTGTGCCCCTTTAAGGAGGGCTTTTTCTTCTTCCCCAAGAAATCAGTGTCTGCCTCAGTTCCCTGCACCTGTCCTCAGCCCTCTCTCTTTTGCTTCAGCTCTAGCCCATGGCTGCAGAGCCGGCAGAGGGGTGTCCAGGCTGAAGACTGTACAGTAGGCACACTCTCCATCCCAGGCCTGCTGGCCTCTCTTCAGAACTTGCTCCTTCTTTCCCTTACGCCTCCCTTATTCCAGATTACATCTGGATTATTGGACTTCCTTCCTCTCCTCCGGAGGGAATTTTACAGAAAACAGCTGCTTCCTCCTCAAAGGGGTTCAGCTGGTGTTTTTATGAGATCGTCCAATTCTAGAGATGGGAGGAAGCTCAAGAGGTCATCTGATCCAGCCCCCTGCCTTTAGGCAAGGGAATGTCTAAACCATTCAGGACTTATCATAGGATCATAGGATTTTGTGGTAGAAAGGTCTTTGGAAATTGTCTCACTTAATCCAAAGACCTCATTCTTATAAAGGAGGAAAAATTTAGTGACTTATCCAAGGTCACACAGTAGTATGTATCAGAGCCAAGATTCCAACCCAAACCTCAAAATTTTAAACTTGTGTATTTTCCTCTGCATGTCCCTGGCAGGGATGGACATTTTCCTCTACAAAATTAACTGTCTCAGCCTCTACCTCTGTCTCTCTCTCTTGTGTGTGTGTGTGTATGTGTATCTCTCTATCTGTTTCTCTCTCTCTCTCTCTCTGTCTCTCTCTCTCTCTTTGTCTCTCTCTCTCTCTGTCTCTCTATCTCTCTTTGTCTCTCAGTCTCTCTCTGTCTCTCTGTTTCTCTCCTTTCTCTCTCTCTCTGTCTCTCTGACTCTCTGTCTCTCTCTCTCCCTCCCTCCTCTCTCTGTCTCTCTTTCCCTCCCTCTGTCTGTCTGTCTCTCTCTCTGTCTGTCTCTGTCTCTGTCTCTGTCTGTTTCTGTCTGTCTGTCTGTCTGTCTCTCTCTCTCTCTCTCTTTCCTTAACTTGCCATTCTGAACCAGAGACCAGCTTAAGTTTAGTCCCCAGTAAATGAGATTACACATGAGTCAGTCTGGGTCCCTGACCAATACACAATCTCTTAATGGTTCAGCATCCCCCAAATTCTAACAGCTGATACACAGTTTCAGGCTTTCTATTTTCTTGTTTAATTAATTTATATAATGAGTCCAAAGTACGTCTTTGGTCTCAAAGAAGAACATGGTTATATAATTAGGATACGAGCATAAATGTGTATATCTCCACTGGCTCCCCATGATCACATGGGCCAAATAGAGAACTCGGGCCCTTTTCTTCCAAGCCCTCCACCACCTCAACCAACAACTTGTGTGGACTCATCTCTAGTCAATCAGAAGGTTTTCTGCTTACCTCTCTGAGACACTGGTACACAGGCTTCCCATTATCTGGGGATATCATGTGTGACCATGTTAGTGCTGAAAGTTCTTTTCCCAGTGATTAATTGGTGAATTGAATATTATTGTTTGGATTCAAATTCAGAAACTCTCTGTGCTAAATGGGCCCAGCCAGTAATTGGCTCGGCTCCTAATAGCCAATAACCTCTCTCCTAATCAAGCTCTTTTTTCTTGGTTTTCTGGGACCCACTGTTCATTTTCCCATCTTGTAGTTATGCTCCAAGTTGTCCAGCCCCCAGTACACTTTGTGTCCACTCTACTATATTCTGACACTTCTTGGAATTTCATTAAATGGACTGCTTCCTGGGCTGCTCGCTTCCTGAGATCTATCATAGCTAATCGCGATTTCATCAAAACCATGTCTGGCTCCCTTTGGCCAATTCCAAATTCTTTGATCCAATCCGATCAAATCCACCATATATTAAGCACCTGCTGCAACTAAGTTCGTGCTAATGATCATGTTTTTGTGACTTATTCCGTTGTCTCCCTCAACTATACCAGCATATTGAAAGGGCACTTTTGATGGACTACTCAACTTGAGACATCTCACAGGTAGGGTCAGCTGTGTCAAAGTAAAACTGAACGGAAAAGAAAACTGTAGACATCCATTTTGGAACACGCTGCTCAAGCAGGATTCGTCTTGGTACCAATTATGGCTTGTATTATTCCATCATAAAGAATAACCATTGGAAAAAGGGTTTCATTATTAACAACCCAATCATCTAACCAACTGATGTATCTATTAAGCATATTAATTACCCGTTCAGTACAGAACACTTCTAGGCATTTGAAGAGATACAAAAGTTAAATTATACGTCTCTGCCCTTGTGGTAACTTACAGTCCAGTAGGAGGAAAAGACATAAATACTGACAGACACAAATCATCACACATTAGGAGTAGAAATTCTTAACAGTCATAAAGCATTATAAAACTACAATGAGCCAAGAAATCACCTCAGCCTGCAAATATTTTATCTCCTTGAAGTACAGGGAAACATGACATCCAAGGACAACATCTATTTGGAGTATGTGATCATTGGGGGAAAAAAACAACATTTGAGGGGAGGAGGATGAGTAACTATGACTAGTAGTATCCTGAAAACAATGAAATGCAATGATGAGGAAAATGAGCCTGAAGAAAAATTGGTCTAAGGCCCAGCTAAAGCAGATCATTCTGAGAGCATTTATAGATAAAATTGGAAAGAGCACAACAAATAGACACGAAAATGAACAGATGTGCAATGATTTTTCTCAATCTGTTTACATTATCAAGATCATGGAAACATGAGATCTGGACTCTGCCACCTCATTACCCAATACATTACGTAAGAAAGGAGCAATGGCTCTTAAGAAAGTGAAGTCATAAAGGATGACAGGAGCAGAGCAAATACAGACAGAGGAAATCCATGCTAAAGGCGGAGCAGGATGGAATGCACCCAGGGCTATTTCTCAGTATATGCCAAAAAAAGATTCCAAAAGAATGAAAAGATCATCAACTATATTAATAAGATGTGTGTATGGGGGGAGGGGGGACAGGGAAGTGATCTCATAGTCTAGTTAAAAGAGATATGGGTTTAAATGAATGTAAATTGATTTCAAATCCTGACATCATCTATGCTATGTTATCTTGGGAGAGTCACAATCTCTGAGCCTTTATTTGTCCATTGCAAAATGAGGGGATGGGATTAAATGATCTATAGGTCCTTTCCAGCTCTAAATGTATGATCCAAAGACATCAGCAACTGTTGACTCATAACCATCATAGATAGGATGGATTAGTATCACTTTGGCCCCCAATATATGGCAGGAAGTGATGAAAACTGAGAGAAGTGTCTTTACTATCTAGGTAAGAAGCTTGAATTTGGCTCAGGTGAAACTAAGAAGCCAGTAAAGATAATTGCATGGTGAAAGGTGACAATCAGATCTACAGGTAGAGAAAAAAAAAGATTTGATGGATTTATGAAGAATAGGTTGGAGGGAAGAGAGTGTACAGGTAGAAAGTCCTATAAGGAGATGAGACAACTACTTGTCAGCTGTATTAGGGTAGATAATTTTTACTATGGATTGGACTAGATGGCCACTGAGATCCCTTTTATATCTCAAATTTAATCATTTTGTGACACTGGTAATAGAGTAACAGTGAGAATCTCTATTGGAGGATGATACATCTTGGAACTCTATCCATAAGTGACCAACAGGGCTATGTTCATAGAATATTATAAGTTCCTTCCTCTGGATGCATGAGATCATATATTTAGGAATGAAAGGGACCTTTCATGTCATTTAATCCAGTCTCCCTCGTACCTTTATTTTACAGTTGAAGAAACCGAGGCCAATACACATGAAATGATTTGCCCAAGATGACAGTGTTTGAAGTGGGTTTGAACACTAGATCCTTTGATTTCAAATCTAGAAATCTCCATTGCCTCCATCAAAGTCTTTCCTTCCATTAAAGGAAAGACTCTACCTCATGGGCTTTCTGTTGGGGAGAAAGTTTAAAAGATCTAGAATAGTTCAGCCACTCATTTGACCCATTGTCTGGAGACTAACACCAAGATTTTGATACTCAGGGACCTCATCAGGCCCTGCTAATTCTTAGAATTATAATCTAACATAGGGATCCATGTTTAATCCTCTATGCTTTGGGGGGAGTCATTTAGTTTTTGACTCCTAGAAGCAAAGACATTTTCGTCTACTGGGGTCCATCACCTTGCAATCAGCTGTCTCCCATGACTGGAGGACTTTCCTTCCTCAGCTTTGCAGCTAGCTTCCTTGAAGATTCAGATCAAGGAGATTCTCCTCTCCTCTCCTCTCTCTGTTGATAGCTTTCCTTGGAGAATGCCTTCTATTTATCCTGCATGTTTCTTTTGCATGTTGTCTGTACCATTCCAATGAAAGCCCCTTGAGAGCTGGACAGATGTTGCTCCATTTCTTTGAATCTCTAGCACTTAGTACAGTGCCTAACACATAGTAAGTAATTCATGAATCCTAGTCAGTCAGCTTTTTATTATTATTGTTGTTGTTGTTGTTGTTGTTGTTGTTGTTATTATTATTATTATTATTGCTGCTGCTGCTGCTGGAGTTGAGTTTGGTTTGGTTTGGTTTTGAGAAGGGAGTTACCCAGAGGCCTGTGAGTAATGACTCTACTTTTCATGTTATAATAAAATCAAATAAATTCTGTAAGATTTAGACCTATGTAAAAATCTTCTTAACTGAATACAGATGGATTGTTATATTATCCTCTGCCCTATACTCATGACTGCCCTTCTAATCCATTGTTATGTCATTAGCATAAATAGCTAGCAACAAACCCACTGCTCCTAAAACTGGCCCAAACGAGTCCATGCTCCTGGAGGAAGCAGAGCCCAGCATCTTCTCCCTTGGTCAAACACACCACACACCGAAAGAGGAAGCCAGGTCATGTTAAAGTGCATTGTTTACATGTTTCCTGGATTTCATCACTGAAGCGGCGTCAGTGCTTGCCCGTCACCTCTCTCTCTCTCTCTCTCTCTCTCTCTCTCTCTCTCTCTCTCTCTCTCTCTGTTTCTCTCTCTCTGTGTCTCTCTCTGTTTCTCTTTCTCGGTCTCTGTCTCTCTGTCTCTCTCTGTCGCTCTGTCTCTGTCTCTCTGTCTCTCTGTCTCTCTCTGTCTCTCTCTGTCGCTCTGTCTCTGTCTCTCTGTCTCTCTCTCTCTCAAAGTGGGCAAGTTCAATGGTTTGCCATTTGCAAGTGATCCTATGTTAACCAGGTCGCCAAAGAGGGGGAGATCCAAAGCAACCCCTGGGAGAGATTCTAAGAGCCTCGGACAATGGGAAGTGAGGATATGATCGTCTCTAGTTTATAGATGAGAGGACTGAGCCTCAGAGAGGTTACATAACATGAAGCCAAGGCACACAAGTGGTGACAGAGCCAGGAATAGACCTGGGTCTTCCGCTTTCCTCTCCACTGTTCTTTGGCCTCCTCCGTCCAGCTGCTTCAAATGCCTTCCAGGCAGCACACCAGCTTTCCCCGTCATTAAAAATAACAGGTTCATCTCTTCAGTCACATCTACTCACATTGCCATAGTCTCCGTCACCTCGAATACCATTCATGAAGCACCTGCTAATGGCCAAGTCTCTGACTGCTGCCGAGAGACGGAAATACAAATTCCCCAACTCAGCTTGCCAAAGTGTTCCCAAGGAGCCTCTATGTGGCCCTTGAGCAGCCCTTCATCACTGCTTGTGGCCCGACCGATCTGGGGCATCGTCAGGGCTGGGGATACAAGCTGAAGATGCCCTCTTCCAGGCCCAGGAGGAGCTGGCATTCCCTGGGAGCTCCCAGCCAATATGGAGCCTCCAAACGAGGCTGCAGGAAGAGCCTGCTGCGGGCTAGCGACGGAGGGCTCGGAGAGGTCAGCCGCACGTCTGCCAGGACTGCCCTGCCCTAGATTAAAGATGTCTTCTCTTATGTAACACTTTCTGAAAACACCGCTTCCCAGGCAAACCTCAGCTGTGATCCGAACAGGCTCCTATTGACTGAGAGCAAAGCCTGGGATGACTAAGGTGCATTGTAATAATGGGCCTCCATGCCGGAGGATTAGCATGTAACATTCAGAAATCATTACACAACCCTCACATAGCGAGCCTTCAATCAGCCAGGGCAGTTGGGTCAACGAATGCCATTCTTCTGCAATCATGTCCACAAATGCCAAAATACACACGCTTACTCCCGACTTTTTTTTAAAGGAAGAAAAATAAATAAGATCCCGAGTATTTCCTACAGGGAAATAAGAAGATCAGGTAAGAAGGAGCTGAAGGCAGGGGATGAGCTCCACTCCTGCCTCTCCTGCTCTCTCTGAGTCTTGCTTCCCTGGAAGGGTTCGAGAAGGTCACGTCCCAGGTCTCTCTCCATCCCTAATCGATGCCCTGAGCTCTCTTTCTATTCCATTCCTTGGGCATAGGGCAGTAAAGCTGGAAGGGGAGGGAAGGAGGGCAAACTTTCCTGAGCTTCCAAAGGTCCATGAGAAGTGTTAGATCCTCATTCCCTTGATCCATTGCAACAGGAAACTAGCTAGCCTCTGGGAGCATCTTCGCAAGAATGCCTCACTGAGCCTGACTTCCCTGACCTGGACAGGGAACCTGAGAAAGGGTGATGTCAGGCTCCAAGAGCAAGCTTCTCAAGGGTAGGGCCTGGGTCCCATTCAGTCTCTGCATCCCTGGGGCCTGGCACAGGAACTTGTACATGGAAGGAGCTGACTGCATATTTCTTCAACTGGATAACTTGCAGAAAAGTCAAATTTCATTACTTTCAATGCCTTTTTTCAAGCTTTTTTGTTGCTGTTGTTTTGGTTTTTATTTCCATTGAGATGGTACCAAAACCGCTCAGAGCATTCCACGCCTGGGCTGCTGGGTAAAGTAAGCAAGTTGGCCGTGCCATTGACCTGCTGCTGTTTTAAGATTCCCAGCATTCTGTCTGTCCTCGGCCCCAAGATCCCTTCATTTGGGGCCCACCCCCAGTGGAGGGTCAGATAATGAAAACTTGGATAAGGTTCACGTGCTTTAATTAGTTTTGTTAGTGATTCTGCCTGGTTGGCAATAAAAGGAATACTTTCTAAGGGATCAGGTTCTCACACTGAAACGCTGGAGATGACGACGCAGCCCTGGAAAGCCCGAGATCAGTTTCAGCACATTGTCCTATCCTCTTTCTCCAATGGGCTCGCTGGCTGCTCAAGAGCTTTGGGGCCAAATGTTTCCTCTTGTCCTAGGCTTAACTAACAATGGCTACCCCTTCCACTGCCAACGTCCCAGGCTCCAAGTTCCAGACAGAAGAATCCTTAACGCAAGGGAAGATGCATCAATTATGTCTGCTATAGCCGAGAACAGACAGTGAGAACAGTGTCTGTTGCGGCATCCATATTCCTCAGAAGGCTTTGAAGGGAGAATTTCTAGGAAGAAAAGAGCCACGTCCAGGAAAAGGGCATGAGGCTACCCAAAAAGGGAAGGAGGAAAGAAAGCATATTAGGGGGCCAAAAATAGTATAGGAAAATGGGCAAAATGTCTCTTAATCATATACCTAAGCGAGAAGAAATCTTGGGCATGATGGCATCCAATTCCTTTATTTAATAAATGAGGAAATTAAATCTGAGATGAAGTGGCTTGCCTAAACTTGGTCTCAGAGGTAGGAAATGACAGAGCTGGGATCGGAATTCAGGTCTGCTACCTCCAAGTTCATCCTCTTTTCTTTTTCCTAGACTTGATACTTGAGACATAATTTGTGGGTCCAATGCCCTAGAAGCTCTCAATATCTAGTGAATGCCACTTCCCCAGCTTTCCCAGAGGGCCTCTCTGGGCCCCAGAATAACTTGAAACAGCCCCCAAAAGCTGGCAAAGTCAAAAGCTTCATGGCAAAGACATGCACCCAAAACAAAAAATCTGCAAATTGTAAATGTGTTCTCCCAAGGTTCACAACCAGACCATAGCCCCAAACTCCCAAAGCAAGCTTAGGAAACCTTGTGCAGACGCTCCTAAGAAAGAAGATCCCATTCTTTCTCAGCTCCAACAGCAGCTGAGACTTGTCTGTCAGAGACCACACCCCACTGTGTCCCTAGTGAGTCAGCATTCTCTTGCTGCCCCTGGGGAATCCCAACTGGGCTTCCTGCTGGTGGGGGAATGCCTTTATATGGAGAGCTTTCTTTCTTCTTTTGGGCTCAGTGGGTGGAGGGCAGATTTCTAAACCCATATAGACATCCAACAAAAGTTTCTTGGGCTGTCTGACTTCCCTTTTCAGGTCTACATCAAACACAGACTGAGTAAGCAACACCAAAAGCATTTCCTTTGCTTTCATGACCAAATCTCTTCCCTAAGACTTTGCTGCTTGGAGATGTCTAAGAAAGGTCATTCTTATCTCTTTGTCTTGCCTCCTAAGCACCAACTGACTAGCAAGCTGACTTAAGTTCAGCAAGATGCATCTCCTTGCTGCCCTCAAGCCTCGTGAGTCAGTCGCCATTGCCCTTCTCCTACATCCACATGAAATCAAGCCATTTCGAAAGTTGCAACATGGTAGACCAAATTTGTGGTAAAGATCCTGGGATTTTCCCATTGGCCATAGGTGAAAGGCCTCCAAAACAGTAACTTCCTGACCACTGGAAGTTGTACAGAATCCCACGAGAGTTGGGAATCTCAGCAGTCACTTAGAGTAATCCAAAACTGAATGAGAAAACTCTCTACAACTCTTTCCTAACAAAGTGGCCACCTAGTCTTGGCGTGAAGCCCTCCAGAGACAGTAAGCTGACAGCCTTTAAAGTTGCCCATTCATTCCCCTTTAAGACATCTTGGATTACTGGGAGGTGTTGGTTTGGTTTGGTTTGGTTTTCCTTGGCCTAAATCAGACCTAAAGATTTCTACATATTCCTTCTAGTTCTATCTTCTGGGACCAAAAAGAACAAATCCCTTTTTTCCAATCTCCTCTGTGTGTGTGTGTGTGTGTGTGTGTGTGTGTGTGTGTGTGTGTGTCTTTCACTCTCTGTTATTTTTGCATATCAATGCAATTTTTAATAATTGTGTTCTGACATTTTATGATCCATGTTCTCTCCCTTCCCCTCCCCAAGAGGTTACATAAGTTATCATACAATACCTATTTCCGTGGTCATCATGTGTGAAATAAGTCACATATCTCTTAACACAAGAGAAAAATTGCTAGAGGAAATAAAGTGAAGAATGATAATGCTTCAATCTGCATTCAGATGACACCAGTTCCTTCTGGGTAGAGGAGAGCCTTTTAGGCAGGAGTCCCTTGGAGTCATCCTGGTTTGTTTCATTGCTGATAATATGTTGATTCATTCACAGTTGATCTTTGTACTTTATTGCTGTTACTGTGTATAACATCCTCCTGGTTCTGCCCCCTTCACTTTGTATCACTTCATTCTATCCTCCCAGTCTCTCTGTCTCTGTTTGTCTCTCTGTCTCTGTCTTTCTGTCAGTCTGTCTCTCTTTTAACTATCACAACAAAGTCTTCTCTGAGCTAAGTCCCCATGTTGAAGAAGTAGAAAGGAAAGACTCATCCATACAAATAAGATGTTATTGATCATTATCATGGTGGTGTGGGGAAGGATGGGGGAGAAGCAGAAGACCAGTCTTTGTCCCAGCATTCCTTTTCATATCATAGTTGCAATACATAAAACTCAAGTAGAAATAGACCCCAGTGGGTCACATGATTTAGAAAACCACCAATTAATCTTATCTATGTTGTGTTATATTTATTTTATTAAACATTCCCCGGTTTTAACCTGCTTCAGAAGTACTCAGAGTCTTTGCCAAGAGACCAGTGGGGCCAAGTTTGGCACCTCTTGAATGTCATTGGTTTCTTTTATTAGTTTCTATTTGTAAAACTCAAGAAGCTTAGGTGGCCAGTCTTTTGGATAAATGGCTCCTTGAAGTCTCAGGAGAGGCCACCCCATTCCCCTATTTGTGCACACTGGCTCAATATTTCTGGCATCTTGAGTCTTCCACACCGTTAGCAGTTGGTCTTTGGTGGGGCTAGAAAAAGTTCCTTCTACCCTCCCAGCTCTGGGTTGCTCAAGAAAGAGCAAATGACAACAATACATCTTCTTTGGCTTCACCACAAGAAATTTCCAGGGACTCTTCAGAAGTCGTGTTCCTCTTGCCCACAAATGCAATGGATCTTCAATCAAGCTTGACACTAAATAGTGGCCTACATACTCCCAGCTTGAGAGAAACTAAGGTCACAGGCCTAATGAGAATCAGTCAATGGGTCTAATTAAAATCAGAAAAAATATCCTAATGAGACATGTCACGTGCTCTCCCTCTCCTCTTCTCTGATTTTCATGAGATGCTACAATTAGAAGAAGAGTGGAAGTGCTTATAAGCAGATGGTTACCCTACCAGCAGCAGCCTTAATGGAGTTATCTAAAAAGGAGTAAGAGAAGGAGGTTAGGGTGACCCTGAGCAGGAGGGTGTGAAGCCTGATGGATGTGAGCCAAACCAATGACAGTGCCTCTGGCCTAGGAGAGCTTTGGAATTTTCAAGAGCTTATTGGATGTTTTTCATTTTGAGGTTTTGTTTTTTTTTTTAGTTTTTGTTTAAATAACTCTAAGTCTACCATGGAAGTTTAGAAAGACAGACCTACTATTGTTAGTGTCACAGCGTGTAACTCAAATCCCACATGGATGCAATAATATTGGAAGCAATATTATTCATGGCCAGTTCTAGGCCCCTACTCTGCTGTGTCTACGTCTCTTTTGGCTCTGTGGAAGTGGAAGCAGGTGGACCACTAGTATATTGAATTCATATATTTTAATCAAATTATATCTTGGCTTATAGAAAGAAGAGAAAAGGAGGAAAGAGGAGAAGAAGAGGAGAGGAGAGGAGAGGAAAGGAGGGGAGAGGAGAGGAGGGGAGGGGAGAGGAGAGGAGGGGAGGGGAGAGGAGAGAAGAGGGGGGAGGGGAGGGGAGGGAAGGGGAGGGGAGAGAAGGAGAGAGGAGAGGAGAGAAGAGAAGAGAAGAGAAGAGAAGAGAAGAGAAGAGAAGAGAAGAGAAGAGAAGAGAAGAGAAGAGAAGAGAAGAGAAGAGAAGAGAAGAGAAGAGAAGAGAAGAGAAGAGAAGAGAAGAGAAGAGAAGAGAAGAGAAGAGAAGAGAAGAGAAGAGAAGAGAAGAGAAGAGAAGAGGAGAGGAGAGGAGAGGAGAGGAGAGGAGAGGAGAGGAGAGGAGAGGAGAGGAGAGGAGAAGAGAAGAAACAGTAGCATGCTAAACTTCTCCGGTTGCTTACACTTGGCACCAAGTAAATGCTGATTGGCATCTTGGCATTGAGCAGAGGTGCCTGGAATAGTCTCCTCATGAGGTAGTGTTGGTTTGGAACACTAGGTGTTTCTATTTGTTGACCTTGGAAGGCACTGACAAAAGGTGCGCTCACTATCACAATATAGATCTCCAAGGTGGAGCAGAATGCCTTACTGAGTTACAGTTCTGCATCCTGGATTCCAGGCCATGAGGCATTCAGGAGAAAGCACTGACCATAATCCCCCTTCTCAGAGCTCTGCGCATGCCCAGGGGCTCCTCCACTTGAGAGTTGATTCTCCTGTTGAGAAAGCCAGCGAGATTTCCATCTTATTTCGCTTGCAAACACTGAAAACGAGCACTGGCTTTCCTGATCTCTCCCCTTCCTGGAACAAAGAGGGCTTTGATCAGGAGCAGGTCCCCACCTCTCAGTTTACACACCCTTTCTGTTTCGCTAGCTGGCCTGTTATAGAATTTCAACTCTAGCTTTTTTGCTGATGACTTTTGCTTTGTGCTTCAGGGTTCAAAGGTCATTTGCGGTGACCAACTTTTTGCTGTTGGCACCTGGATCTGATTTAAAGGTTTAAAGGTTAACAGTAGAGGACTGACTGGTCTTTCAACTTCTGGGGGGGTGCCACCCAGTGGCCTTCTCAGGAAATGTAGCTCCAGTTGTCCAAGGACCAAGAAGGCCCCATGGGACATGGAAATGAGACTGCCATGCTTTGTCAGAGGTTAGCAGTTCCTTGGTTCCATTTGTCTCTTTGCTATGACCTCTGGGTCCAACCAGGGGGGTTCTGGTAAAAGTTTAACAAAGGCCTTTAGCAAAAAATGTACATAAGATACACTTTTAGTTTAATCAGAATTATTAGCATTTTATCCTTCACTTTCTTGGATCTAGAAAATCAACAAAACAATAAATTGAGCCCTGATTTGTACTATTTATCAAAGTGTAAATGCTCACCCTGAAAATGTAACAACTGGCTCTCAAAAGTCCGACTTGGGGGTTCCAGCTTACCCCTGGGTCCAACCCACAAACAAAATCAATCATTCTCCGAGAAGCCTAGAGGGAGAAAATCTTTTTTCCCTCTACACCCTCCCCTCATCTAAATATCTCCTTGTTTCTGTGGAAGACACCACTATCTCCTGTTTCCAAGGTCCAGAGTTTGAAAGTAGTCAGTCTCTGGATTCCTGCTAGCTACTTCCTCATCCTCCCATCCCCAATAAGTTTAAGATTCCTCTCTTTCTCTTATCTGTCTGTTTTCTCTACTCATATGACTATGACCTTAATTCAAGATCTAATCACCTCTAGCCCAAACTACAATAATTGTCTCCTAATTGGTTTTCCTGTTTCCAATGTCTCCCTTCTTCATCCTTCCTAAATCCTAAGCCCAACCCATCCTTCCTAAAGTTCATGTCTGACCACGTCACTGCCTTGCTCAAAAAAATCTTCTGTGAACAGACAGTTTGGGGATAAATAAATCAAATCTGCCTCTAACTGAATGAAAAATCGCTCTAAATCACTATTGATTAGAGAAAGGCAAAGCAAAGCAACTCTGAGATATCTTCCCATACCTGGCAGATTGACTAAAGAGATAAAAGGGCAAGATGACAAATGTCGGGGGGATGTGGAAACCGACACACTAATGCATTGTTGGTTGAACAATGACCTGATTCGGCAGTTTTGGAGAGCAATCTGGCCTTCTACTCACAAAGATATCAAACTGTGGATACCTTTGGCCCAGCAATATCACTGCTAGCTTGATTTCCTCAGGCCACCAAAGGAAAGGGAAAAGAAACGAAATTATTTGTTGCAGCTGTTTTTGTGGTGGCAAAAAAGTAGAACCTGAAGGAGTCTCCATCAATTGGGGAATGGCCGAGCGAGTTTTGGTATGTGGTTGTGAGGGAATGCTATGGTGCCATGAGAAATGACGAGCAAGATGTTCACCAAAAAGCCTGGAAAGACTTCTATGACGTGATGCGAAGTGAAGTGAGCAGAACCAGCAGACAATAGTGTGTGATGATCAGACTTGGGTGTTATCAAAAGACGAGGATCCAGGTCAACTCCATGCCAAGCAGGCGCGGAGTCGGAATGTGGATTGAAGCATCCCATTCTTTGCCTTATTTCCTCCATGATTTTTTCTCCAGTGTATTGTTTCACAGCATGATGAACAGGGCAGCATGTATTATATGAGATCATATTATCTGATGTGGGAAGGAGGGAAGAAAAAGAACGAGACATTGATTTTTGGCCATAACTAATGTGAGTTTGCTGGAGAAGCATTTTTGTTATAACTTATTACATATTTAGAATAGATCATATTATTGCATTATTGTTATATGTTACATTATATTGCACATAAAGAAAAAAAAACAAAAACAAATACCTGTGCTTAAACCAAATCTCTTGTTCTGGTACCTCTGGGATCAATATTTAAGCACGCACACACACACTCCTCTGAGCCTAGGCCTCTCGCTCTTTGCCTATACCCTACTTTCTCAGGACACTACACATTAGTCCTATCCATGAACTCTATATTTCAGGCACAAAGCTGGACCCAAAGCTCTTATGCAGACGGGTGGCCCACCATCTGCCCTCTCTACACATCCATACGTGGAATCCTTCCCTTCCTCATCTCTGCTTCTCTGAAGTCTTGTCTTCTCTCAGGTATTAGCTCAGGTCCTGACTCCCCTAGGAACCTTTCCTGATTCTCTCTAGTTCCTTCTCTGTCCTTGCTCAGTTTTTCTACTCTACTTATTTCTGTTTTCTGGGACATTGACTGGTTAAGTGACTTGCCCAGGGAGACACAGCCAAAGACATGGCTGAAATCAGATCTTTGTGGCTCAGAGGCCAGCTCTCTACCTACTCTGCCACCCTTCCTCTCAAATCAAGCCTAGCACTCCAAGTTCCATGGCAGGGGCCATCCTGGATTGGTCAAAGCACTTTCTTCATCCAGGATTTTCTTTACAATTAAATAAGAACTCGGTCCCCATCCCTAACTTGGCCATGTAGCGGTCGCCTCCTCCGGCCGGTGGAAGACAGGAAAGGGAGCCTTTGGTTTCTGTACCCCCAGGGGTGAATTGATGGGAACTGGTTAAGGGATGTGCAGGATGGACAATTCCAGAGGGTTATAAGCTGTATCACTGAAGGAAACATCGCCAGTGTGGAGAGTGCAAATGCACCGACTGCTGGAGGGTCCTTGAGCAAATTCCGCACTTTCTGGGGCTCTCCATTTCCCATCTCTGAAATGAGTGAGTTGGCTAGGATTCCGGCTATGTGTCTTCTAGCTATAAGTCATGACCCCAGGAGCCTATGAAACTCCCCCTCCCCCTGGTGTCTATAGAGCCCGGAGCCTCATACCCAGTAGGTGATTAATAAATGTTCACTGAATTACATTGAAACTAGAGCTCAGATGTCAACTAGAAGGAAGGCTTCCTTAGCAGTTGTTCTTCCTGATTTCTCTCTGGAGATCAAGAATACAGGTGCTTATAAGAAAGGTATTTATGGTACCGTTTAAAGAAAACAATGAGTCATTATTTTTTCCCTCTCTGGGGTAGAATGGAAGGAGACAAGAGGGGAAAGTAACTTCAAGGAGTAATCCTAAACCAAGTCAATAGGCATTTGTGAAATACTACGATGGGGCTCCTGCCATGCTCCATTTTGAGGGATTACCGAGCAGGTCCCTGACTGCAGGAATTAACTTAGTCTGCTTAGCAGCTAAACTCGTAAGGAACACTGGCTTTATTGGGGGGGGGGGGGTAGAATTATACACTGGTGGGAAACTTCTAGACCCCAAGAAAGAACGACAAGGAAGTGTCCTGGAACGTCCCTCCTTGCCTTCTGTTCTGAGCTCACTATTGTTTTAAGAGTGGAGGCTAGCCCACTGCAGATCACTTTGGGTTTGTCTCAAATGGCCATCGCTTCGGCCACGCATCATTAGTTGTGATGCGGGACAGAATGACGGAGGACAGCTTCATCTCCTGACCGTGCTGGGCCCGAAGCCCTGTGCTTCTTTAGCATGAGTCTAAAGAGAGGGCTGGGAAAGCTTTTGACTGTCTAGGGAAGTTGATGTAATTGGAATGAGAAGCTGATAGAAGGTGAAGCATTTAAATTAACCTCCAGTGGAAACCCCAACCCACTTGTTCTGGCCATTCTTGGCAAGGAGGCCTCCTGGGTTGGCTAGAAGCCGGAAACAAGGAAATGGTGAAATTGCAAGACAGAAAATTGGCAGGAATCCCACAGAAGGGCCTCCTATCACCATTGACTCCCTGCCTTTGAATTACATCTAGACTTGGCTTCCAGACACATTCCTTCCACCTCCACTAAGTAGGCAGAGGTGTCCGACACTTGCAACGTCTGGATGATGGAAAAAGCATGAAGTGCAGGCTCACCATGAACTCACTGCCTGATCAAGGTCAAGTTCAATTGAGCCTGGGAAATGCAAATACAGCTCTCCCAGGCAGCCAGGTGCAGAGTGGGAGTTCTGCAGAAAGCTTGTCTGGGGCTGAGTTGCCCACTTCCTGTGGCCTCCAGATGTATGGGGTGTGTTCTGTGTCCCGGAAGAGTGGCTGCTCAGTGACAGCTGGGCTACTGAGAAAAAAACAACAACCCAGATACCACAACCACAATCTCTGAGATTCCAGCCACCAACAAAGGCAGCAGAGAAGAGATGGGTGGAAACAGACCACGAGAGCAACAACTCCTGAGACCAAAAGAACTGGATTCAAAAGTCATCCCCGACCTTTTCTCTCTGGGTGACCTGGGGTTAGGGTCTTTGCTCTATAGGCCTCAGTTTCCTCATCTTTAAAAAGAGAGAGTTGTACTAGGTGGCCTGTGGGCTCTTTGACCATTGGATCATAGGAATGTTCTCGTAGACCTGGAAGAGCCTAAAGAAGTCATCTAGACCAGTCCATCCTACAAGGAGACATCCGAGGAACAGAGGTTTCATAGAGAGGAAATATAAAAATGGAGATTGGACCCAGAGTCTTGTTACTCCAGATCTAGTTCTCCTTCTATGCCCCAGAATCGGAATTCTCTCCTGGGCACCTTTTGAAGTCCTCTTGCAATGACATGAGCTTATTATGTTTTATCAAGGCTCAATATTCCCCTAGAAGTCAACTTCATCAGAGGTGTCAACAGTACTACTCCCCTGGCTTTCCCACTTCACACACACACACACACACACACACACACACACACACACACACACACACACACACACAGATTCTATGAGCCCGGACTGCTTTCTGTTCCTCAAATACAGTACTCCATCTCCTATCCCCATCTCTCCAAGTATAAAATAAGCTTCTTCCTTCCTGCCTCCACTTCTTAGAATCTCTAACTTCATTTAAGACACAGTTCAAATCTCACCTTCTTCAGGAAAGCCTTTCCTTGTGCCCCCAACACCAACTAGTCCCTGGAAGGTGACATGCTATCAACCCATTTATGGGCATGTTGTCTTTTCCCATCAGAGTGTAAGCTCCCTGGGGACAGGGACCATTCTTCTTTTTCTTTGTAGCCCAAAGACTTTAGTGTGGTACCTGGAATATGGCAAACACTTAATACATTCTTGCCTATTGATTTATTTCCAAAGGAATGAAATATTTCTGAACAGACAATGGAAAGTGTGGGTAGAGCAACAAGGTGTTTTCCCAGAGGCTATTTATTGACATTTGTCTCATTATGGCAGTTACTAATGATGATAATAACAATTCATTCTTATGCAATAGCTTCTGGTCTTTCACCTAATGCAACAACTATGAGGAAAGTACTTTGGAATCTTCTGAAGTCCTTCCATGATGGAAGCCACTTAATCTCTTTGTGCTTCAGTTTCCTTGTCTTAAATTAAAGGGTTAGACTTGATGGCCTTTAAAATCCATTCCAGCTTTCAATTTAGAATCCTCTTATTGAATGAAATAATATTTATAAAAATAAAAATTGTTTAACACAGTGACTAGCACATAGTAGGCTCTATAGAAATGGTGATTCCCAACCCTTTCCCCTGAAGCTCCTCTCTTTTGTAGGTGTCTAAAAATACATTCAAATATTTCCCTTTGATATATAGAGATAGATGTTTGTGTATACATGTGTATATGTACATATGTGTATACATATGTACATGTGTATGTGTGTGCATGTGTATATATGCCTCATTGTTTTCCCCATTAAAATGTGAGCTCATTGAGCAAGAACTTTCTTACTTTTCTCTTTCTATCCCCAGCCCTGAGCATAGTAAGTGCTTAATAAACATTTCATTCATTCAGTCATTCATTCATTCATTCATTCATTCATTCAATTTCCTCTCCCCTAAAGGAATATTCACATTTGTTTCTTCCTTCCATGGCCAAATTTAACAGGGAGAATGAAATCTAAAATTTATAGATACCTTTATGTTCATAATCTCATTTAATCCCAACCTCTAAGAGGCTGCTGCTGTGTTGAGCATGATTTCCTCCTTTAACAGACAAGGAAGGCAAGGCTCAGAGAGGTTAAAGAGTTTCCCCAAAGTCACAAAACTCTATGTCTCTCCTGGATCCAAAGTCAATGCTCTTCCCACTATCATGTGTTTCCCCCTAACTGCTGGAAAGTGTGGCCTCCACTCACAAACTCTACTTCCTCATCATCCAAGTTGAGTTGAAATGAACTGATATGAGTTAAGATGAGTTTAATTGAATTGGATGGGAATAAATTGAGCTGAATTGAATTGAAGTCAAGTGAAGTCACTTTCTCATTGGATTTGACTGAACTGAGATTAGGTAGTTCTTCATTAGATTTCCCGAAGCTAATACTAGAGAGCCAATATTGGACAAAAACTCAGGTCTTCTGACTTCTGACTCAATGTTCTTTCCACTCCACTCACTCTTGGAGGTGCCCAGAGTTTGAATTCTTGCCCCTGAATGGAAAAGTACACAAATGGAAAACCAATCACCTCTTTACCACCTACCTTCCTCTCAGGCATAATTTACTTTCCTTGTAATCAGGGAGGAAGCTGCAGATGGAGCTATTTCCTTTGCCGATTTCCAACTGGCAAAAAGACAGCAGAGAAAATGTGAGCACACCCAGCAAGTCAAGAAAGCCCTCAGGAAGAGCAGCTGAAGCCAGAACCTCCCTGATGTCTTAGAGCTTCCAAATACTCAGTACAAAACCTTCAAGTGCTTAGGAGGTAGAGCCTCATTTCAAGGTTCCATCCTTTCAATTCCACATTGAGGTTGTTTGGGGTGATGGCTTCACCTCTTCTGATCCTCTTTTGGGTTATGAGGTTGTATGACTCCCTCATAGACAGTAAGTATTAGCAGGGCGCTCTGAGTATGTCAGGCTCCATTCCATATCTAGCACCCAGGATATGTAGGTCACTGCATACGGTGCTATGGAGAAGGAAGTACACAGGACTTGGATAACTTTTACTCAGCTCTCAGTGTGCTTATAGTCTGAGAAGGGAACATGATGGGAGGCCAGTGACTAGAATAAAAAGGGACCTCCTTTCTTACCTGTGCTTTGGAGACTACAGAACTTGACCTCCTAAACTCAAAGAGGGGTGCAGCCTGTCCCTCTCCCCCACAGGCCAATTCCATGACAGAGAAAGTCCTGCACTAAGGCTTAGGTGAAAATCAATCCCTAAACCCTAATAGCTTCAACAAGTTGCTCAAGTAAATAGAGCTCTTTCCAGAGCATTGTGCAAAGGGTTCTGGAGACAATGGACTTGGGATCAAATTCTCTCTCTGACACTCATTGGGTGATCTGGAGCAAGTCTGCTTTGCGTAAGTGTCAGGTTCCTCACCTTACCTGAAATGAGGAGTTTGGGGTGGACAAATTCTGAGGTCCCATCCAACTCTAGGTCTGTGATTCTAATCTGGATCGTTTCAATAGGCAGAAAGTCCAGGGATAGACATAGATGCATATATAAGAAAGATTGGTTTCCTTTCATCTTATCTGGAGCCCCTCTTTCTCAATGAACCATTCTCTGACCCATTCCCCAACTCCTGGTCCCTCTTCCCATCACCTTGTCTCCATTATCCATATGCCTAAACATGTGTTTGTTGTCATGCCCATAAAATATAGGTTCCCTGAAGGCAGAGACTGTTGTACTCCCATCTTCGTGTGTGTGTGTGTATATATATATATATATATATATATATATATACACACATATAGAGAGACAGACAATCAGACAGAGAGACAAAGAGACAGAAAGAGACAAAGAGACATATAATATATATGAGATTTTTCATAGCTACTTGTTGAATGACTGAATGACTTTCCAGAGTGGTTCCAAATTCAAGAAGAAAATGTAGCCTCTGAGAAGCGTTTTTACAAAAAGGCTATCCCTGGCTAGTTCATGTAAAGCATCTATTAGTCATCCACCAGGTGGAGGATGTCGTGCTAAGCTCTACACATGTAGAGTTCCACAGACAATAGTCCCTGCCCTTAAGGAGCTGATTAGGATTTGGGGAAAATGGTCCCCACATATGGAGGCTCCAGCTTCACCCCTCTATGATCTCCACACTGTATACTGTGCCGGCTTCTGTGGAAGAAGACTTGCTTATCCACTTGGCTTCAGAAGGAAGCCTGTTGTGTCTCCTGACAATCCCTTTCCCTTTTGTTCAAGGTTGCAGTCAAGCAGGAGGCTATGCACACTCCTTGAGCAGAGTCCCTAAAACTTGCAGGTGAGTGAATGGTGTCTTTCAAGTGAAGTGAAAGGTTTAAAAGCCTCCTCCTAGGAAGGTAGGGGAAGGGGCTGTCCTTCCCAACTTGTCCTCTATTTGGGAGCTCTTATTGCCCTGCACACCTCTGACTATTGTTTGAGATAACCAGAGAGCCCCACATTGGTCATAGACATGAGCCACCTCTCTTTAGGTCTCAGCTAAGGCCAGATAAGACCCTTCTATCTCAGATTCACGAGCCATGAATTCTTAGGCTGGCTCCTAACCCTTCCCCCAAGTCACCGATGCTCAAAAGGGCAGACTGTTTTGGAATATCTGCTAAAGCTGCTCTCGAAAAGCCCTTGTATTTTAATTATATATTATACAATTATATATTTTATTTATATTTTATATATTTATCATATATAATCTATTGCTATAATATTTATGTTTATTATATATAATATATTACTATAATAATATATTTATTATATCATATATTGCTATAATATTTATAGATTTATTATATATAATATATTACTATAATAAATATATTCATTGTATATAATATTGCTATAATGTTTACATATTTATTATATAATATAACATATTACTATAATAAATATATTTTATATATAATCTATTGCTATAATATTTATATATTTATTATATATAATATTATTATAATAACATATTCATTATATAATATATTGCTGTAATATTGCTGTATTTATTATATATATTACTATAATAATATATTCTTATATCATATATTGCTATAATATTGCTATATTTATTATATATAATATATTACTATAATAATATGTTCATTATATAATATATTGATATAATATTGATATATTTATTATATATAATATATTACTATAATAAATATATTCATTGTATATAATATTGCTATAATGTTTACATATTTATTATATAATATAATACATTACAATAATAAATATATTTTATATATAATCTATTGCTATAATATTTATATATTTATTATATATAATATTATTATAACATACTCATTATATAATATATTGCTATAATATTGATATATTTATTATATAATATATTACTATAATAATATATTCATTATATAATATATTGCTATAATATTGATATATTTATTATATAATATATTACTATAATAATATATTCATTATATAATATATTGCTATAATATTGCTGTGTTTATTATATAATATATTACTATAATAAATATATTCATTGTATATAATATTGCTATAATGTTTATATATTTATTATGTATAATATAATACATTACTATAATAACTATATTTATTATGTATAATATATTGCCATAATATTTATTATATATAATACATTACTATAACATACTTATTATATATTATATATTGCATATTGCCATGACATATATATTTATAGTTTCTATGTAATTATATATATTATAAAAGATTTATTTTTATATACCTCTGTACAATGTGTGTGTGTTCCCACATGCTATTTTCCCCAAGAGAACAGCAGATCCTTGACGGTCGGAAGTGTTTATTTTCCTCTTTCTATCAGCATAGTTATTGAGACAGAAAATGCTTTTAAAATGCTTCTTGGTTGATTTGTCCCAGGGCGGAAAAGGAACTGGCTTTAGGATCTCACACTAGTCATTTAACCTTCTCCAGCCCTGATTTCTGTAAAATGGAGATAATCCTGGTTTTACCTATTTCACAGGGCTGTTGGGAGTAATTCGCTCTGCCGGCCACAGAGTAACACCAGAACACGCAGAAATGGGTTGCCACATCACTAAAGAAGAACGTGCAGGCATGTAAAAACATTGTCTTCCGTCTCTTGGGAGCCTCCCCAATAACTTCGCACCCAGAGCTATTTCATTCTTGCCCCTCTAAAAGCTTGTCTATCTAAAAACATGGTGTCGAAGATTCCCAAAGTCCCCAGGTTTCAGCCAGTCAACAAAGCGTTGAGATCTGTGTTGGTGAAGGAAAACAAATTCAGATGCCCCAGGCCTGAGTCCATCTCCATGACCTGGAAGACCTGACCTCTCTGCATCTCCCAGATGGGCTTAGTCATCCATGAATCGCTAGGTCGTAAGGAATGAGGTTCATAAACTTTGATGCCCTGTTGGAGCGCGAGTATTGGTGCTGGTGGAGGTTGTTTCGGTCATTTTAGTCATGCCTGACACTTTGTGACCCTATTTTAGGGGCTTTCTTGGCAAAGATACTGGAGCAGTTTGCCATTTCCCTCTCCAGCTCATATTACGGATAAAGAAACTGAGGCAAAGCAGGTGAAGTGACTTGCCCTGGGCACAGCTAGTAAGTGTCTGAAGCTGGCCTGGAACTCAGGAAAAGGAACCTTCCTTGTCTCCAGACCTGGTGCTCCATCCACTGTGCCACCTAGCTGCCCTAGATATTGTCGGTAATGTCTGCCATCCATCCAGCGAATGTCCTCCTGAGCTCTATGTGGACAAAGACCCATTCTTGCAGCTGGGGGTCTACTGTCTAATGCTCTGCCCAGAAGAGACTAGGAGAAACCGATTTAGAAAACTGCGCATCTGTCCCTAACGACACAGGACAAGCAGGATTTGGGGTATGATGACAATAACAGCTTTTTACTTTTCAGTGACAAAGCAGCATCTGGACATATTCGGTGTGTTTGTACTTCACAGCAATCTGGGAGGGACATTAGATGAGGGGTTTTCGCTTCCATTTTATATATGGACAAGGAAGCTCAGAGAAGTGGTTGCCATGTGGTCAACCAGCGAATAGGTGGCAGAAGCAGAATTTGAACCCAGGTCTTCTGTCTTCAGGTCTGGGATTCTTGCTACTGCATGTGCTGGGCAGTCCAAATGGAGTGAGGTAAATTGGAGAATGGAACCTGGAAGCAGAAACTTGACTTTGAACTTGACTTTGTAGGCGAGAGGTGTGGCATGGCAGAGAGAAGAAAGGAAAATGTCCAAGTATGGGGTGGGGGGTACAGCATAGAAGGTTTCAGCAAGAAGTCTTGGGGGTTGACATCTACGGTTTTGTTTCTAGTTCTTTGTTGGGGGCGGGGGAAGGATTACTGTGAAAATTCTTGTCCAAATGGGTTCTTTCTCTCTTTTTTTGATCTCCGTCAGCTAGATCCTGAAGAGCCCAGATTGTGGGTCAGATGCCCAGCAGTGACTCTTTGGGCAGAGATCCAAATCCTTTTCCAGAAGGGTTAAACCAATTAACAACCCCATCCACAGTGCTTCTTTGCTTGTTTTTGCCTCAGCCCCTCCAGTGATTGTCATTTGTCTTTTATGCTTTCTTTGCTAATCTGATGGGTGTGAATTGGAACCTCAGAGTAATTTCAATTTGCATTTCTCTTTTTATTAGTGACTGAAGCATTTTTTATGGCTGTGAATTTGCATTTGATCTTTTGAGAAAGAAATGCCTATTTATATCTCTTAACCACTGATCTATTGGAGAATGGCTCGGTGATTAGAATCCGTATCCATACTTGGCCTATCTTGGACATTAGGCTGACATCAAAGACATTTGCTGTAAGAATTCTTCCCCATTGAGTGTTTCCTTTGGAATTCTGATGGCATTTACTTGGCTCCTCGTCTCTGAAATGTCCGATTTTCCCTTTTGGTGACCAAGTCCTCCTGCTCGTTTTCAGACAATCTCTGTCCTATGCAGAGTTGTGAAAAAGACCGCCTTCCTTTCGCCTCCACTTGTAATGCTCTGACCTTTGATATTTCAATTTATGAAAAGAGCACAAAGAAAACATGGCTTAACGCACAAAAGAAAAGGTCACAGGGGGCCTAAACAGAGCCATTGTGTTACTATTTGTTAGCATCATACATACACATCTATATCATGATGTGTGTCCATGTAGCATATTTACTTCAAATGGGTCTGGATGCCACCCCAGGGGGATGTTGATAGATCCAATTGGAGGTCTAGCCTGCTGGGAGGAGTAGAGGAGCCCCAGCTCCAGACACGAGTGGGAAGGGGCAATCAAGACTGGCGGAAGCCACTAGGCGGGCCACGGGTTCTCCGGTCCCCAGAAAAGTCCTGGAGTAAAACTGGAGTCATCCTTCAGACTAGTAGTACGTGGTCTGGGGATGCAGTTGACTTAAATGAAGAAGGCACTTCCCTTGGGCGCCATCCCCAAAAGGTATGCCCCGAAGGGCAAGAACTAGCCTTTAGATTCCCCTCCCAGATGGACACCTTCCCTCAAGTAGGAGTTAGGCGAGAGATCATCACGCAAGAAAACCCATTTGTCCAAGCAAACAGAGGTCAGAGAAGCTATGTAGATGAGAGGAGAGGAGAGAAATGCCTGTATGAATGAGGTCTTTGCATGAGAGCCAGAGCGGCAGTCACTCAAGCAAGAGATAGACTGGATCTCACCCAGGGGAGTTGCTCCTAAATATCAAAGTCTGGAAATGCAGGACAGAAATCCACTTGCCCTATATGTCTGCAGCCCTCTCACTGTCTCTCTGCATATATGTCTCCATCTCTCTGTCTCTCTATATATGTCTCCATCTCTCTGTCTCTCTATATATGTCTCCATCTCTCTGTCTCTCTGTATATATGTCTCCATCTCTCTGTCTCTCTGTCTCTCTATATATGTCTCCATCTCTCTGTCTCTCTATGTATGTCTCCATCTCTCTGTCTCTCTGTCTCTCTATATATGTCTCCATCTCTCTGTCTCTCTATGTATGTCTCCATCTCTCTGCCTCTCTGTATATATGTCTCCATCTCTGTCACTGTCTCTCTATATATGTCTCCATCTCTCTGCCTCTCTGTCTATATGTCTCCATCTCTCTGTCACTGTCTCTCTCTATATGTCTCTGTCTCTCTGTCTCTCTATATATGTCTCCATCTCGCTGCCTCTCTGTCTCTCTATATATGTCTCTGTCTCTCTGTCTCTCAATATATGTCTCCATCTCTCTGTCACTGTCTCTCTATAAATGTCTCCATCTCTCTGCCTCTCTGTATATATGTCTCCATCTCTGTCACTGTCTCTCTATAAATGTCTCCATCTCTCTGTCACTGTCTCTCTATATATGTCTCCATCTCTCTGTCACTGTCTCTCTATAAATGTCTCCATCTCTCTGTCTCTCTGTATATATGTCTCCATCTCTGTCACTGTCTCTCTATATATGTCTCCATCTCTCTGTCACTGTCTCTCTATAAATGTCTCCATCTCTCTGTCACTGTCTCTCTATATATGTCTCCATCTCTCTGCCTCTCTGTATATATGTCTCCATCTCTCTGCCTCTCTGTCTATATGTCTCCATCTCTCTGTCACTGTCTCTCTATATATGTCTCCATCTCTCTGCCTCTCTGTCTCTCTATAAATGTCTCCATCTCTCTGTCTCTCTGTCTTTCGGTCTCTGTCTCTCGGTCTCCGTCTTTGTGAGTGTGAGCGTCTTTCTCTCTCCCCAAATGTCTAAAGTCAGTCTCCAAGACTCCACTTGTGTGTGTGTCTTCCTCAAAGGAGACAAAGCACGTGGCTCCTCTGGGAGCCTTCTGAACTCCTCCCTTTAAGCGGCAGGGTGTGCTCAGCATTTTCCCACCAATCAATGAAGGACACAAAGTGCATCAGGCATGCCTTGAAATGCCAGTTATGAGCTCCTCCATTAGACTGGGAGATCCTTGAGCACGTGGCCCATGTTTGTGCCTTTTGGGGTATCCCAAGAAGCCCTTAGCTCAGTCTCCGGCCCATAATGCTTGCTCACTGATTGATTTCAGAATGTTCCAAAAGTATAAGTATAGTTTTAAACTCTTCCAGCTTTGGGGAATTTCGGAAGACTCTATGTATGGATGTGCGTCTGTTTGTATGCTCTCGCATGTGTGAATATATACATCCATGCATCCATCCACATACAATATACATGTGTGTATAGACTCATGTATACACACATGTGATGTATAGGCACATTTCTTCTAAGCACGGTCCCTGACAGAAGCTCAGTGGCTTGTTTTTTTTCATGACTTCCTGCCTTTTTATATGTAAATATTTGTGTTTGGTGCTCATTTAAAGTTCACAACAAAAATTAAAATTGAATTTTAAGAAGAAATATTTAGTTCGTGGGGATGTTTAGCTTTAAGAATAGCAGACAGGGCGAGGGGGAGAGGAGAGGGGAGCGACCCAGATATTTAAGAGTCTGTCACAGGGCACAGGAATCCTCCTTGTTCTGCTTGGCCCCAGAGGGCAGACCGGGGCAGGACAGGTGAAAGGTGTTCTCATTATTGCTGCTGTTATCAATTTGCAGGGAGAGATTTAGGCCCGATGTCAGTAAAAACTCGGTACCAATTACAGCTCTCCCAGAGTTCGATGAGCTACCGTGGGAGATGGGGAGCTCTCTCTCCCTGGAGGTCTTCCGGCCACGGCTGAATGACTCCTTGGATTACATACCGTTGTGTTGGACTAGAGGCCTCCAAGGGCCCTTGAGACTCTGAGATTTGGGGATTCTGTGAAACATTTCCTGACGTCAATGATTCCAATGAAGAAAATGAGTGAAGGACCAGCAAGATGGGAAAGAGCAGCAGGAAGAGACAAAGGCCGCCTTCTCTGTTTCTTGGCTCTGGAAGCCTTCCCTTGGATGATGTCACTTCAGTGGATGACGCTGCTTAGTTAAGAATAAGCTGCGAATGTTTTCCCTCGAATCCCTGCACACATCAGAGAAGATAAATGATCCCCAGGCCGCCGTGTTTCTCTTTTTAGCTTCAGTTGCCCTTCCATAAACACCCCCGATAAATATTATCAGGAGTCACATAGAATCATTAAGGATTATACCCAGTGGCTCTGTTTGTTTTACTCTGTAATGGATGATAAATCGAGCTGATGAGTGGGGCTCACTGGGCGAGTCTCCACATTCCCCTGCCCTGTCTCAAAAGGTTGGCTCATTGTTTTCCCACTGACTTGTATTATAAATAGAACTTACCAGAATGCTGATGTGTGTTGGCAGGACTGACAGCAACCTACAAGGACAGCTTCCGGACAGACTCTCTAAAGGGCAAACAAATAATAACAGTATTACCAACAGCTGAACCAATGCTCATGAGCTCATTGGAGTCTCAGAGCAACTTCATAGGAAAGGAATCGGGGCTTTGGTTTTCCAGATTACAGAGGAGAAAACAAAGGTTCACAGAGATGAAGTGAGTTGCCAATAGTCACACAGCCACCGACTTCAGGACCCAAATCTTGGACTCCGGGGCTCCTGGTTAGGATATTCTGCCTCCCAAAAGAAGTGTTTGGAGGGAGCTTCTTGAAGATGTCCAGAACCTCCCTTTCACCACCAACGGTGGTTGGCAGTAAGCGCAAACTAGCAATCAGTAGCGACGAATCAACAAATATTTCTGGTCAGTCTGCTCTAGACCCGAAGCTACAAAGGCAGAAAACTGACCCAGTCCTCCTTCTCTCTGTTGAATTTACACTCTACTGAAGTAATACAATGTATTGGAAATTGCATTGGATCTGTGACTTACCAAGTCAGTCCATCGCCCTATCCATGGTGCTCAGAAACCTACCAGGCTTTCTTAGCTCCTGGACTTCTTGGCCAGATCTTCCCAAATCCCTTCGCAGGGAATCTTCCCAGCATTCCAGAGGTCCCTCGCATTTGCGACTCAGGATGGAATCCTGTCTTCATGCAGAAATTGGAGACAACCCTCAGCCTTTAGACCGATCATGTGAACAGGTTTTGTTTGAGGCATGTTACAATGCAGGAAATCGAACAATCCATTCTTTCCTTAAGCCGGCGCCCAAACAAGACACATTGTCATAGACTTTCTAGTCTTCTTCGATTTTTCAGAGAATGAAATAAGCAGGTTGAGCCCAGGGGGATTCTCTGGTCATAGCCATACAAGGTTATCCGGTGGGGGGTTATCACTTGGAGACATTGATTTCTGTTGCATTCTTCTCCCATTTTGGATGGCCACTACAGGGTGATAAATCCCAACACTCGAGATGTGACTAGAGCAAAGGAGAGTTAAATGAGACAATCAGGTCCTTATTCCCAGAAGTGCAGCCTATGACCTTAGTCGTTTTCCAGATCACTAGAATCCACTACTAATTAATTCTTCCAACACTCTTTAAAAAGAGATCATTTGTACAATATGGGGAAGCTCTCAACCTCATCAGTTGGGCTTCTGAGAGTGAGAAGGTTCTGACTAAGCTGGTAACAGGTATAGGCATGGCAGACACTGGTCCAATCAACCAGACGCTCCCTCAATCAGCCCTCTATGTGTGTATGTCTTTGTTCAGGGGCCCAGCCCAAGTTAAACCGTGGCTAGCTAAAAGCTCTGAGGGCCTCTCCAATCCCCCCCCCCCCAAAGCAGGGCATCAGGCCCCTCGTAGAAAATCACCATTTTTCTCTTTGGACTACATCAGCCATGATACATTTCCTTTGGAAGCATCAACAAGCATCAACACCTTTAACATGGTATAAACAGGATGCCTAGCACAGCCCTGTGATGCAGGCAGTGCAGGGATCTTCCCTGCCCTCTACGGATTTCAGCTGAAGAAAATGGCATCTAAGAGGGTAAGGACCTTGGCCAGGGTGGCAGAGCTGGAAAGTAGCAAACCCAAATGCACTGGCCCCAACTTGGCATTGTCCTTCCATGACAAGATGGTGCTCTTTCATCGCTGTGAATTTTCTTCAGTGCCTAGGGTGGCTCTTTTATTGATTCTCTCATGCTCTTTCTTCATCTGGGGTGGGCACAAAAGGCCACTAGCCCAGACTCTTGGATGAGTGATGCCCTGATATAGGGTGACTTTGGGTTTAGGTGGCATCAGTCCATTTCTTTTCAGCAGCATCCCTAAAAACCCAATAGCAGATTGTCACATTTAAGCATGACATTTTTGTAACTCGGATCCAACTACAAACCTGTAATAGTAGGGTTGCTCTGGACATTTGGTTTGCTCCAAACTGGAGACCTTCTCTTCTGGGAGCTCAGAAGCTTCACACACATACAATCCTGACCCTCTTGTGGTTCACCATCATGCCGATCGCCAAGACTAGAATGTTCTCACTCTTTGCCACAATCTCTCAGAATCCCTCATTCTCTTCCAGACTCAGCTCGAGGGACATTTTGTACCCACCGAAGTCTAGCCTGCTCACCCCAGTTACTCACCCCAACCTGCTACAGAAAATATTTTGCATGTAATTTGCATTTATCCATCTGATACGAATAAAAGCAATTCCAGGGCAACCATTATTTTGGTTTTGTATATGCTCAACTCCTAGCACAGTCCCTGGAACATAGTAAGTATTTCATCAATATTTCCTGAACTGAATTGTGCAAGTTGGTCTCGCTCAATGGATTCCAGGACCCAGCCTGGGCTTTACTGAGGCCATTGTGAAACTCTGGGTTTCCAAAGCCCGCGTGGCCTTTTAACTGCGAGCTACTAGAAGACAAGCCTGAGAGGATATACAAAAGGGACAAATTGGGAACAAGCAAGAAAAGGAGGGGATTGGACCCAAGTTTTACTTTTAATTCTAGGGCAAAGGGATTGTTTTCTCTTTGTTGCAAAAGATCTCTGAATTCTCTCAATAGTGTAAATCATTTCCCTATTCAGCAGAGAAAGAATAGTCACAAATGGGAACTGGACTTGGAAATTATGCAGCCTGCCTCACACTGGAGATGTCTTTCATGTGCCTTAATATGAATTCTCTGAGTATTTAATATTTCCAAAGCTGAGCTGGAGTAGTTTTCTGTCCTGATGAAAGGGAACAAGGGAAGACGTATTTCTATTGGTCCTACTGTGTGCCAGGCACTGTGCTATGTGTGTGTATATATAATAGATATCATTTTATCATATATCATATGTATATTATGCACATGCCATTTTATCACATGTGTGTATCAATCATTTGATCCTCAGGACAACCCTGTAAAGAGCAAGAGAAGCCAGAACCAGCATCAGAACAGGAGGTCAAACCCAGATTCCTAGTGGTGTGTTCAGGGCTAGCCTCCTGTGGAGAACATAGGATGGGACATGAGCCCTTTCAAAGCAGCACTGCTTTCCTGACTCTTGGCCACTTGTCAGGAGCTCAGGAGACACTGAATCAGGGCGCCAATGGAAAGGCGATGTGGGAAGTCAGACTTTTCCCTGTCGCTAAGTCCATTGTTCTTTGCTTACAAGACATGCCCCTAAGGAAGTGGACCACACAACAAAAGATGAAAAGGACCCCCTGAATCAAATCATCCTCTTGAGCCTCATCGCTCCTTCTGACCCCCTCACTGCTCAGTGTCCAGGAGGCGATTTAGGACTAGGCATGAAGGAGTGGGCAAGTTCTGTACCCCTAGAGTACGGTTCTGCATCCAAAGTCAGCTATTCCAGTGAAATCCCAAGTCCAGTCCTAAAAATCATAATAAATATGATAGACAGAGGAAGAGGCAGAGAGAGGGAGGAAGGGAAGAAGGGAAGGAAGCTTCTCCCCCTCAAACCACAGAGAATGAATCAAATTCTGAACCCAGAATTTCAAGCTTTGCCAGTCCTGAAGGTCCCTGGATTGGGCATCCAGTTCCCAAGGAAGATAGTCCTGACCAATCCAGCAATTGAACGCCGCTTTCACTCTTTCTGTCCCACTGGAGATTCCAGTCAAGTGATAGATGAACCCCAATCATTCCCAGCCCCCTCCGCAGAAGGTGACTTAGAATCAGTCATTAACTCTGATATTGTAAAGAAGAGTTGAGCTGCCGAGGTCTCATGACAGCCCTTTACCGATGAGCTAATGCATTTGCTGCTATTATTAACGTTGCAACCTGCTCCCTTGCCTCTTCCTCTCAGCAGCAGCTGGAATGTCCGTATGGAGTTTAGTCACAGACCTTTCCCAGCATCCTCTCAGCCCTTCTGGCTGCAGTGGTATTTGGGCACGTGTCCTGGTGTCGCACTTAGGGCTTTGTCCAGGTCCTGCTCACTCTATTCTGACAAGTGCAGAAGGTTAAAACATCACTGAGACACTTTATGCTCAGACAGAGCTAAGCCCATCACTTGAAGATTTATCTGAGATGACTGCTGGTGCCAGAGTGGATGGAAGTCACCTTGGAACCAAGCAAGTCACTCAGAGTTCACTCAGCAGCATGATCTATCTTTGACCCTATGGACCAGGACTCCCAGGGACTGTGCTGTCTTGACTGGTGATAGCAGGCCCCGGACTCAGCTGTGCTGCCCCTCCTTCTTCCCTCCTGACTGGCCATGCGCTCCATCCTCTACTCCCTTCCATCTCAAGCTCTGGGAACTGCAATCAGATCAGCATTGCCATTGCTTCTGCAGAGAGAATGTCAATCGACTGAATTCTTGTTCCAATCACTCTCCCTGGGACCTTCCTAAATTAGATTATAAGCTCCTTGGAGGCAGGTGCCATTTCATCTTGGTTTTTGTATACCTGGTGTTTAGCCCAGCACTCAACACATAATAAGCACTTAATGCTTTTCATTCTGTCTGTCTGTGTGTCAATCTATCTATCTATCCATGTATCCATCTATATATCTATCATCTATCTATCCATCCATCTATCCATCATCTATGTATCTATCTCTATCTCTATCTATCCATTCATCCATCCATCCATCTCTATCTATCTATCTATCCATCTATCCATATGTCTATCCATTCATCCATCCATCCATCTATCCATCTATCTCTATCTGCCTATCTGCCTATCTATCTATCTATCTATCTATCTATCTATCTATCTATCCATCTAGCCTCTAAGGCAGCTAATAAAAGCAGTAACTAGAGTTCTGGGCCTGGAAACAAAAGGACTTGAACTCAAATTTCCTCAGATATTAGCTGTGTGACCCTGGGCAAGTCTTTTGACTTCTGCTCAACTATAAAAGAGGAACTATAATAGCACCTACTTGCCAGGGTTGCTATGAAGATCAAATGAAATAATATTTATGTTGTGCTTAACACAGTGCCTGGCACATAGACACTAAGTAAAATGCTCAGTCTCTTCTTTCCCCATCTGTTTCTCTATCTGTATTGATCTTTATATCTGTGGATGTCTAGCTCTCCATCTCTCTATTTATCTCTATATATCTGTGTATCTGTCCATAATCAAATGCATATATAGATGTGTGTGTGTGTGTGCGCGCGTGTGTATATATACCACATCTGTGTCTTTTCTATAAAGGAGCACGGAGCAGATTTGTAAATAGAAGTAGATGGTGATTTCTCTACATCTGATCTTATAGAAAAAAGCAAGGGACAGAATGGGAAACATGACTTCGTTGGAAACAATCTATTTGGAATGAATAGGATGCATCCACCCTGGCTTTCCTCCAGAAATGTGCCAGCAGCTCACTGGGCTGCTCCTGACCCCTTGAATGCTTACGCAAGCTCTCTTGGAAAGGTGGGGAACAAGATCTCCCTATTTTCCCAAGTCCTTCTGGAAGGAATGCTACTGCAGGCCCAGGAATGGGCTTAAGAGGTTCCAGTTAAGAATGAAGAGTCACTCAGTTAAGAGACTCCAGTCTATCCCTGTAGCTGGCTTCCCTCCTTTTCATCTTTTCCCATTGAGTTCCAACCATCTTTTAAAGTGGAATGCAACAAGTGGTGGTATATGCTTGTCATGGAATATTCGTGTGCCATAACAGATGACAAACAGAGTAAGTCAGAAAAACCCAGAGAGACCTCTGAAGTGATGCTGCAAAGGGAAGTAAAAAACTCTCCGAGTGACAGCTTTTGCACACAACTCTTCTACCAATCAAGAACCCGCATTCTCAGTTCATACCAACTCTAGCGTTAGCAAGAAATAGAATCTTTTTAAAAATCGAATGCAAACGCTTCTCCTCTGGGAGTCCATCCCAGATGAGTCTAAGGATACCGTATGTACCTCCCAGTTGGGTTAAATGCAATTCTCACTCACGAATGACAAGTGAAATGAAAAGGGCAGGTATTTTTATTCCCATTTGGCTGAATAGGAAACCAAGTCATGAGGAGGGAGAGAGAGATTTCCCTGGTCACAAAGCATAAAATCATCCAGGGAAGTATTTCATAACATCACAATATTAGAGGCCCTTGGCCAGAGAAGCCCCTTACCCATTTAATCCAGGCTCTACACATCCTTGCTTTGGTAAATGCCAGCCATTGCAGAAATCTTTTAGTGATGCTCATCCCAAGGAGAGCACAGCCCAGATGTGAGGGCTGCTGGGAAATAGCAAAGAGACACTGATTGCCATCAGTCAAAAGCCCTCCTCAAAAAGGCACAACAACTGATTGAATTCCAAGCTTCCACATCTGCTTTCAATTACACTTACGTCAAGTCGTTTTATTATTTGACAAAACCAATCCAAGAAATTGAGTTTTGTCAGATGCCTTGAAAGGTCGTTAAAAACTCATAAATAGATCTCTACACACACACATACACACGCGTGCACAGAGGTGTCCTGCCGCTGGGTCAGTAGAAATGTCTGTTAGTTTAGTCAGTGACAAGGCAAACTTAAATGTTTCCCACTGGGACCTCTTTGCCTTCATTCAACCCTGCACCGTCACCCTTTCACCTGAAGCCAAGGAATCCCTGAGCTATCCACAGGATGGAGAACCAGGAGGGACTTCAGAGGTCATCCAATCTAATGCCTTCATTTTACCCTTAAGGGAACTGAGGTAGAGAAAGGGAGAAGACTCAAGCAAAGTCACACAGGTGGCAAATACCATGGCTGAGATTCGAGTCTCCTGAATGTCTTTCCATTGAACTCACTGGTCCTCAGAGAAAAGGGGGAAAGAATGGAGAATAAAGTCAGAGGGAATACAAGGATATGCAAATCATCTAATCCATATGAGAGCGCAAAAAAAAGAGTATTTGTAATCTGTCCATCCCCTGCAGGGTCTAAGGAGAGCAATACCTTTTTCTTTAATAGATGCCAATCACCTGTCAATAGGCAGCATCATGGCTAGAGAGCTAGGAAGAGTTGGATGCTAGGCCCTGTAAGTGTTAAAATAACTGGTTGGATAATAATTATATGAAATTACATGGTGGCCAATATTTATTATATCCTGAGTCAGAAATGTATTTACAAATAGTTAAAAAATGGAGAGGTAACAATAAAGTAGAGAAATGTGAAGAGGTTAGAGAAGTTCTCTATCCTATCAGCCTAAATGTTTCCTTGGGGTCTGCTTAATCCAGGCAGAGATTAATTAGCTCTCAAACAGGAAGGCTGGTAGTGAGTAACCACGTGGTTTCCTCCAAGATGGAAGCTAGTCTCTCCAGAAACTAGAAAAGGAGTCAGTCTTTCACTCCTAACGAAACAGTCCTGGAGTCAGAGTCCAAGTTGAAGCCGAGTTCCAAGCCCACAACCCAAGCCACAGTCTCCAGTGAAGCTTCCTCAAAGACTATCTCCAGCCAGAAGACTGTCTCCATAAGACAATCCCTTCAGACTATCTTCTCAAAGACCACCTGCCATCTGAGGGAGTTTGGGCTTGCTTTATGGTGACTTCTTGTCCCTTCTCCTCTTCACGGGGGCCAATCATAGTTTCCAAAGTGTTTAGCACTAAGGGTGTAAATTCTCTAAGTACCTTGCTAACTTCTCACCTAGTACTAAGTAGGGTGTTTAATTTGTTGCTTTAATTTAAAAGTAGACAAAGGAGAGTTAATCCTGCCTAGTGAGGTACTAAGTAGGGGTACTTAAGTTAGTGTTAACTCAGGTTAGACAATAAAGGAAAGAATTCTCTTTCACAGCCCACCTCTGACACATTCTGATATGCGATCCAAGGAAAATTATTTCAACTCATGTCAACTTAGGACACTTTTAAAGACTATAAATGGCAGATAAGGTGCCAAGCTCTAGCCAATGAGAAAGAAAGAAATGTCTTACATAAGAGGCCAAATCATGCAATGCATTATTCCTCTCTTAGTGAAGGGGGGGAGGGTCTGCAAGGATGGAGTAGTGTGTTTGCTCTCAGAAACAGTTTTTGTTCAAATGTTTTTCTTTGTTATAATGGAGAGTCCAACACAGAAGGGGTTAGTGTTGGGAAATAATGGTGATATCAAAATAAAAGGAACCCATTAAACATTGTAGGGGAAAACCACTATAAAATAAGCCATTTGAAGGATTCTGATGGACATGGAAATTCACTGTAGAGAAGTGGCTGAAACTGTACATTCAGTATCCAATCCAACCCTTTCCTCTCCTCACTAGCCCTGGAGACCAATTCAAGGCACTGAGCCTGATCAATGAGGTCATAAATATGTTTGCCCTAATGACCTGCAAAGTCTTCTCTTTACCTGATCACTTTAGGAAGAAATTATATCAGTTGGGATGCAACTACTGACAGTCAGAACCACATTCCCCCCCCCCCCCAAGGTGCTAGAGAAGGAATCCAGCAGATGCAAAACACCAGGGGTGGTGAGCAAGATGCTTTGGGGGCAAGTTAGCACCTCTGCCATGGGTTTCCTGGCTCAATTTAGGAAAGCCACAGTTACAGATGGGACCTCCTCCTCCTCCTTGCCTCTTCCCATTTTAGAGGGACCTATTTCCAGAATCCTATCTTAACATGTTTTTTCTCCCCTCCAATTTGAGTTGGGGATTCAACAGCTTTCCTACCTGCTGGGAAGTCTTCAGGAAACTCCTTCAAATGCTACACTCCCACCACTCCCCCCTCCCAAGCCTTTGCTTTATGTTTTCAGAAGAATAAGCAATGACCACTCCTAGGATAATGCTCCAAGGAGGAATGAGAGTGGGGAGGAGGGGACTCTTTTAATCAGGTTCTCTGAAAACAATCAGAAATAATCTTAAGGGAGGGGCTATCACTGTTTCTCTTGAAAAAAGAATATTTATGAGTTAATATTTACTGACTTCTTGGGTCTTGACAATCATGGGGAGAAGAACATCACTGTTAGAATCAAAGAACCTGCTGCACAACTTGCCTCTGCCACTGAAGACTGTGTGGCTTTGGGCAAGTCTGCCCCAAATTCCTCATGTGCAAAATGGGGGCTCTGGACTCAGTGGTCTCCGAAACCTCTTCCAACTCTAAGGCTACCATTTTATGACTGAGTTAAAGTTAGGCTGAGTCTTTTTTTTTTCTTTTGAAAATTTGTATTTAATTAATTAATTTAGAATATTTTTCCATGGTTACATGATTCATGTTCTTTCCCTCACTGCCTCCCACCCACCTCACATAGCGAATGCACAATTCCACTGGGTTTTGCATGTGGCATTGATCAAGACTTATTTCCATATTATTAATATTTACACCAGGGTGATCCTTTAGAGTCTACGTCCACAGTCATGTCCCCATCGACCCTTGTGATCAAGCAGTTGTTTTTCTTCTTTCTTTCTGCTCCCCCAGTTCTTCCTCTGGATGTGGATACATTCTTTCTCATAAGTCCCTCTGGGTTGTTCTGGGTCACTGCGTTGCTGCTAGTAGAGAAGTCCATTACATTCGATTGTTCCACAGTGCATCAGTCTCTGTGTACAATGTTCTACTGGTTCTGCTCTTTTCCTGGAGGTCTTTCCAGTTCACATGGAATCCATCCAGTTCATTATTCCTTTCAACACAGTAGTATTCCATCACCAACAGATACCACAATGTGTTCAGCCATTCCCCAATTGAAGGGCATCCCCTCATTTTCCATTGTTTTTTTGCCACCACAAAGAGCAGAGCTATGAATATTCTTGTACAAGTCTTTCTCCTTATTATCTCTTTGGGGCACAAACCCAGCAGTGCTATGGCTGGATCAAAGGGCAGACAGTCTTAGTGCCCTTTGGGCAAAGTCACAAATTTAGGCTTAGTCTTTTTTATGGTACTGAGGGAAAAAGACCAAAAACCACTCAAAGAAGAAGGCAAGATAATATTCATTCAAATAGGCAAAACTACTTGAAATGGACATAGGATCATGAGGTAGGAGTTGCAAGGGGCCTTTCTCCAATCAAACAATATCTATTTATCAAACACCTACTATGTGCCAGGAAATATTGGAGGTATGCTATGAGGTACAGGAACACAGTGCAATCATTCCAGTTTACAGTTGAGGAAACTGAGGCCCAGAGAAAAAAGTAACATTTCCCAGGTCACATAGTAAGAAACAAGATTTGAGTCCAGATTCTCTGACTCTAAATCCAGAACTCCATTACACCATGCTTGTTCCAGGAGGGTTTATAAAGCACTTTGCATATATTATCTCATTTGAGTCTCAAAACAGCCCTGGAATGTAGATAACAGAAGTATTATTGGCATCTAGGGGGAAGGGGAGGAGTTTGCAGGGATGGACTAGTGTATATGTTTTCTGAAATAGTTATCTTTGCTTAACTGTTTTTCTTTGTTATAATAGTCCAACAAGGAGGGGACCAGTGTTGGGAAATACCATTGGTATCAAAATAAAAGGCCCTAATTAAAATATTTCAGGGGGATAATCCTGCAATATGAATCTTTGACACCCCCCCCATTAGAAAATGACTGAGTCAACTGTTCAAACCCTGGTCTGATTTCAAATCTCTCCGTTATACCTCACCAGCTACTGAATTTAAATGATGTTATGATATTGACCAAAATGTAGGGGTCACTACCTTAGGACTGAATTCCCATAATGCATGGGTGGAGAAAGTCTTGCTTATTTAGGAAAATTCTATGGATTACATTTCCCAGAAGGCAGGATGCCTGACCACAGAGCATGGTGAGGTCAGATGAGGACTCTGATGCCGGGAGGATTATGAGATAGTAGTTTTAAAAAGCAGGAATTCCAGAGAAATGGTGTGGAACAGTGTGAGAGGACATGGAGGGACTGGTTATGAGCTCCTCTTAGAGTGAGTGGGGAGGACAGAAGTGATGAGTTCATGGGACATCATGGCCATGGCAGGCCCAAAGCCTAAGTCTGGACTAGTACCATCAACCAAATGATCAACAAGCATTTATTAATCACCTACTATGTGGCTGCATCTTTGTAAGCACTGGGGTTATAAAGGAAAAAAGGAACCCTTCAAGAAGCTTACATTCTAGTGAGGGCAAAACCAGAAGCGTAACAGGAGACAGACGACAGGGAGAATCCCAACCTTAGGAGCACTTGTAAGTGGTGCAGCTCATACTGTTTCCAATATGGGTTTCCGTACAGTCACAGTGAACAGGAAACCTGAGTGTGCTCCGAAGTTCACATGGAGAAGCCAATAAATGTTCAAGTTCATAGTGACTGAGCTTTCATTGTCTGTCTCTATTTGTCTATCTATCATCTATCTGTCTCCATCTATCTATCTATCTATCTATCTATCTATCTATCTATCTATCTATCTATCTATCTGTCTGTCTGTCTATCTACCTGTCTGTTGATCTATCTATCCATCCATCTATCTATCTATCTATCTGTGTGTCTCTATTTATCTGTCTGTCTGTCTATCTACCTTTCTATCATCTGTCTGTCTATCTGTCTATCTATCTATCTATCTATCTACCTGTCTGTCGATCTATCCATCCATCCATCCATCTATCTACCTGTCTGTCTATCTACCTGTCTGTTGATCTATCCATCCATCCATCTATCTATCTATCTATCTGTGTGTCTCTATTTATCTGTCTGTCTATCTACCTTTCTATCATCTGTCTGTCTATCTGTCTATCTATCTGTCTATCTACCTGTCTGTCGATCTATCCATCCATCCATCCATCCATCTATCTATCTATCTATTGGTCTGTCTCTATCTGTCTGTCTGTCTATCTACCTTTCCATCATCTATCTGTGTATCTATCTGTCTGTCTATCTACCTGTCTGTCAATCTATCCATCCATCCATCCATCTATCTCTCTCTCTCTCTATCTATCTATCTGTCTGTCTGTCTGTCTGTCTTTCTGTCTCTCTGTCTTGTCTGTCTATCTCTCTCTCTGTCTATCTCTCTGTCTACCTGTCTTCTGTCTGTCTGGCTGTCTTTCTATATGTCTGTATCTATCTGTCTGTCAGTTTCTATGTTGTTGTTCAGTCATGTCCAACTCTTTGTGACACCATTTGGAATTTTCTTGGCAAACTGGAGTGATTTGCCATTTCCTTCTCCAGCTCATTTTATAGACAAGGAAACTGAGGCAAACAGGGTTAAATGATTTGCTTAGATTTCCAATGGTAGGATGTGTCTAAGGTAGGATCTGAACTCAAGAAGATGAGCTGTCCTGAATTTTCAGGCCTGGCAATCTCTCCACTGCACCACCTAGCTGCCCAACATCTGTAGATGTATCTATGTATCTTTAATCATGGATCTCTCTTTATATATCCACATACATATTATATATGTGCATTTTTGTATGTGTGCGAGCAGATGTACCTATATGCTAATTTATTTAAATTAGCACAATGCCCTGCACTTAATAGGTGCTTAATCAATACTAATTTGCCAGCCTACATCCAGTCTAAACTCCTGTTCGGTGTCCCAAGCCCTTCATAACCAGATTCCTTCTTGCCAGGGAAATAAACCCTAATCAGCCAGATAACACTGAGTCAAGGGATGGTCCTTTTGCAGGACCTGGTTTAGCACTTGAGGGACCAGCTGATTGCAGGGTTGGGGAAAACACTCTAGTATCCATCCCCCCATCTGCTCCCAGGAACCCCATGGAATGAAGCCCCAAGGACGAGGAGGAGGAGGAGGAGGAGGAGGAGCCATGCCTGAATGTTTACCAGTAGAGCAGCTGATTCTGAAGTGATTGTCCTCTAGTGCTGGGAAATCAGAAGAATTAAATGAGGATTAGATTAAAACTCCCTGGGAGGTAAAGGAAAAATTGCTCCTGCCTGTGTGTGGGTGGGTGTAGAGAAAGCCTTTACTCTTTGAATCACTTCCTTATTTACATTGTTGCCGGTCTTAAGGAAATGCTTTTGCCACATTGTTGAAGGGTCTCTAGGAGAACCTGAGGGGGCTGCCTTGAGTGAGGGGTGCTCTGACCTCAATGGGCCCCTTTAGGAAGGCTTCCCAATGCATCCTGAACAGCTAACTCTTCTGTGAGGTGGACACATCTGGAGAGGATGAATAGCCTGCGATTTCCTGGCCAAGCAAACTCTTTCCATGTCAATTCTGATTTGACATCATCAAATGAAGAGCCTCCGGCAGTGGATCGATAAGCATTTAGCAAGCTGAATTCTTAGCAAGTCTGTCGTCTGCCTTTCATGTGAGCCTGTATTCTAAGAAGGCACATAGGAAAAGTCCCTGAGTGAGCTGAGAAGATGAGGCATGTCCAAGCTGCATTCTCTTCCCTGGGGCAGAATCTAGAACTGCCCCCCCCCCCAAGAGGTCCCACAAGTACTAATCCTGAGACGTTAGAGGCTCTTCCATCACTTGCCCTTTTCCCCTCTGGGAGCTTTGTTATTTCAGCCTTAGGCTCAGGAATCCTCCTGAGAGTAAATCTGGGACTAGCAGTCCCAGGAAGGCTTCCTTCTCACCAGTGTCCAGGCATGGAGACAGATTGCCGCCAATGTGAATCACCTTCCTATGGCTATTGTGCAGCAGATTGGGGAGGCCAGGGGCATTCTGTGCTCATGCTGCCCAAATAGAAGGCAAACTCCCTGAAGGAAGGACTTGTTTCACTCTGGTCATTCTAACTCAGCACCTATCTTATACTTAAGAAATTATTTTTGCAAAGCAAAATTGATGGGTAAGACTTTGTGGGTCCCACTAAGGCAGTGTTAGTGGCCTGTCCTGATGCCCCAGTACCAGCTGCACAGAGTATCAGTGGTCACTCCATAAGTAGAAGGTGAATAGAACCAAATCATCCTAAAGCTGGAGTTCTTAACCCAGGGCCTATAGACCTCCTTGGATAAGGAGTACTTGGATAGACATGGTGGGAAAGGCTTTAAATGTATTTTTTTAATATTTTGAAAACCAAATTTCATTATAATTGATTTCCTTTGTAAAGTCAGCATTTTATTTTATGCATTAAAACATGACTCTGAGGCAAGATTCCCTTAATCTTACCCTAAAGGGATCTTGAATCTCCAGAGAAACATAAAGTCTGGTTCCAGTCATTTCTGGAGCAGCATCATAGCATGGAAGGAAGAGTTATCAACATCAAACAATCCAAATACTCAAGTACCCAAGGAACATGAGATTGAGTTCCCTTGTTAGCTGCATAGCCAATAGGATTCTTGTCCTTTAACTGGGATGGGGGGGGGGGATATAGTGCTTGTGGCAATTAACAGTGCCCTGTGGGAGCAAAAGCACTTGAGGGAAAGGGTCATGGTTAGAAAGATCACATGAAATGGAATCCCATTTCAATATAGTGATATGGTGGCCAAGACAGAGACAGAGGCAGAGAGAGACAGAGACAGAGAGTTTTCCCAAGAACTAAGGAATTTCATGGTTCTTAATGATGAGAACAATCCAAATAGGTTATCTGAGAGAGTCGTGGACTCCCACTGGAGAGCTTTACCCAAAGGCCATAGTACAGGAAAGGAAATCAGTTGGTATAGAGAGGATTCTTATTCAGATGTGGGTTGGACCACATGTCCCTAGACCACAGGGTCCCTTCCAGTTCTGAGATTCTCAACAGAGGTTGTGAAAGGCTCAAAGTCATATAGTGTTGGAGAGAAAAGTTACACAATGACAGGATCATACATTGACAGAATCCTCAGCTACCTTCAAGGTACATCTCCTATCAAGACATTTCCTGATCTGCCTCCAGTTGTTAGTGCTCTTCACCCTGAGATTATTTTATTAATCTGACAAGCTTTTATTCATTTTCCTTATGCTAAAATCCATCACAGATGATAGAGATCCAAAAATAAAATGGCAGTCCTAGACCATGGTGAGTTTGTGTTTATTTAGAAGTTACATTCTATTGTATTTCCTTTGGGGGGGGGGGCATGTAATGTGTGTGTGTTGAACTTATTTATTTGTAGTATTCATAGCACCCTCACCCAAGAGAATATAATCTCCTTGAGGTGAAAACTTGGTCCATCTCTATTTCTGTACCACCAGTACCTAAAACATAGCAAATAACCAAAGCTGATGTTAATGAATAAATGAACGAATGGCTGGATCAAGAGCTAAGAGGGATTTTAGAGGCCATCTAGTGGAATCCCCTCGTTTTAGAGATGGGGACACTGGGAAAAGCTAAATGATTTGCCCCAAGCCACAGAGCTCTTCGAAGGTACCAACATGGAATAGGTTGGGGGAAAATTAACTAGCCTTTAGCCAAATGGCAGGTGGTGCCATGCTCCATCTCCTTCTCTGCAGGAGCTCTAACTATTGCACGTCACCGCGTGCCTGAAAAGTCTCTGCTCTAGCTGAGTGTCGTGATGGCTGCGAGCCTGAGCACAGAGGGTATATGGTGTGCATGGCTGAGTGTGATACCACCTAGGCCCTCCATGAAGAGAAGAAACACCAGGAATAAGAGAAGGGGGCGGAGATCTGTTTTCAGAAGCTTCTTGTTCCTTCTTCAGCCTGCCTCAGGCTTCTTGCAGAATGGGAATAAACTTGGAAGAGATATGGCCAGAATGGCCTCTGTTCTAAGCCTAGACATCAATGGATTCTCATCATTGGCTGGTGGGTGCCACCTTCCTTTAACAAACATTGACGAGTTCGATCCCAGACTCCCAACAAGCACATGTTCCATTTGGAGGCCCCGTTAGTTTGTGTAATGGGCAAACATATTGGGAGCTCAACCTTAAGTCTGGTGAATGTTATCCATCCTTTCAATGTGGCTCTGAAGATTAGGCAGACTTATGATATCCTGTTTTTCTAACATTTCTTCAGCACCAATCTCAGGATGTGTAACAGAGTTGGGTGTGGAGAATTAGGAAGGGCTCATTTTTTTCCTTCGTGGTTATTTTTTCATATAATTCTGCATAAGAGATCATGCCGTATAATTTCAGACACTCCCAGACTATGGGAGCGGAGACCCAAAGCTCCATAACCCAGCGTTATCCAAATCCAGGTTCAACTTGGGTGTGGGTTTTTGAGTAAAAGGTGGAAGGGAGAGATTATTTTGTTTTAATGGCTTAGGCGTGGAGGGGTTTGATTATCTGTTGCCTGGGAAATGTTCTCCAGCTCAAGGATCCTTGCCCACGTCAGCTGCTCAATGGAAATTCCAGGGTCCTCTCATTAATTCTACATTAACTCTGTGACTTGCAATAACCCTTCAGCTTCTAATTCCAACTTATTTCTTTCTGCACTTAAAAGGACAATATCCCAGTGCCTGAGAAATTGTGGGAATCCCAACTCCAAATGGCCGCATGTCTTTGGGAGCATTAAAGATGAGGGAGAGAAGGCAAGGTAATATCTCTAGCACCCATGGCGATGGAGGTAAGAAATATAGCAAGAAGGAACCTCAGGCAAGTCCTTCAGCTCTCTCTTCACCAAACATTTTGCAGAACTGCTAGAGAAGAGTGAAACTGCCTGGTTTGTATCAGGCAAGACTTTATCAACTGGTTAAACATAAACAGTGATATTATAAGTAAATTAGGGGAACATAGACTAGTTTACCTGTCAGATCTAGGAAGAAGAGAAGAATTTATGACCAAACAAGAGATAGAGAACAAGATGTAAAATGAATGATTTTGATCATATTAAATTAAAAAAGGTTTGTACAAACAAAACCAATGCAACCAAGATCAGGAGGCAAGCAACAAACTGGGGGAAAAAAATTTTATAGCAAATTTCTCCAATAAAAGTCTCATTTCTCAAATATATAAAGAACTAAGTCAAATTGACAAGAATTCAAGTCATTCCCCAATTAATAAGTGGTCAGAGGGTATGAATAGGCAATTTTCAGATGAAGAAATCAAAGCTATCAATAATCATATGAATAAATGTTCTAAATCCCTCTTGATTAGAGAAATGCAAACTAAAACCACAACCTCAATCTATCTGATTGGCCCATATGACAGTAAAATAAAATGATAAATGTTGGAGGGGACGTGGCAAAATTGGAACACTAATGCATTGCTGGTGGAGTTGTGAACTGATCCAACCATTCTGGAGGGCAATTTGGAACTATGCCCAAAGAGCTATAAAAGAATGCATGTCTTTTGATCCAGCCATACCACTAATAGGTCTGTTTCCCAAAGAGAGAAAAAAGAGATTTTTTAAATGGGAAAGGACCTGTTTGTACAAAAATATTTACTTATCCCTCTACCAACTTGACTGAAATCCACTCTTTCCTCCTCCTAATTTAGAAAGCCCCTAATCTTTCCTGCAAGTAGAAATCAGATTACCTAATTTTGAATCCCAGTTTGTATGCTGGCCAATTGTTTTCTTATAATAAATTAGTTTATTTGAGTAATTGTTTTTAATACATAAAAATCTCTCTCACTCTGTATAAGAGCCTTTAAACTGACTGGGGAGTCCACTTACCCATTTGTTTCAGCTGACTAGCTAATAAATCATTTTGCTTGGATCATTCCCTCAGTTATGATTAATTAAACACCATACAAGACCTGAGAGAATATCTTTATGGTGTTTTGGGAGCAATTAATATAAAGGCATTTATTAAGCAACTACTGTGTGCTAGGTACTGTACTGGGCACAGGGTTGGGTGATGATGATGATAGAAAACATCTATACAGAGTTTTAAAGTCTGCAAAGTGATTTACATACATTCTTTCAATTGGCTCATACGTTAATGAGGGAGGAGCTATGGTTATCCTCGCTAACAGAAAAGGAAAGTAAGGTTCACAGTAGTCACTGCCCATAGTCAGTCACAACACAAGGCTGTGATCCAAATCCAAAGTACGATTTTAACCCAGCTCCTTTTGACTCCAAATCCCACACTAGCAGGATGGAGAACCTCCTAGATGATGATGGAGAGCCTGGCCAATGACTTGCAATCTGACTAGGGGATGGAAGACCAGAACTCCCTCTGAAATGGAGTCCATAGATGAAGTAGACCCAAGGAGCGAAGAAACATACGTGGATATGTCCAGTGAGAAGCGTTTGATGATCTCCCATGGCATGAAGAATTATTGTGTGCCAATAGCTACAGTGATATACCATAAACTATTATTAATTATATTATTAACTGGGAGAAGTTTCAAGAAATGATGATACACTTTTATTTGGTGACACTATATTCCAAACTACTTCATTTTGTCGAGAGTTGTTGAAGTGTTTGGAGTATCATGGTTTATCATGAAGTGGAATGGCCTAATATCCTTAGCCCCACCTAAGCAAAATAAGCTTCCTTGGCAAATAGGTTTCAGTCTCTCTCCTCTTGGTCATTTATATCCAACATTCATTGGATCATAAATTTAAGCCTAGATGGGTTCCTTAGAGAGCCAAATAGTCCAACCCCTTCATTTTTTAGATATGGTCAAGAAAAGTTAAAAGACTTATTCAGGGCCACACACAAACCCAGAATTGAACCCAGGTCCTCTGAATCTGAATCCAGCAGTCTTCCATTATGCCATACCATATCTCTAATTCTTTCTACATAAATCATGACTCTATAAATGCAAGGATGCATCCATTCTTTCTTCTTTTTATCTGGTAGTCCTTGATCTGTGATATCATAAAATCCCTTTTTTTTTTCTTTTAAACCCTTACCTTCCATCTTAGAATCACAACTGTGGATTGGTTCTAAGGCAGAAGAGCAGTAAGGGCTAGGCAATGGGGGTTAAGTGACTTGCCCAGGGTCACACAGCTGGGAAGTATCCGAGGCTGGATTTGAACCTAGGACCTAGTCTCTAGGCCTGGCTCTCAATCCACTGAGATACCCAGCCCCCAATATCACAGAATCTTGAAGTACAAAGGACAGATCTAGGACATTGTCCTATTTTGCAAGAAGGGTCAGAGCCCTGGAAAAGAATGATTTCTCCAGCCATTTTTCAGAAAGGCTGACTTCACTAAGGTTTTATTGGTGTTTCCATTCTATTTTCAGGTACCCCCTTAGCTTTCTACATGAGTCATCAGAAGAAGGTGATTTAGATGCCAGCATGTTCATGCTGTATTGACTCCACAGGAGGATCTAGAAACATTTCCATTGTCCAATGGTACAATGGGCAGGACTCTGATTTTCTGAAGTCAGTGCTTAGTTATGGGTCTGAAACTCAAGTAGACACAGAAAACAGATGGGGTTGTTTGGTTTGGGGTCCCCCCTTCTTTCAAAGCAAATCAGTGCCTGTTACGAAAGAAACCCCTAATACAATTCAAACATGAGGAATTAAAATGCCCCCTCCCCAAACCCAGGCACAGTTAACTTGGGCTTGTCCTGTCCATCCTCTGCGTGAGGTTTGTAGAGTTCCTCCAGAGAATTCTAAATCCTGGGAGTCCATCAAACAAAATGAAGGAGACAGAATTACAGAAGAGTTACCCGCATTTGGAATAATCATAATTGGCAGCATTTTTTAACCTTGTTTTGGTAGCTCCTCCACCCTCCTCCAACTTGAGAGATCACCCCAATCTTCAGGGAAGAAATGTTGGACTTCAAAAGCCTTCATGGAAGGCACTAATATGCCCATCAGTCACTATGTCTTCATAAAGGCTCACGTCTACTGTATAGACACCGAACCCGTTGTCCATGGTTGTGCAAGAATTAGTACATTGGCGTCGAGGGAGAGAGCAAAAGTACTGCTGATGAGTGGTATCTCATGGCAACAATACCACCCGGCTTAAAGGAGCCAATGGAAAAGGCTTGGCAACATGGGGGCAGAGAGTATTGGGGATCACCCAAGTGGAAGGGACGATGCAGACCTCGCCATCTCTGTCCCGATCCTTGGCAAACGTCTATTCCTGGTGCACCTGAGGAGAAGGTCTTCTGAGTTTTGGAAATAGTTCTGGTCATGAAACAGTTGACAAGTATTTACACTATTGTCTGTGTATTGCATAAGATTTCTCTGGTTCCCAACATTATTGTGAGTTAAAAGCACAATGAGGATAATGCTTTGGGCAGGCGCTAATGGGACTCTCTTCTTTAAGACGGTCATGATTTATGGACCATGACTGCTGCCCAGGCAATGGGGGATAAACCAGTCAGGGAACAAAGAGTTGGCTGGAAGGCAAAGTTTGAACATTTCAATTCCCAGGTTCCATTGCAATTGCGTAGACTCTTCTAAGAGGTACCCTATGAAGAAAGAAGTGGAAACGAGGTACCACGTGCTTTTGTGGGCTGTTAGCTTTTCCCACTTTACAGAAGGGATGGGGTGAGGCAGCAATCTGAGAATTTGCTGGTCACTGTAGCCCACTGGACAAGGTCACGGGGAGACTTTTGTTGGGGTGGTTTTCTTGCTAGTGTTCACATGGGTTCTGTTTGTGGCATGCATTCCAGTTCAGGGAATGTTAATTGTGGAATAGATGATAAAATTACCCAATCAATGGTGGTGGAGTGATCCATGAAGGGTTTAGGGTGAGCAGATTAGGGCATGAGGCCTCCAGGAATATTAGTCACCCAAGACAAGAAACTTCCATTCGTGTAATAAGCAGTGAAGCCAGGGCTAGAAAATCGGGAACCCATCGCATAGGGTGGGAGATGCAGAGTTCAAAAGAAAATGGGGAAATTATTCATAAAGAAAACAGAGGCCAGTAACCCCATGGCCCCAGAGTACCCTCAAATTGCGCTGTGAGCTGCCTCTTCTTGTACATTTTCCTTTGGAAAGAGCTGCAGCCCACATCCTGGGACCCCAGACCCTGGGCTTTTGTGAGCTTTGATATTAGGGGGAGAGAGGTGCCTTCCTCATAAAACCACCCTCTTCAGCTTGCCCCACTCCATAATTTCCCCTGGGAGCCTTAGAAATAGACACTTTGTCCTGCAACCCACTTTCTCTGGGGAATATCAGGATCTCGCTTGTCTAGTTCTCCAGGGATTCCCAAACAAGCATTGGAGGGAACAGTAGCAAACAAGTGTGGGACAGCCTTTCTCCTCCATATACGGTTTTTAAACTTTCTTTTATTTTTTTCCAATTACACATAGAGACAATTTTTGACATTTGCCTCCATCCATTCTGCAGTTCAGATTCTCTCCTTCTACCTTGTCTCCCTCCCTTCTCCTCCTCCCAGAAGCAGTAAATAGTCTGATATGGGTTAGACCAGCTTTCATGCACTATATATTTCCATGTTGCCCATGCCATGACAGAGGACATACAATTAAAAACCTCACCAAGGAAGTGAAATGGAAGATGGCGTGCTGTGAACTGCGACCAGGTCCCAACAGTCCCTTCTTTGGCTTTGGATAGCATTTGGAATCACGAGCCCCCCGTTGGGGTTACCTTGGACCGCTGTTTTGGCTGAGAATAGTTTAGCCCTTCACAGTTGGCCATTGTACGATATCTCTGTTTCTGTGGACACTGTTCTCTCCTGGTTTTCCCTGGCTTTCCAGGCTTTTCTGAGCTCGTCTAGTTCATCATTTCTTATGGCAAAATGGTCTTCTTTTGCAATCATATACCACGGTTTGTTCAGCCATTCCCTGACCAATGGACACCCTCTCCATTTCCAGTTCTTTGCCACTACAGAGCGCAGCTAGACTATAGTTTGACAAGTAAGCCTTTTCCTGTCTCTGCTCTTTTGGGAATACAGATCCAGCTGTGGTAGCCACGTACACGTTTAACCCAAAAGGGGAAGGAATTTCACTGAAAGTGTCCAACATCCACCCCAGCTCATGGCTGATGGGTGCCTTTGTTCAAAGCCGGGCCTCACGGAGCTTTGGCTGTTTGTGGTCTTCGTCTCATCCTCAAGCAGAGTTTTCTAATCCAGAACTTCTTGGGTCCTGCATCATCTCCTGAAATCTAGTGCTCTGACAATGACCATTTTTTCAACATTCAAGGACAGGGATCATGAAGGTGGGCAGACTTCTCCTACGAAAGGAGACAGCGAGGTCAACCCATGTGTGGGGCAACGTTTCCACCATCTCCTCTTTTCATTGGCTGCTCCTGAGGTCTTAGAAAACAAAGCTCTGCCTTTGTCTGGAGTAAACTGGCCCAGACATCTCTTCTACCCACCTTTCCAGGCAGAGGGGTGGAAAAAGGGAGCTTCTCTCTTTCAGAAACATGGATGTGGACTTGAGTAACCAGGCCAGTGTAGAATCCTGCCATGAGCAGGGAGGGTACAATGCCCAATGAGCCAGAAAGTCAGATCCTAGGGGGGTGATGGCTAATCATTCCCTGACTGTGCAAAATGGCCATACAAGTGTAAACAGTCAGTGGGGGATGAAGGGGTGGGGGTGGAGGCCTATTAAAGGAACACGCCAGAGGGCAAACTATCTATTTCTGGAATTCTAATGTGTCCCATCGCACAAGCTGAGTCACTCCCCACCAGGAATGAAATCCGGGTGCTGCTACTTTTAGGAAGGGCCTCTCCAATTGTTCGGAAACAGCATTTCACAGTAAAGAGACAATGTGCTATAGTGGAGAGAGATCTGGTCTTGGGGTCAAGAAGACAAAGGATCAGGTATGACGGCAGAAAGAAACCAGGCAAGTGACTCTGGACAAATGACTTAGTATCTCAGAGCCCCGGCGAGCTCTTGAAAATTCCCACTTCCAAAGCAGATAGTCATTTACTTTGGGAGCTGAAGTGTTTGACTGGGAGTTCCCAACACTGAGGAAATTGTGGGTCCTCTAAAGAATTCATATTAGCACCGAATTTAGAACTGGACAGAGATAGATCGCCAAGAGCAACCCTTTCACTTTACAGATGAAGAACCTGAGGCTAACTCGAGTTAGGTCTTAGCCAGTCTTACATGTAAAAAGAGAGAGGGTGGGGAGGGAGAGAGGGAGGGGCAGAAGGAGGGAGGGAGAGAGAATGAGACAGAGAGAGGGAAAGAGATTGAAGAAGAGAGAGACAGACAGACAGAGACAGAGAGAGGGACAGAGAGAGGGAAAGAGATTGAAGAAGAGCGAGACAGAGAGAGAGAGAGAGAGAGAGAGAGAGAGAGAGAGAGAGAGAGAGAGAGAGAGAGAGAGAGAGAGGGAGGGAGGGAAGGAGGGAGAGAGAGAGGGAAGGAAGGAGGGAGGGAGAGAGGGAGGGAGGGGAGGGAGAGGGAATGAGACAGAGAGAGGGAAAGAGATTGAAGAAGAGAGAGACAGACAGACAGAGACAGAGAGAGGGAAAGAGATTGAAGAAGAGAGAGACAGCGACAGAGAGAGAGAGGTAGGGAGGGAGGGAGAGAGAGAGGGAAGGAAGGAGGGAGGGAGGGAGGGAGGGAGGGAGGGGGAATGAGACAGAGAGAGGGAAAGAGATTGAAGAAGAGAAAGAGAGAGGGGGGAGAGAGGGAGGGAGGGAGGGAGGGAGGGAGGGAGGGAGAGGGAAAGAGATTGAGGAAGACAGAGACAGACAGACAGAGTGAGAGAGAGAGAGAGAGAGAGAGAGAGAGAGAGAGAGAGAGAGAGAGAGAGAGAGAGAGAGAGAGAGAGAGAATGACATACAGTATGTTTCAATCTACATTCAGAGTCTATCAGTTATTTCCTGGGGCACATATGACATTTTTTCATCATTGGGTCTTCCGGATTGTCTTGAATTTTTGTGTTGCTGAGAATAATTAGGTCATTTACAGTTGTTCATCAGGAAATATTGCTATCACTGTGTACAATATTCTTCTGATTCTGCTCATTTCACTTTGCATCAGTTCATGTATGTCTTTCCAGATTTTTCTGAAATCACCTTGTTTGTCATTTTCTTATAGCATTTAGCAAATATTTGTTGGTTGATTGGCAATACCACAAAGTGATAGATTTAGGGATGAAACAGAGCTTCAAGTCATCAGTTCCAATTCTAGTCTTTTAGAAATGGGTTAACTAAGAGCCTAATAAATAAAGTGTTTTGTCCACAATTGCCCAGCTAGTAAGAAGTAGAGCTGGAATATAAACTCAGGTCTTCCCTCTTCTTTTAAACTCAGGACTCATTCCACCAGACCTTTAGGTTTATTAATAACCAATTATTCCAAAAGACCTGTGATGTCATTGATATAGATTCTTTCCAAGATACAACCCACATCATGAAGGAAAAGCCCACCCAAACTGGCTCAGTGTCAATGAAAATGATGATTCTTTCATACTGTGGTTGAAGATCACCCTAGAAGTGGTGGACATCATGGCCAATCATGGACAACAGGCTGACACACATTATAAGGAAGTTATCATACAGGAGAAGTGGCATAAAGTGAGTCCTCAGAGAATTGTATAACCAGGGGAAAAGGTGGTCAATCACACAGCAAGAGTGAAGGCAATTGATGAAGAAAAGCCTGTGTGATCCACTGATATCCAGGCAAGCTCAGGAGAGATTGAGGAAGGCCCCAGAATGATGGTGACCTCCTCGCCGCAAAGATATTAGAAAGGGAACATGGACAAGAGACAGAGGATGGGCCATCAGCCATGAGTGAGCCTAAGTGCTCTTTTATTGATGTCAAAAATAGGCCACAGATTATAAGGACTCCCCTGGAGAGGCAAGGATCCCTCGCGCTACTGGGGGCTGCACGTGCTCCCACTCACAATTCTGAGAAAGCCCCTCTATGTTCTAGGCTCACTCTGGCCCCAATGCCCCCAGGCAGCTTTATTATGCAAGAAGCCTCAAGAGAGGAAGAGAGAGACTCCACAAATGACTCCAGTGACCCCCGACTCCAGACTCAGGGAATTCTTATCTCCATGACATAAGCCATTGCCTCTCTTCTGTGATTTCGGTCACTTTGGACTTCCTTCTGGGGCGAGAGGGTTGGAAGCCAATCCTTCTGACTCATTTCCTCCTTCAGTTGTGGGTGACAGGGGAATTGTAAGATGCCAGCAAGCAACACCCAGAGATGAGGCTATCAGAGCAGGCCCTTCAAGAGAAGAGCAAAATAGGCAGCTGGAGAGAGAAGGAGAAGGTTGGAGAAAGTTCAGCTCAGACCTGAAGACCTGAGAGATCCAACCATGGACATAGAGGAAGCGTCTGGCCCACTTGTGCTGCCTGGTGGATGGGAAGGTTTTCTTTGCAGTGACTGCTGGAGAAAAGGCCACCTTATCTGTCTGGTTCCTTTAATGATTATATATGGAAAAGGACCATGGGGCAGCGTATCTGAGTGAAGTCATCCATGTTTAGCATTCCCTAGTGACAGACCATCTTCTTCTCAGGCCAAACCAAATAAAGCCACAGAGGAGGCCAAAGAGCCAGCCAAGCATCACAAGGGGAAAGGCTGGCATTGCTTCTACCACTTCCCCACTTCCCCATCCCCTAGCCATTGCCCTTCAGTATTCCAGAGTGGTTTTGCACTTTAATTTTATGTTAGATAAAGTAGGAAAATTCTCTCTCTTCTCTCTCTCTCTCTCTCTCTTCCCCCCCCTCTCTGTTTCTGTCTGTCTGTCTATCTGTCTGTCTGTCTCTCTCTCTCTGTTTCTGTCTGTCTGTCTGTCTCTCTCTGTTTCTGTCTGTCTGTCTGTCTCTCTGTCTCTCTCTGTTTCTGTCTGTCTGTCTCTCTCTCTCTGTCTCTCTCTGTTTCTGTCTGTCTGTCTGTCTCTCTGTTTCTGTCTGTCTGTCTGTCTCTCTGTTTCTGTCTGTCTGTCTGTCTCTCTCTGTTTCTGTCTGTCTGTCTGTCTCTCTGTCTCTCTCTGTTTCTGTCTGTCTCTCTCTGTTTCTGTCTGTCTGTCTGTCTCTCTGTCTCTCTCTGTTTCTGTCTGTCTGTCTGTCTCTCTCTCTGTCTCTCTCTGTTTCTGTCTGTCTGTCTGTCTCTCTGTTTCTGTCTGTCTGTCTCTCTGTTTCTGTCTGTCTGTCTGTCTCTCTCTCTCTCTGTCTCTCTCTGTTTCTGTCTGTCTCTCTCTCTGTCTCTCTGTTTCTGTCTGTCTGTCTCTCTCTCTGTGTTTCTGTCTGTCTGTCTCTCTCTCTCTGTTTCTGTCTGTCTGTCTCTCTCTGTTTCTGTCTGTCTGTCTGTCTGTCTCTCTCTCTGTTTCTGTCTCTCTCTCTGTCTCTCTGTCTCCCTCCCTTGATTTATAAAGGAGGATGGCAAGCCTGGCCCATGAGTGACTGACAACTTGTTCATTCAACAAATGCAGACAACTGGCATCAAAGGGACAAAGCTTTGGGGAGCTCAGCTGTGTCAGTGAGTCAGCTCTGTGACATGCCCCTAGAGCTTCCCTACCAATCAGATACTGACCTGCTGGCTGGAAACTCTCCTCCTGGAATCAACCTCCCATTTAGGCACTGGATCATAGATTTAGAGGTGGAAGGGAAGGACCTTAGGGGTCGTCAGGTCCAACATCCTCCTTTTGCAGGTCAGAGTTATCTAGAGGAGCCATGACCTGAGCTGGAAGGGACCCTAGAGGACACTAAGTTCAATCTAGCCAGAGGAAACAGGCCTGTGGAGATGAAGAAACATGCCCATTCTCATAGAGTGCTATGGCAAAGCCAGGATTTGCATGCAGGTCCTCTGGCTAATATCCAGATAGCTTTCCAGTGTATCCTCTCTCCTTTGGGATGTTAGAACTCTGATGAAGCTCTGACACCTTCATTACACACTCACGTGCACACATATGCACACGCCCAGATGTACACACACACAGACACGCCACCCACTTAGAGGGTGTTCTCTCTATCAATGCCATCCCGCGTCCAGTCCTCATTCCACTCTTGAATTTGGATAGTAGGAGTGTGACAGCTGGAGAGCAGGTCAAGAAGTAGCTACTCTTATTACTAGTTCCAACAGAAGGGTCAAGTTAGAATGTAAGGGAGATCCATCGTCAAGACTCTTGGAACAGTAGCGGACAGATGGCCCTCATTTTACGCAGGAGAAACTCCTTTAGATATTCAAATTCCGATTTGTGTGTGTGAGAGTTTAGAAGGCGGCTAAAGCAGTTAGACTATCCCGGGGAACCCTTCACACACTTCTTTGAAAGATGAACACTTCATGTCTCAGTGGCCTCACCTTCTTAGCACAGAGGAGGAAGACTTGTAGTGCCCTTGGCTGGTCCTGCTCTCATCCACGGTCTCTGCAGAAGCCTCGACGGATACTTTTTCCCATTTCTCCCTACCTCGTAAAGAGGCAGAGATCTTGAAAAGCCTTCTCTGGGCCTTCGCAGTTGCTCTCAGACTTCCTGTAGAACCACCCCTGCAGCATGGAAGCCTGAGCGCGGTGGCTGTCTGACCAAGACATCGTTTACTGATTTTGAAATCGTCGGGGCCAAGACCCGACTAGTGGCAGGAGTTCCACATAGGCAGATGTGAGCCTTCTGGAAATCCGGCTCCCACATCTATTTCCCCAGCCTAAGTTGCCTCTCTCTTTGGAAGCTGGCCTGCCATCAAGGGGCCAGAATAACCAGTTCAGGGTTCTGAGTGTGAGGCTATCACAGAAAGAGCAGAAGCCTGGGCGATGGAAGGGAAGTCAACAAAGGCTTCTCAGTGTCCCCAGGAAAAGAAACAACAGCTACAGAGATCCATAAAGTGAAAGATGAAGGGAAGCCATATTGTCAAAGGATGCCTGTTCCAGTGAGAAAGTCCTTTCCCTGACTGGGCCAGGAATTCTTTGGCAGAGATGGCTGTTTGCTCCAAGTTCCATTACACATGGAAGACTAACCCTGAAAGCCATAAAAAACCACGACAGCAAAGAGCAGAAGACTGGACCAAAGCCTGTGATTGGGACTGGCATTTGGGTTAAAGGGTGTAAGTCTGTAGAGGAAGAAGTCACAAGAGGGAGGAAGCAGGGAAAGAGGGAACTCACAATGTTTGTATCTAGCCCTACCTGGACCCCATCAGACTACCTGCCTATGGTACAAGCACCAGGTCTAGGCAAGTTCGAACACCATCTATCATTTTCCAGGACCGAGGCCAGGGTTCAGTCTAGCTCTGGCTAAAGGGGGTCAGGAAGGAAGGAACTGTTGATTCTGGATAATGCACAGGGTTATATTTCTGCCACATCGAAGTCTCAGGTTGCCTTGACCTTCCAGAGGATGGGATGATGAAAATGAAGTCTGGATATTCCAAGTACGCCCCATGCTATGGGCAGGGAAGAAATGTCCAGAAGGCAAAGGTCCCTGGTCTTTTTCCAGATTCTCCAGAAAATCCCCAATTCCTTTGTAAAGGGAAGGAAAGTAAACAATGCTCTGATTCTATGGGAAGCTAACCTCCAAGGAGTCCTACCCCAAAGCTGCTTCTGTATTGCAGAGATCATACTAGGGTAAGCAGCACCCCTTCTCAGACTGCTGGATTCACATGGATCTCAGATGTTGTTCTGCAGCCATCCTGGCATCTAGCTCTAAAAACTTAGCTATTGGAGCTAGAACATAGACGGGGGAAGAAACAGAATGAGAAATCAGCCTGAAGAAGTAGTCTGGGGCTGCATGGTGAAGGGTTGAAGTGACAATCAAAGGAGATTATAATATATAGTAACCTAAAGGCAAAGAGGAGACACTGAGGCTTCTTGAGTGACACAGGGCAGCTTATGCTACTAGGATTATTATTTTAGCGATGGTGGAGGGTGGATTGGAAGGGGGAGAGTTTGGATGAGAGGAGATGAATTAGGAAGGGACTGAATTAGCCCAAGTAAGAAGTAACAGGGTCTCACTATGATGATGGTAAATAGAGGGGAGCCAGGTTCGAGACTTGATAAAATAGGATTAGCCAGGCTTCACAAGCAATTGCACACAAGTAATGAGGGAGAATAAGGAAGCAAGGATGAAGCTAAGATTTTGACCCTGGGTGGCAGGAGAATGGCAGAGTCCACAAGAGAAGTTTGGGGTTATTTTTGTGAGAAAGGGAAGTTGATGAGTTCTGCAATATCCATGATGAATATGAGATGCTTTGGGATCATCGGATGAAGATGTCAGCCAGGCAGAAAAGGATGAATGACTGGAGCTCAGGAGGGAAATAGGAGCTGAGTATATCCACCTAGGAGTAACTTGTAAAATGCAGATAAGCAATCCCATAAGAGCTAATGAGCTTCTGCAAGAGAAAAAGCAGAAGCAATAGAGAAGATCCAGCAGACAATGATCACTCTCCAAAGGAAACCAAGAAGAATCAGTCCAACAGAGAGAAGAACCACAACAGAACATGGCATGAAAACTCAGGAATGGAGATTGGAGATACGGGTGCAGAACAGAGAGAAGACCAGTTTGACTGGACTCAAGAGTGTGGAAGGGTCAACAAGGCTGGAAAGATAGGCTGGGGCCATCTGGAAAACCTTCAGAAACTAAAGAGTAGGTTTTTAGATTTTGCATTTAATGGGTGATGGAGATGGAACCTGTGTTAACCTCGCTTTGGCTTTTTATCCTAGTGCATTCTGCAGGATTTTGACCTCAAGATCACTCCAGTGGCTGGTCTTGTCTCTATACCTTCCTGAAGTTTTTGTTTGTTTCTTGTTCTAAATAAACATTGAAGAATATGGCCGACAATCAACTTTCCCTCAATACAACACTTCTCTTCATAGAATGTTCAAAGCCTGACTAGAAGTTGGTTTAGGGATGCTCATTCATACACCATTTTCCAGCTCTTCCTCTCTGCGTTTGAAACTCCTGGGTAAACCACCTTGCTCTTCTTTGGAGCAAGAAAATAGCATCCATTTTGTATTTTATTGGATGTTGCAAAACCACTTCTTGGAGGTTGGTTGGAGTTTTGGAGTTTGGTGGGCATTTCTCCCTGAGATGAACCTGGGCATCATGCTCATTGGCACCTGCTGGATTATGCCAATCAAATATCTATCTCTTGATATCAATAATTATGGAATTACAATTTCCAGAAGTGATCATGGTTCTTAAAAATGTTGTTATTCACTATTGCATATCTATTGTGGTTTTATAGATTGTTTAACTCTGAGAAGACCAAAGAAAAACCTGGTCTTTGGTTTGAACTCTAAGACTGTTAAGACTCAGAGTCCTAACTTGATTCTTGTTAAGACTCAACCAGCTAGTCTTTGCTAGTTTATATTTGAAGGCAAAGTTAAGATTTATAAAGATAATAGCAGTAGTTTTTATTTAGATAGTATAAATTTGGGTTAGAAAGATCAGGGAGAATTAATGTAGCTGTGAAACATAGGAGAAAGAGTTCCTTGTGGAATCTGGGAGTTTATTTGGATGGATTTAGAATCCCTTAGAATTAGAAATCTTTTATTTATCCTTATATATTTCAATAAACATTTTATGTTTATGGAAAAAAGTGTTGTTATGTTTCCTGAGTGTCTGAGAACTTCAGGTATATAATAGTCTGAAGCTATGACTTGAAGAGCTACCTTCTAATTATATCTCTAATTCCTAGGGCCAGAGCGTGTCAGTGTCACTTCTTGGGCACTTCTCTCATTCATCTCCTCTCTATTCACAAAGACACCACCCTAGTCCAGGTAATCATCAGCTTTCCCCTGGACAGTGGAGGCTCTCTCATTGGTCCTATTCCAGTGCCTCCTCTTTGACCTAGATTCCACCCAACTTTCCAATTGATGTTTCTAAAGCAATCCTTACTACGTCTTTCCTCTGATCAAGAAATTCCAGAGACATCTTTTACCTCTGGAAAAAACACTTTCGTTCTCCTGTAGAGCCTGTTACAGTCTTGTTCCAGGATTATCTTCTCAGGCCATTTTAAGTTCATCTACTTCATGCAACAATAACGTATGATGATCAACTGGGCATCACTTAACTATTATCAACAAGGCAAGGATCCAGGCCAATTCCAGGGGACTCAGGATGAAAAAGGCTCTCCATGCCCATAGAAGAAACAGAAGAGGTCTGAACACAGATCGGAGCATGCCATTCTGCACTCAATTTCCTTCATGAAATTTTCTCTCGTGCAAGCAATGTGGTTCTTCTTTCACAATCTGGCAAACAGGGAAATGTGTATTATATGATGATGTATGTTCAATCTACATTATATTACCTTTCTTTGGGGAAAGATGGGTTGAGGAGGAGAGGAAGGAAGAAAGAATGAGACGTAGTTTTTTGGGGATAACTAATGTGAAAATGTGTTTCTCTCAGATAAGCCTATGTATTATAACTTATTGCATATTTATAACAAATCACATGTATTATATTATTGTTACATTACACATTATTTTAGGTTACATATAAAAATAAAAGAAATAATTACTCAAAGAAAGAAAGAATGTATTTACTTCATGGACTCCAGGTTATCTTCTTGCTGATTCTCACACTCATCGTCCTATCCCCCATCTCCATAACTTTGCAAAAGGCTCTTTGCCTTGCCCAGAAATCTCGCCCTTCTCCTCTTTCATGATGCCCATCAAGACACCAACCACATTTCCCACTTTCTACTTAATCCCCCACTAGAAATTAATTTCCAGTTGTTTAGTATTTAATAGTCTATGTTCGCGCTCTTTCCTACAATAAAATATAAACTCCTTCAAGTCATAGAATATTTCCTTTAATCTTTGCTTTCTCTAGCCCAGTACTGCCCAAACCCCCAAACCCTGGCACATAGGAGGTGATTAACAAATGCTGCTGATTTGAATTGGATTCAAGTAAGCCTTAAAGGCAATACAGAAGAAGGCTTTATTTCCCACAGTATCCTGATTATTCATGTGTAATGGATCTCGCACCAGTTTTGGTTCTGTCTGTCTCTGGGCCATTGCTCTGGATGCTCCCTTTGGTATTTCTCCTTATGATGTCTCCCTGGCTTGTTTTAATCCATACCCACCCTCTGCCTTGGTTTGGTTGGGTCGGCACCTCCAAGAGGAGAGAAGAGGTACAGGAGGATTCAGCGAGCCTCACATGAAGGTAAACATGACACTGGAAAGCAAGGAGAGTCTCAGTCTGCAAGGTCTCGCTCTGGAATTCCTGCATCGCAGCAGAGTATCAGAAGAGGAAGAGACCTCAATGGCCACGAAATTCGAGGATTCCTGCCAGGATATAGGAGGAGCCCAGCAAAGCCTGTGTGTTTACAAGCATTTCCAAGAGAGTCTGGGAAAGTTCAGAACTTACAAACTGAGTCATTCTAAAGCCTTCTTGTACACGCAGATCCCAAGACCTCAGGCAGTTTACAGCACAACCCCTATATACAGAGGTTGTTTTTTTTAATTTATTTTGTTTTATTTCATTCCCCCCCCAAAAAAAAACCAACAACACAGGAGAACACAAGCTCATCAGAACTGCACAGCTCTCTCATTAAAAAGTCATCACCTGATCCTTTTGTTCACAGTCTCTTCCATCACGCTTAGCTCTACGGTCACACGAGAAGCTTCAGAATACCGACCCAAAGCCAGCAGCTCCTCTACACACACATACAACTCACCCGGGACACTGGGCTGGTGAGCTTTGGATCTATCTGGTCCCAAAGTGGACCCAACATCCCTGCTTCCACTCCACTCTTTCCCTTTCTAGCCCCGAGGAATAACAAATTCTACTCAACATAAATCCCCGGAAAGAATGTTTCAGCCAACTGAATGAATGACTCTAATTAAAGACTGGCCATCCGGGTCTAAAACTCTGCTGTGACTAGTGATACAGCGATATCCATAGATTTGTGGATGCCATCACTATGACCTTCACATATATGTGGTTTGAACAACATATATGGAACGCCATGAAGAAGAAAAAGGTGGCTTTCATAATGCCGCTGGGGTAGCCCTTTACCATGTGACCAATATAGCTTTTTTTTTTTTGTAAACCCTCACCTTTCATCTTAGAGTCAATATTGTGTAACGGTTCCAAGGCAGAAGAGTGGTAAGGTCTAGGCAATGGGAATCAAGTGACTTGCCCAGGGTCACACAACAACCAATATATCTTAAGCTTGCAGCCACTCTCTCCATAGATATTGGACATATTGGTGAGAAGGTATGCCCAGGTCCAGGGTGAGATATTGGGTCCCAAGTATTTGTACTATAAAGTTCTTTACAAAAAAATGAATTGAGCCATTTGGCTGATTGTTAAATCGGGAAGGGAGTGGGGCAGGGAGTGAAACTCCTGAGCAGAGTATTAGAAACCCAGCCCCTTGGGGACATAGGTTGACTCCTGACCAAAAGACACTCGTCCTTCTGGGGGCTCCACTATTAGTGGGAATTAGAGTTTGCTGGAGAGACCCCAGAGAGGGCTTCATGCATGGATTACTAGAATAGCCTTCTGATTCAGTCCCCTGATTCAAGTCTCTCCAGAATCAATGTCCTCTACCGTAATTTGCTTGAGGAACTGGACTGAACATCCTGTCTGTCCTCAAACACACTCGAGAGCTCCCCATTTCTTTCAGTAAAAAGACAAGCTCTGCCTATCTCCGAGGTCTCCCAAATGAATGAATTTTCTACAAATGGGATTGAAAACATCTTCATAGAACCCCCCCCCCAAGTGACAGTAAAATCCCTTCCCGTCACCCCTGTCAAACTGGCTGAAATGGTCCATCCTTGTTTCAGCGTCACTTCGCATAGAAACGAAGCCCAGAAGGGTCCAAACGATGTGGGAAAAGAGAGTTTAGAGGAAATCATTGGGTCGGCGCTTGGTGTCCACACCCTGCCCTCCTCCATGAAACAATACGCGCCCTGTCAGAAAGCCGCCCTCTCGTGAGCAGCTGGGTATCCCATCACCGAAGACGGAAAGCTCCAGCGCTGGCTGAGGCGTCTCCCTCGGAGCACGAGGCCTCTGGCCAGAGAGGCTGCCATCCCCTCTCCCCCTTTGGGACGCTTCCTCCACCCAATGAACCAGCCGAGCTGCTCTGGAAGCCCCTCCGGCATGGATAAACGTGTGTGGAAGCCATGAGGCTGCAGACAAAGCCCTCCTCGTGGGCTGATCTAATCCAAGGCGCCCACGATGGGGATACTTTCCATCTGGAAAGCACAAAGCCTCTTTCTTGGGCTTTGTTTGGTTAGCTGAGCCTAAACAGCGTAAGGACCCCACCCCGGGGGTGAAGCTCGGGGCTCTGTCTGTGCGCTTCTGTTCGCCAGGGGTGCAAATGTAGCTGTAAAAATATACACGCTGCTCGCCGTAAACAGGCTCACTGTAGCCCCTCTGTAAAGAGACGGGGAATTTGCCCGTAAAAATTCACTACTTGACGAAAGGGGGTGTAAAAGCTGTCGTGGCCTGACGCACAGACAGACTCCAGGACGACGACAGCGACGGGGCTCTCTGGTTGGCCTGGATGGAGGGAAGATGGCGGCAGGGAAGATGCTCTCCAGCCCGGCCCCGACTCGGTCCAGGCAATGGGGGCACAGCCAAAGGAAGCCCAGGACTAAGGCTGGAGGACGATGATGGAAAAGAGGAGGAGAGCCAAAGACCTCAACTCAAGGCTTGCTACTGTTAGCTCTGTCAAGGGGGGGAATCTGGGCACTGGAATGACTCGCTACAAATCGTGAGCAGGAAGCGGAATCCCAAGATCAGGGGAGAGATGGTAAAGAATCAAAGCATGAATAGGAGGAGGAAGAGGAAAGAAAGACACAGACAGGCAGAGGGGGGGGAGGGCAGGCAGGCAGCTGTGGGGCACCAGCATGCTTGGAGTCAGAGAGATCCGAGTTCAAGTCATGCCTTAGCCATTTGCTAGCTATGTGGCCCTAGGGGAGTCACCTGGCCTACCTCAGTCTGAGTAGCTTTGTTTGTGAAATGGGGATAGTAGAAGGCCCTAAGTGCAGGGTGCTGCCCTGTACACTGCACCTCATTACGGGCTAAGAGAGCACCCTCAGACTCCCTCCACCAGCCCAGGAGGCCATTGCTCTGCTCTCTTAGCCAGCTTTCACAGAGGACCTCAAGGACATTCAAATGGGCTCCATCCATTTGCTCCGGGGACAGAGCTAAGGGATTAGGAGTCAGAAGCAATAAGATCTGGCCAGATGGCCCAAGAACACCCATGTGATATCTGAGAAATCCCTCCACTGAGCCTTTGCTTAGTGCCCGCTATGTGCCAGGCTGGAGACACGACTTCCAATGGGACAACGGGAATGGCAGAGACCATGTGTCCTCCGGTAGGCAGATACCAAGTCCATAAGACCCGCACCCAGGAGACGGCAGGTGATCTCAGCGGGGAGGCCTTAGCAGCTGGGATAAGAGGAAAAGTACAACCCGAGTTTGGAAGGATGTCACAGCAGAGGGGAGGGGAGAGGATGGGAGGGGAGGGGGGGAAGGGGGAGGGGAAAGGGGGTAGAGGAGAGGAGGGGAGAGAATGGGAGGGGAGAGGAGGGGAGGGAGAGGAGGGGAGGGAGAGGAGGGGAGGGGAGGAGAGGAGAGGAGGGCATTCCTAGCACAGGGGACAGTCAGTACACAAACATGGAGAAGGGAGATAGATAGTTTGGTGTCAAGCTCTGCACAGGGGCCAGTGTGCCTGGACCACAGAGTGTGTGAGGGAGAGGGATGTATAAGCTGAACAATGCAAAGGTCAGAAGGCAGCAGGCTGGGAAGAACTTGAGTGCCAATAGGAGGAGCCTCCAGGTAACCCAGAGGGCCGCCGAGCGAGAGTCTTGCTGGGGAGGAGGGCCACGGTCAGCCCTACATTTTGGGACAGTCACTTTGGTACAAACCAGGCTGCAGATCTGTCCTGATCATTAAAGCAGTGAGGGAGGGGGAGGGGGCAGCGTATAGGCTGCCGACTCTGATGCCCATCACTGGCACTAACCCTCTCTCTGACGCGACTAGGGATGAAAGGGATGAAGTTTTCCACTTCGCTTCCCTCACACAAGTCGAGGAGGGCTCGGGTCCGTGAACCTCTATCCAGAAGAAGGCAGCCAAGCGGGTAACGCTCTTGGGTTCCTAGTCTTGGTCTTGAAGGGTCTCTCGAAGGAGTTTGAAACATTTGCTCTAGAGAAGAAAAGCTGGGAAGACGAGGCAGGATTTGATGGCCGCCCTCAGCACAGCAGCATCTGGTACATAGTTGGCGCACGATACGTTTCTGTTGACTTGAAATAGTAGAAGAGCGGCTGCGTGAAAGGGTGATTGACTTGTTCTGTTTGGTCCCAGAGAGCAGAATTGGGGGCGTGGCCAGAAGCTGCTACGGGGCCAACTCCACCTGGCTGTCAGGAAGGCGTCCCCTCCAGTGAGCCAATGGCGCGGTTAGGGACAGGGACGGCTCCCTCGCATTGGAGGCAACGAACAACTTCTTGCCCATCACTTGGTAGGGGAGTTGTAGAGGACGTTGTTCTAGACGGTTGGCCTTGTTGGCGGTCAAGTTCCCTTCTGAGTCTGAGTGGCTCTGCAAGCCTTCAGAATGGGAAGCTGATCGTTGAATGCCAACATGGCTTCCCGAAGGGCCAATCATTCTGCAAGAGCCACATTTTCTCTTGTTTGTTTGTTTTATTCTTTTTGGGGGTCAAGGAGGAATCTTTAGGCTTGTTCCTAGATTGGCAGAAGAAAAGAATTCCACAGCTATAGGCTACTTGAGGCACAACAAGGGATGGACCCAATTCTCCGCTGTTCTTCTTGTAGATGTGGGCTAGAACTAGCAAGGCACGAGCTGGAGGGTTTGGGATTGGTTTATTGGTAAGACAAAAATAAGTCCTTGCAGTGTGCCTGGCCCTGGGCCAAGCACTAGGGATACAGATGCAAAGTCCCTGCCCTCGAGGAGCTTCCATTCTAAATGGAGGGAGCTGAGAAGGGAGGCACCCACTGGGGACCCTTCTCATCCCCACTTGTATGGCCACGGCACCCTACAGATCTCGCCTGGGGTCTGCATTCTTTTTATTCCTTTAAATTTAATTCTTTGTTTGCTTAGGGCTTGTGCCCCTGCCTTGGGTGAGGACTGTGAACCAAGACTTAAGAAGCAGCAGATAGGCCAAGGTGGGGGGAAGATAATTAACCTTCTGGGTGACAGAAACCAGATAGAAAAATGTAGAAGCAAGAGTCAAAGCTAATTAGGTGAAACCTCACGAGGATAAACATAAACCTCTACGTTGGGGCTAGATTAAAAACAACCTCAGCAGGACAGAGTGGGGAAACTTGAGCACGAAACAAGGTCAAGTGAAAATGATTCTGGAGTTTTAATGGGCCTGCCCTAAGGGAAGCACCCTCTTGCCTCTGTATTCTTAGTGTCTGGGCCTCAGTTTCCTCATATGTTACAAAAAGAAGCTGGATTGGGCAGCCTCCAAAGCCCCTCCCGGGCTCTAAATCTAGGATTTCATTATCTCAGATCTTGCACATTTAGGCATCCTGGAATGGGATAGGGGGAATGCTGGATCCAGAGCCAAAGGTCCTGGATTCAAGGCTTGTTTCTAACTCCAAATTGGGCAAATTACTTATTCTCCAAGGGTATCGGTTTCACAATCTGTAAAATGGGAGAATGAGGTAAAAGAAAGATCAGGACTAGATTCCTGAATTCCCTTCCAGCTGGCAATGCCCTGCCCTTTAACTTCATTGGTAGAGAGTATAAAGGACCAGCAAGCTCCCTCTCCCAATGCGGGCGGCACCTTCTCTGCCACTTAGACTCATAGAGCGTTGCTTGGAGCACTAATATATGAAGTGACTTGCCCAGGGTCACCCAGAGTCCATATTTGGACTATCTTTTGGTCTCCAAAGCCAATCCTCCATCAGAACCCTGGGCTGCCAGGAGGCCTAATCCATGGTTGTTGAACTGACCGGACCTCTCCAATTTGCAGATGAGTAAACTGAGGTCCCGGGTCTCACCAAACATCCAAGGCAGAACTTAAAGTCTTTTCTTAGCCATTTCCACCTTCCTTTTAAGGATAGTCCCCGCCACCCCCCACCCCCCAGCCCAGGATCCCAACACACAGCCCCTGGCACACACCTTGGCTTTCCCTAGGAGGGCAGCCCAGGCTCTGTTGGGAATGACATTGAGGGATGTCGGAGTCCCTCCTGAGCCGCCATTCCCGCTCTGAGCCCTCGATGTCCCCCTTCGACTTGGGGTGCTCCACGTGCCCCTTTATCTCTGTGGTGGCGCACGTTCCATCCTTGGGGAGCCCCCAGGACAGAAGGGAGGGGAAGGCGGCAGCCTCAGCACTGCATTTCCTGCCTTCTCCAGGCGCGTGTCACTGCCCGGTGTTATTCCAGCCTTGTGTTTTATCCTTTAAATGAAACACACAGTAAGTGTTTTGTGTTTTTGCATTTAATTTCCTGGCCCCCTTTTTTAAGTGTGTGGGGCTGAAAAGAATAGGGGAGATTCATGGCGGGTTTTATTGTGTACTCAAGAGGCTGCAGTGACCTTTGCGGAGCCGATGGGGTCTCCAGAGAAAACTCGTAATGAAGGGGGTTTTTGTTTTGTTATTTTAGCGTGTGAGTTACGTCCCGAAGCCGGCAGATTTATAAAGGCCCCTCAAAGAAGTCCGGCTCACACAATAGCCTGGAGCAAGGGCCCTGGCGCCATTTTGGTTCTGTCGGGTAATTACCTCGTCCTGATGTATTTATAGAAACTGGCGGGGGGGAGAGCGGGCGGCGCACCCAGTAAAATCGGAGGGCTTCAGGAAAGGTGCCTGGGTCACTCCAAAGCCTGGGCGCTTGGGGGTGAGCCCAGAGACTGTGATCTTTTCTTTGGCCTGAACTTTCCCCACCTGTCTGATGCCTTGGACGCTGTGGACTCCGGGATGCTCTCTCCTCCAAGTTCTCGGCCACCTCTCTCTTTCCCTGGTTCGCCTCCGTCCAGGCTGGCCACTCTGGCTGTCTCCTCTGCTGGATCGTCCTCCAGATCCCGGCCACTGCGGGTGTTCTCCCACGTTCCTCCTTGAGCCTCTTCTGACCATCTCTCTTCATATTGTGACCTGAATGATCGTCTGCGCACAGATGCCTCCCAGATGTGTACTTCAAGTAGCCGCCCTCCCCTGAGTGTGGCAGCATCCCCAGCGACCCACAGAAGACTTCAGACTGGTTGGTGCTTCCAGAAACATCTTAAACCCGAGCCGCTCCTAAGGGAACTCCCCATCGTCCCCCCCAAGGCTCCCTTCTTCCAAGCGGCCCAACTCCTGCCCAAGGCACCACCATTAGTCTTCCAAGTCCATAAGCTCCCCATCTCCCTCCTCCATGTGGCCAGTGAGTTGCCACATCTCAGTTTGCACCTTACTAGATCCACCGTCGTCACTCACACACAGGCGACCCCTTAATTCCTTCCTTGCCACCCCTTGCCCAGATTATCTGAACAGCCTCTAACTGGTCTCTGCCTCAAGTGACTCCTCCACTGGTGCTGCCAAACTGATCTTCCTAAAGGGCATCTTGGCCAGAGGACTCATTCAGTCTACTCCAATGGCACTCCATTGCCTTGAGGATAAAAAACAAAAATAGGGGGCAGCTGGGTAGCTCAGTGGATTGAAAGCCAGGCCTAGAGAAGGGAGGTCCTGGGTTCAAATCTGGCCTCAGACACTTCCCAGCTGGGTGACCCTGGGCAAGTCACTTAACCCTATTGCCTAGCCCCAACCACTCCTCTGCCTTGGAACCAATACACAGTATTGATTCCAAGATGGAAGGTCAGGGTTTGTTTGGTTTTTTTAGTTGATATCTTTGTTTTTAATATAATCTTCATCCAATCCTTTAATTTTTCCCTTTTAAACATTATTTTATTTGGTCATTTTCAAACATTATTCATTAGAAACAAAGATCATTTTCTTTTTCTCCCCCCCCCCCTCCCAAAGGCGATGCGTGATTCCTCTGGGTGTTACATGCATCCTCGGTCCGAACTCTTTTCCATGTTGTTGGTATTTTCATTAAGGTGTTCATTTAGAGTCTCTCCTCAATCATATCCTGAAGGTGAGGGTTTTAAAAAATAAATTAAAATAAACTAAAAAGAATTTAAAGGCCGACACAACCCAGCCCCAATCTACCTTGGCGGCCTCAGTGGACACTCCTTTGTCTATCTCACTTTGCCTTCTTTCTACACATTAGAATCCTTCAAGGTTTAACTTGAGCTGACATGAGACGCTGTGGCAAAATCAGAAGAGCTGGGTTCAGATCTGCTGCTTATTAGCTGTGTGACTATGGATAAGTTGCTTCACCTCTCTGTGTCTCCATTTTTCCTGTTTAAATAAAAGAGCTATACTGAATGGCCTATAGATTTGTGGGTCTCTGAGTCCTCTGGCTGGCTCTTGAAGCCCTTGACAACTCAATTCTCTTCCTATCTTTCCAGTCTTTCTATACTTTATTATCCTCCCAGTTCATAAGGCCTCCATCCATCTGTACTCAGTCTCAGTTCTCGAATCCCTCCGTTGTAAGATAATGTGGTTAGCACAGACATCGTCCAAGGTCGCCTTCAGCCCTCTAGCATGATGGGGTTCTACATTTATATGTTATACATTATGGGGTTTATACATTTATAGCTGGACGGGACCTTTTAGGGCATCTGGTCTGACCTTCCTCTTTTCTATGGAAGAGAAAACTGAATCCCCAAAGGGATACGGGACTTGCCTAAGGTCACCAAGAAGAGTCGGATACGGCGTTGGAACCCGGGGCCTCCCGATTCCGAGCCGGGCATCCTGTCTTCATCCTGGCTGGCCCCTTGCCCAATCCCCTGCCCCCAGTGTGTAGGCTCCATCTTATCCTTCTTTTGGCCATTGGAAGACTGGCTTGGGAGCTTTCAAAGCATCTGATTTCATGCTCTGGCTTTGCTGCCCCTGTGACAAGTTCTTGGGTTCTCTGGCGTGTTTCCATTTCTCAAGATTCTGTGAAGCCTTTCCCAGCTCTGCACCTCTGACCTTCAAGCCGTAGAGATCCTCTTTGCTCCCATCCACCAAGGCCCCTCCCTCCTCTGGTTCTAAAGCATCCCAGGGTTCTGGGGCCACCCAGAGCCCAAGTCGAAGAGACAATTAGCATCGTGTCCCGTAAAAAGGGGGAGCTCTGAGGGCATGTGGATGTCCACCGGTCCCTCGGATCAAGAAGCAGGGTGTCGGGGGAGCTGCTTGCTCCCCTTCTGATTCCAGAGACTACCAATGGGCAAGAAAGCTATTCCATCAATGACACACTCAAGGGACAATGCGCACAGCTTGGCGATTCCACCCACAAGGGCAAACAGAGTCCCCTGGATAAGTCCATCGTAGCCCTTGAGCACAGCCCCTTAGGAGAGGAGAAGAAGAAGACAAGGGCAAAGAGCCATCGCCACTTCTGGGCCGAAGTCCTGATAGACTTCAGAAATCACCATTGTCCTACCACCATTAGTCACCAACAGAGCCTTGTGTCAAGGACTCATGCACTGCCACTCCTGCCTCCCATGAAAACAGGAAGGAAGCGAGGAAACAAGCAGGAAGTGCCTTCTATGTGCCAAGCACTTTACAAGAATTCCCTCAAAACGAGAGGCTGGGTGTTTTTATTATCCCCACTAAACAGCTGAGAAAACTGAGGCCAATAGAGTTGAGTGACTTGCCCTGGGTCACATAGGAAGCCAGTTCTTTCTGGTAGCAAGCTCCAAGCTCTCTCCATCCACGGAGTCACCAGCTGTGTCATGGCTTCTGTCTTTTCCTCTTTCCACAAGTCCAAGATGTAGGAATAAATTTTCCAGTTAAAGTCAAGCCAGAAGTCCTGGAGAGTGGAAGAGAGTTCAAGAAGGGGGAGCCTGGAGGAATTTTGGCCCCAAAAGCCAACATCAATCTCTTGTATCCTGATTTCCTTGGTAGCACCTACCACAGATCCGTGGCCAAGCCAGCAAAACAGAACCACATCTCAGAGATCGAAGGATTCTGGCCATGTAATCCACCTATAGCTGGGAAAGAATCTCCTCCCAAAGCCAGCCAATCAGCACGGCCTGGCCTCCGCTGGAGCATCTCCATTAAGGAGCAGCTTCCTACCTCGTGGAGCACCTCCTTCCCCGTTCAGTTTGCTCATTCTGCAGGATGCTTGTCTCCCCATCAAGCCCAAATTGGCCTTTCTGGAATTTGTGCCTACTGCTAATGGGGCTCTCGTCTGGGGCCAAGCAAAGGGAGTGCTCTAAGGACAGTGTTCAGACAGCAATATTAAGTTATATCGTGAGTTATCCTGAGGTCTCAGAGGATGCCTGCTATACTTTTCCACAGTCTCCTGGAGCTCATTTCAGAGACAAAACAGAAGAGGCATTTGGCAGATGGAAAAGGGCATCCAATTAAAAGTCAGGGGACCTGGTGTTCAGTCCCGTCCACCCAGTGCTTTCCCAGGACCCCAAACATACCTTTGTCTCAAGGGACTGAGTAGCCTCCCATTTGGAAGGAGCTAAAGATGTTTGGGCTGGAAAAGAGGCCCAGAAGGGTCAAATAGCTTATTCTAGAACCCGAAGGGCTGCTCTGTGGAGGAGAGAGAAGACATTTTCAGTTTGACTCCAGAGGGAAGAACCAAGAGACATGGGCAAAAGTGGCAAAGAAGCCAATTTGGATTTGGTGTAAGGGGCCGTGGAGTAGCACCATAGTGCCTGGGTCAGGAAGATCTGATTTCAAATCTGTCCTCAAACACTTAGTAATGTGTTAGTTACCCTGGGCAAGGCAAAGTTACCCTTGCCTGCCTCAGTTTCCTCATATGTAAAATGAGTTGGAGAAGGAAATGTCAAACTACTCCAGTATCTTTGCCAAGAAAATGCCACAAGGGGCCAAAAGCATTGGCCAACAACAATTTATCCTGTACGTATTTGCTATGCATGTGGTGTTTTGTTTTGTTTTGTTTTTGCCAGTTGTCTCTCCCTTTAGATTGCAAGCTCTTTGAGGGTAAGGATTGTCTTTTGACTCTTTTTGTATCCTGCTGCTTAGTACAGTGCCTGGTGCAGAGCAAGGACTTCATAAATGTGTATTGGTCAGTTGATATATTCAAATACAAAAAATGGATTCAGTCAAGCACTCAGTCAACTAACCAACATTTATAAAATGCCTACTATGTGCCAGGCGGGGCAGATCCAAGGACAAAGAATGAAGCAATTGCTATGAACGTACGTTCTAATGGGGATTTCATGTGAGCACATATAAATGTAGCACGAATAGACGGAGAATAAATGCAACTATAGATCATATCAGACAAATATAAAGAATTTGGAGAGTGAGAACAGGCAAGTGTGGGATCAGGAGAGTCTCCATACCAAAGATGGAGCACAGAGTTCACCCACATGGTATGTTCCCTTCACCTACTTCTTTGAAATCATAAACTTGTTTTTAACAAAATAAATAATCACGGAAAATGTCAACAAGACTGTTTTGGTGGATTTCGAAGTCACTATGTGGCCCCCAGGGATCTCTCTAAATGCTTTAGTGGCCCCCATTTCTATTTGAACTGGCTCCCACTGGCTGATGCCTGCCATTGCAGGCCATTCCCAGGCCAGCTCTCTTTTTGCTAAACTGTTCTGCTCATCTTTTTATCATCAAACCTTTTTGCATGTAAATGGCATCATGGACTACTAAGCTCTTGGGAAAGATCAATTACCATTTAAAGCAACAGGAGATACAGAAGAGTCAGAAGACTAGCCTTGCCTTCAAAGAGGCTCCTGTATTCAAAGATCAATGGGTGCCTGGGAGAGAACTGTGGGTCGGAGAGCCAGGGATCCTGTTGATTCCAGGCAGTTTTCTATGAGACATATTAGAAGCTCGATGACTCCAGAGCATTGCAACCGGAGCCATGAAGAAGCGGAGTTCGAATCCTGTCTCAGACCCTAGCTAGCCATACAACCCTGGATGTGCAACACTGTGCCTTGTCTTCTCATCTGTAAAATGGGTAATAAGCCTTGCAGTGCTCAAGCTAGCAGCAAACTGTGAATTCTAGTCTCTTTTCTAAAATAAATAGGGCATGCAATGGCGCCCAGAGAGCTGTGATCAGAGGAAAGAGGAAGAAGAACATTCCATGACATTGTTTAATGAGAGAATGGGGGGAAGGTCAGGAAATGGGCAGCCAGATGCTCCAAGGTTCATGAAAATGCCTGCCAGTGCCTGGGAGACTGTCACCGGTGGCCCCATCGTGACATTTCAGCCTGCATTTACGGGCCACTAATTGCAAGAGAGAAGTGTTTTGCCTTGCCTTTGGTCTGGGATGATATCATGTTCTCCATCCTTCCAGACGTTCCCACCCCAGCTCAGGAAGGCAGGAGAAGTTAAGGGCAGGCCAGACCCTGAGATCTATGTGTCAGCCTAGGAGGGGCCTCCTGCCAGAGTCAAAGGTTGGTTCCTAGCGTTGAGTCAAGGAAACAGCACCTCTGCACCTCTCCCTTCAAAAACCCAGCCCAGATCTGAATGTGTGGGAAGCTGATGTTGACCGTCACCCCTCCTGCTTTGCTGGCCTGGATCACAGCAAAAGGGAAAAGCATTCCCAAAGGGTGAGAATTTGTGTCCAACTTGCCCCTGCCTCGCAGAAGACTTCTAAGAGCATCCCGAGAGGTTCTCATTGAGCAGAACGGGGGCCCAATGCCTTCCTTTTTTAACTGGAAGGTCCAGTTCCTTTTGCACGCAGGTGGAGATGAGAAATATCTTAGCTAGCCCAGTGGGGAAGAGACATGGAACCCAAGATGAGTCTCAGGAGTTAAAAGTGGCAAAGCAGACATCCAAATGGAGGCCCTCAGACCTGGACTAAAGGGCAGGCTAGAAATGTTAGCATTTTTCCTCCTTCTAGGCTGTAGCCAAAATGGCGGCCTCTTATACCTGCCATGGCTTCGGGGAAAGACTAGTAAGGCATACTTTCATAGCTGGATGGACTATTTATTAGGTTCATAATCCTAGTACCCAGGAGCTCCCATGGAAGGCAGGAAGGCAGAATGGTGACTGCTAGAAAAAACAAGAGCTCATGAGGTCCTGGAGGGAGAAGGCAGACTTGGTTTCTCCATCCCCGGCAGCTAACACCATGCATGGCACATACTCAGGTACAATTTCATGAACTTGGAAGATCTCCCGAGTGAGGTAGCCCATGACCCATCCACACATGACCATCCTGAGTGACTCATGCCCACCTCTTCTCATCATCTCCCTCCAGGGAGTCCTCCCATTTCACCTGATGTCTTGGGGTTACCTGTGGAACTCTCAGACTGACCCTCAGCTGTCCTTCACCCTTGTTCCATTCCAGCCTATCTTCTTTTCTTTCCATTCATTTTCTCAACGCGATTTCTTTGCACCAGATCCCATCCTGAGTTCCCCATTGGCTGCCATCGTGAGCTTCTCCACCACCCTCTGGGTGAAAACCACTTTAAACAATTCTTCAAAGGCTGTCGCATTTCTAGCCCAACAGCATGGTGGGATGCTGGTAGTAAAGCCCAACTTCTGTTTCTTGGAGATCTAGTGTGCTGAAATGGGACCTTTAGGCTGAACTGAAGCCTAATTCAAAATGGAAACCCAGGCCCCTTTGGTTGTTTTTTGTGCATAAAACATGTGGGGGGAACTGAGAGTTCCACGAGGCAATTTCTAAAGCACTACATTGTCTCCAGCCCAGAAAGGGAGAAATAGACGTTGTGCTGATGGTTCTCAGGACTTTTCTGTGGGCTGGTAAGCAGAGGAGAGCACTGGCCAGGCTCAATTCTCCCGAGTTGCCTCAGACAGTTTTCCATCGAGCTCTTCAAGCAAAATCACGGGAGGAGCAAGCCTGACTCTTGAACATTCGCCTCGTGTCAAGAGAGCTTGGAAATCGTGACCGGCCAAGGGGGCCTCTTGGACGCTCAGGTTTGTTGTCGGGGCGCTTTTGTTTGATTGTTTTCTCAGTGGAATAATAAGACTGTCCAGTCCTTTTTAAGCTGACAGCGCGAGTGGAAGCATGCGTGGTGGAAGAGAGATCATCTTGTTTTGTCTTGTTTTTCCTTGGTCGCTTTCTTTCTATCCATGGTAAAAGCATTCTCCTCCTTGGAACACACTTCCCATGGCGAAGCCTTCCTGTTATTTAAGCTTCTGGAAACTAAATTTACAGGAGGCCATTTCTGGGGACACATCCCTGAACACTTCCAACTGAGGAGAAAGCACTCCCTGCTCAGGCGGCCGGACCCCAGCTCGTCTGGCTGCTCCTTCTTGAGGCAGGGACAGGAGGTGATGGCTGCTCTCCCGGGGCTGCTTAGAGCACAGTTGACTGGCCTGAAAAGAGGAAGGACAAAATCCTCTGTGCCAGCGGAGAAATGGAATTCATTACAGTCTGGGAAATTCCATTCCATTCAACAAAGAAATATACGTCTTAGTTTTATATCTCTTTATTATATGGATGTGTGTGTACATACGCATGTCTATATACACATATGTGCACAAAGATATAGAAATACAGAAAATATTTATGTCTGTGTGCAGGGAGAAGGAGACAGAGACAGACAGAGACAGAGACAGAGAGAGAGAGAGAGAGAGAGAGAGAGAGAGAGAGAGAGAGAGAGAGAGAGAGAGAGAGAGAGAGAGAACAGAGATAGAGTCAGAGAGAGACAGAGACATGGAGAGAGATAAAGAGAAACAGAAAGACAGAGACAGAGAGGTGGAGAGAGACAGAGAGAAACAGAGAGACAGGGACAGAGAGAAAGAGAGAGAGAAACAGAGACAGAGACAGAGAGAGAGGGAGAGACAGAGAGACACAGAGAGAGACAGAGAGAGACAGAGAGAGAGAGAGAGAGGGAGAGACAGAGAGAGAGAGACAGAGAGAGAGAGAGAGGGAGAGACAGAGAGAGAGAGACAGAGAGACACGGAGAGAGACAGAGAGAGACAGAGACAGAGAGAGACAGAGACAGAGAGAAACAGAGAGACAGAGACAGAGACAGAGAGATGGAGAGAGACAGAGAGAGAGAGGAAGGAAGCTAGATAGCTAGATAGCACCAACTCTATGCAAAGTCAGTCCTGTAAGAGATCCTGAGGACACAAAGATAGACCCTAAACAAGCCAGATCCTCAAAGTCCTTTTGATGTCCCACTTTGGGGATCCGCACACTCAAATAAATCAATATAAAGTATATACAAAAGAATAGATAGAAACACAGAGACAAAGAGAGACAGAGAGAACCTTCCATGGGGGGGGGGGGGGGACCTTATATAGGAAGTGACACTTGAACTATACTTTGAAAGGATCTAGGTGTTCCAAGACGTCAGGGTGAGGAAAGAATTCCCTCTAGATGTTCATGCCATACGGGGCAAAGGCACCATGATGGGAGATGACTCGCCATGTCTAGCCAACAAGCTGGTTTGACTAGACAAAAAGAGGACCTCAAAGGGAGGTGATGAAATAAGACTGGAAGGGATGGTAGGAGCTGGATGATTGTGAAGGGCTTTCACTACCAGAAGTTCTTTATAGCTTATTCTATAAGCAATGAGGAGCTGCTGAAGGTTCTTGAGGGGATAATAGGGCACGCAGGCTCATGGCCAGATTGGCTGTAGCTGGAGTATGCTTGGGGATAGCTACATGGAAGAAGATTTAGAAAGGGCTGAAGAATGCAAACAAATAACACAGCATCCATCTGGAGCCAGGCCAGTGCCAGAGGTGACAGAAACCCCAGGTTTTCTTGGTTGATGCACTTTCAGCTGTTGGCACATCTGAGATGCTGCTAACCTAAGCTGGCCTCCCCATGTTTGCAGTTTGCTCTAAAGAGATCCATTGCCTCGATACCAAGAGTGTGAGATGCCTTTTTCAAGATGCTCCAGAGGTCACAGTAATTACAATGTCCATAGCAAAGAGAGCAGCAAAAAGATCAGCTGAGATAGGAAAGTGACCTTCTTAGTTCTTCCTTCTATTCTATACTTTCTTTCTTTCTCTCTTTTACTTTTCCTTTCTTTCTTTTGCTTTTTCTTTCTTTCCTTCTTTTACTGTTTCTTTTACTCTTTCTTTCACTCTTCCTTTTACTTTTGCTTTCTTTTGCTTTTTCTTTCTTTCTCTTACTTTTTCTTTCACTTTCTCTTTTTTCTTTCTCTTTCTTTCTCTTACTTTTTCTTTCTTTTACTTTTTCTTTCTTTCTTTGTTTGTTTGTTTGTTTCCTTCTTAGAATCAAGAGTGTGTATTGGTTCCAAAGTAGAAGAGCAGTAAGAGGTTAGGCAATGGGGTTAAGTGACTTGCCCAAGGGCACACAGCTAAGAAGTGCTTGAGGCCAAATTTGAATCCAGGACCTCCCTCTCATCTCTAGGCCTTGCTCTCAATCTACTGGACAATCAAGATGCCCCCTAGACTATACTTTCTAATTTAGTGAACACATCAGTGCCCATGGATTAAAATATCATCTCCATGTATATGATTCTTAGGCAATATATCTAGCTTTCTCCTGAGATATAGTCCTGCCTCAAATAACTGCCTTTCTCAAAACCAACATGCCTAAAGCAGAACTGATTGCCCCTCCATCTCTGCAACCCTTTTCTTTTCCCAACTTACCTATGACTCTCTAGAGTTTCACCATCCTTCCAATTGTCCAGTGACTGAAAATAACTGAAACTCAGAGCTTCGGTATCATCCTCTGCTCCTCACTCATTCATCCCACATCTCCATCTATTGCCAAGCCTTGTCATTCCCACTTTCACAGCACCCCGCTTCCATGTCCTTTATTCTCCACTCACATAGCCGCCATCTTTGTCAGCCTCCCTGCTTTAAGACTCTCTGTACTACAACAAATCCTTCAGTATCTGCTAAAATAATATTTCTAAAGCACAATTCTGCCCACGTCTTCCTTCTTACCTGATACGTCAAGGCTATGAGCAAGTCAATAAGCACTTATGGAGTGCTTACTGTTTGCCAGATTCCATGCTAAACACTAGCAATATAAGGAAAAGAAAAAAATGTTTGCTCACCTCAAAGAACTCACTATTTAATGGGGAAGACAACATACAAATAACTAGGAATAAATAAGAGAGGGAGGGATGGAGGGAGGAAGAGAAGAGAGGGAATGAAAGAAAGAGGTGGAGGAGAGACTGAAGGAGAGGGGAAGAGAGAGGGGAGACAGAGACAGAGACAAAGAGACAGAGAGGCAGATAGAGATGACAACATGACAATAATGCATTAAGGGGAGCCAAGAAATGAATAAGCTCCAGCAGCTCCTCATCATCTCCAGAATCAGATCTAAAATTCTGTGGCTGTCTTTGAAAGCCTCTCGCACCCTGTCCCTTCCTACCCGTCCAATTCTCTCAACCAGCAGTGACACTGGCCTTCTTGCTGTTACTTGTATACAACACTCCATCTCTCCTCTGTTCCATGTTGTTGCCTGTCCCCCATTCCTGGAAATTCTCTCTCCTGCTCTCTGTCCCTTAGAATCCCTGGCTTGTGGCATGATTCAGCTTCCCATCTACTCTGCATGTGCCTTGTATGTTACTAGATATGTTTCCCTCATTAGAGTGGGAGCCCCTTAAGGGCACCAGCTATATGTTTGCCTTGCTTTGTATACCCCTGTCTAGTACAGTGCCTGCACTGGCATACAGTCAGTACTCAATAAATGCTTGTTTACTGGCTTGGGAAAATATGGGGAGGGGGGGGGGGAAACAGAGGACTGAAGACAAAAAGGGAAGCATATTTATACCCAAAGCCTGGACTAATAATCAAATAGCAAGAATGCCTCTTGGGTAGTGACCGATAGCCCCAAACGCCTTCACATCTACCACACTGTTTGATCTTCACAGCTAACCTCAGCCTGGCACCATTCTCACTTCCAAATCCTCATGTTTGGGGCTCAGAGACATTAACATGTACACTCATTTGACCAAGGGCACACGCTTAACAAGCTCAGACTTGGGTCCTCTAAATTCCAGCCCCATATTTTTTTCTTCTGCCCCATTGCCCATTCTCCAAAAGTGTTGAACCTTTCTGGGACTTCCCCAGTGAAATCAGAATGGAAGAGAGTCACGATGTTCTCTAGGGGCCAGATGGAATTTTAAGAGTTCCTTTAGAGGGCAGCTGGGTGGTTCAGGGACTGAGAACCAGGCCCAGAGAAGGGAGGTTCTGAGTTCAAAAATGACCTCAGACACTACCTAGCTGTGTGACCCTGGGCAAGTCACTTAACCCCCATGGTCTAGCCCTTACCTCTCTTTTTCCTTGGAGCCAATACACAGGACTGATTCTAAGATGGAAGATAAGGTATTCATTTTTTAAAAAGAAAAGTAAAGTGGCAATATTGTGAACCTAGAGAGGCTGGTGTTGCAGATGGGAAAGCGAATGAAGCATGCCGAGGTCATTTTGGTAAGACAGGAAATGAAGAAGAGGATAGTGAGTATGCATATAGCCTGGGATAGATGCTTGGAGAGGATCTTGAAGCCAAAAAGGGAGGACTTTAGACTTTGGTAGAAATTACAAAGGGCAGTGGGGGAAAGATGTAAGAGATATATGCCCTTCCTACACTTCCTTGTAACTTATATCTCTATAGACCGAAGGGAAGACCAAAGGAAATTCATTATTTCCCTTGTGTTTCACCTTAGTCCCTATAAAAAAGAAAGAAAAGGGAGAGAAAAGAGAAAGAGGCAGAGGGAAACAAAATGAGAGAGAGACAGAGACAGAGAGAGACAGAGACAGAGAGAGAAAGAGAGACAGAAACACAGAGAGAGAGAGAGAGAGAGAGAGAGACAGAGAGAGAGAGAGAGAGAGACAGAGAGACAGAGAGAGAGAGAGAGAAGAGAAAAAAGAAAGAGTGAATAAAAAGAGAGAGTGGAAGAGGGAGGGGAGAAGGAAGTAAAGGTGGAAGGGAGAATGTTGGGAGAAGGAAAGGAAGGGAGGGGAGGAAGGAGAAGAAAGAAGGAAAACTATAGATCAGTTGTAGACACAAATAAGAACCAAGTTGTAGAAGCTCTTCCAAGACAACTAGAGGTGGAACATTTTCCACATATGTACATGGGAAGAAAAGGCTTCCCATCGTTCCATTCAAGAGCTGGTCCAATCCCTAATTAATGAGTAGCCATTACGCCATATTATTAAAAAGAGAGGACAGTGAGTTCTAGTGATCTGACCAGAGCCAGTTCCAACTTTTTCTAAGTAGTATTCAGTTAAAACAAAGATGGACAACCTGGTCAGCAGCTCAGGAACCTCAAGAAGAGTTGGGGTGATGAGGCCACACTCCCTATCCTTTGTCTTTAGAACAGGTCCTTGCACAAAGTAACAGCTTAACTCATTGAACTGAACAATTGAAGTTTGCTGTAATTCCTGACCCTCCTCCCCCTTTCTTCGTGTCACCGCCAGGAACTCCTACTGGCCTGGGTCTCATTTCCATGCCCCAGATCCCTTCTTTGGGGCTGATTTGCAGTACAGCTGCCCTCCTGAGGAGTGACTGGGTGGCAAAACTCCCTGCCTCCCTCCCCTCATGCTTCCCACTTTTTATCCTGGAAGTTATGATTTCCACTTCTCCAGAGCTGGACGTCCATTGCCCAATGACAGGAGGAAGGAACCAGAAAAATCTGGAAGATATCCCGGGCCACCGCCTGACCACAGATGTCTCAGAGACTTTGGGCGCCATCACTGCATGTTAGAGATGGAGGGGGTCCTCAGTGGTGATCTTGTTCAACCCATACCAAAAAATAAATTCCTCCTAAAATGTCCCCCACAAGCCCACCCCAACCCCAGTCTCTGCTATAGGCTTTCTAAGCAGTCCTTGAAGAAGGTCCTTCCATCCTTGGAGAGCTCTAACTGTTAGCAATTCAGTTCAACTTCACACGTTTTAATGAAATATGCCTATGTTCCCGAGCTAGGCTCTTGTCCAACATATTGGGTCCCTGAGGACACTGAACCCAAACTTGCAGGGGGGGTTGTTATTTTTTCAGAAAATTAGCAGGTCCTTCCATCTCAGCTTCTCACATCCTCAACGGGGGAGCTAAGATGGGAATCCTGAGACAGCTCTGGCCAAAGTAGAGAAGGAAGACAACACAAGGGCAACGACCCGGCGGTAGCTGGGCACTTAAGGGGGTCCTTGAGGACATCCCAAACTCCCTGACAAGGACTCAGGGTGACAGGCTAGAAACAGATGCTCCCATTTTAGGTCCCTCTCTAAGCCACCCCAACTGACTGGAAATTCAAGCTGCCTCCTTTGCAGTTGGCAGGGGCCCAGGCTTCCCTGGCCAGAAGGGTGAGGTGTGGGCTAATGGCAAGACAGGCTGCCAGCTGGCTCCCCCAAGCTCCAGGAAGCAGAGAGGAGCAACAACTCCAAGCCCTCCCTCCACGTTCCTGTAAGAAGTGAAAACGCCACCCTTGGCCACCACCAAGACAATCTGCTGCTCTACAAGTGTCTGAGAAGCAGGAAATTGCCCATTTCATAAACCCATTGACATTGGACCAGTTGCAAGAATAATAATGGGAAGTTCTAATTTCTCTAATTCCGCCCCAATTACTGAAAATGTCCCTGAAGTTTCAGATGGGAGGAATGGGTCTTCTCTTCATCAGAAGGCCAGAGGGAGAAAGAGCTGGTCCTAGGAAGTAAAGATGTGCTACTCCCTTCAGGAACGCCCATGGCTTCCATGCCTTGACCCATGACGGCCAATATGTGTAGAGAGCTTAAAATGCATTATCTCCTTTCAGTCTCACATCAACTTTCTGAGATAGGTGCTATCATGATTCTTGTTTTTACAGATTGGGAAACTGAGGCTCAGAGAGATAAAGTAGTCTTATCAGTGTTACACAGCTAAACTTCAGAGTGGAATTCAAACCCAAGTCCTTCTGAATGAAAGTCTGCTGTTCTTTGGAGTATATCAGACTGAAAAGAAGGTAAACAGTTCTAACAAATTTTTAGGAATAGTGAAGAGTCCCATTGGGAAAGTATTCAAAATATCCAGAAGAAACTGAAAAGAGAATTTGTATGTTGTAAGTAGTCACTTAAAAGGATGTTTTAGCTCACTATTTTTGTGTGAAAGACAGCTTTGTACTAATAGAAAGGCACATCAGGAACAACACAACTCTGGAGTCAAGAATCTGGGCTCCAGCTCTGCATCTGATACTTAGAGCTCTGTTTTGGGTAATTTATCCTAGCCCAGTTTCTTTCTTTGTCTGCAAAATAAGGGGTTTAGACTAGGTCAGTAGTTTGCCAAATGTGCTCTGGGGACCCTTGGGGGATGCTGTAGCCCTTTAACGGAATATTATTCTCATCATTATTCTAAGATATTTCAAAATCCAGTATGGAAACTTTTAGCGCATAGCTAGTTGTAAGCCATATAAATAAGTGTTGGGTTGTTTTTTGAGGGATGTCTTTGACGATATCGAGGAGTTGAGTAGGTCCCTGGGTTCGAAATATTTGCCATGTACGGATAGGCAATTTTAGGACCACTTCCAATTCTTGACTTGTGACTTGAGTCACACAAAGTGCTGCTCTATGGGAACTATCTTCTTATCAATGGCTTCCATGGGGTCTAAACCCAGTCAGAAATGGAATCTCTACGTCAAAGAGCAAAGAGCAAAAACTCTCTACATTTAGTCACTTGTATGATTTCCAGGACTCGGACTCATTCCTCAGCGATACCATTCTCTCATCTCCTCAAAGTCTTCCCATCCTTCGGATACCCGGCTCTCCACCCCAGCCTTCCTGGCAGCTCAGGTATGCTAATACACCTCCAAGCTAACATTTCCAGGGTTTCAGTCCTCATCTGCCACAAACTCCTGGTTGCCCTCTGCCACGCTTCGTCTAGAGGTCTCTGACTTCCCTTCATTGAACGCTTTCTCTCTCGTCCTTTCCTCTTCTGACTCTCACAAGGAGGGTGAGGCTACTCTCCTACTCAATACCATTTCCAGATTCTTCTTCCAGGGCTATGGATCACTCAGCAACTTCTTAATGTCAAGATTCATTATATTCAGACTGATTCCTGAATCCCTATCACAGTGGCTAACAGCTATTGATGTCCAGGACATTCACTCTCCTCTCTCGGAGTCTGGTACTTGCTTCGTGGTATTCATCTCCACACCATCTCCTCTCTTCCTGGGGACTTCAGCAGACATGTCGATGCTCCCTCAAATACCAACCCTACCAGGTCTTAATCTATTCAGCCCCATGACCTCCCCACACCGAAGGGGAAGGTGGTGAGGTCCTCGACCTCGTCATCCCCACTGCATAGCTCTTAACTGTAAAAATCCTTTGTCTGATTAGGGCATCCTCTCATCCCATCTCTTCTTATGTCTCATGCCTTTTTTTTTTTAATCCTCACTGTGATCCGTAGTCTCTTCACTCTACTACATTCAGGGTGGGAAGGAAATAAAAAACATAGAGCTCCTAAAGCTCCATCCTCTTACTTGAAAGATGAACTAGTAGAGCTCTAGAATAGTGAAGGGACTTGATCAAGTCCCCGAAGTAGTGAGGGTCAGAGCTGGGATTAGGACCCAGGCTTCCAGCCTCCAAATTCAGGTTCTTTCCTCTACAACTCTCTGCCTCCTGCTGTAAGGATAGTTTTAGCATTGTGACTTAAATCTAAGTTAATTTAGCCACCAGGGAAAATCCCAAATAATAAAATATCCAAGTCAGCTGGGAATTATGGTGATTTTAATTAATATAGAGAAGAAATTAAGGAGAAGAAAGAGGGAGAGGGAAAGAGTTAATTTAAACTGCTCCAGCTCAGGCTGAGCCAGGCAGGAGTTAAAGGCCTTGGCCAAAGGGGCCTCCCTGAGCCTAACAGAAAAGGAAAATCAGTCTTATCACTCACCACAAGACCATCTCAAGGAAGCTGTCTGAACGAGCTCCTCCAGGCTGAGTTCCACCATTGAACTGCCTGTATCTCTGAATTTCGAATGTCCCCTTCTGGCCTTTACATCCTCTTTTTAAAGATCTTTTTTCTTGTGTCACCTCCCCTAAATTTTCACATCTACCAATCACAGCAGACGCTTTTCTGTAGGACTGTCCATTCTTTAGTTCTCACCTTCTTTGGTTAGCTTTTCTCCAGGCCTGTCCACTCCTTAATTCTTACCTTCTCTGGTTAAATTATATCTTTTGAGCTACTTCACACTTCTTTGTTAAGTTCACCTTTTGTTACTTACTTGACCTTTTTGTGATTAATTTAACCTTTATAGGTACTTAACATCTTTTTGTACTAAGATACTAAAAATAGACTTAGCTTAAAGTTCTAGCTTCACTATAAGGTGAGAACTAAGTACCTTCATTGTTCAATCAGGAGATGACTACTTTATCTTCCCCTAAAGTACATCTAAGTAAGGTAGAGTAATTTAAAAAAAAAATTTTAACCCTTACCTTCCTTCTTGGAGTCAATACTGTGTATTGGCTCCAAGGCAGAAGAGTGGTAAGGGCTAGGCAATGGGGGTCAAGTGACTTGCCCAGGGTCACACAGCTAGGAAGTGTCTGAGGCCAGATTTGAATCTAGGACCTCCCATCTCTAGGCCTGGCTCTCCATCCACTGAGTCACCCAGCTGCCCCCTAGAGTAATTTTTAAAGTTCACACTGCACTAAAGAGTCCCATTAGCCTCTGCCTTGGGTGTGTGTGTCTCTAGGTACCTCCAAGAATCCCACAAATTAAGAAAAGTGACTGGAAAGGCACACACAAAGGGAATAACAACCTTTGGTGACCATTAGACTGTGCCTTCCATGTTCCTCTTGGGATCTCTAGCTTTTGGCCATAATAGGAATTCAGCATTTCTAATGTCAGGCTTTTATGTTGTCTATGTGTATCTTCATCAATTGGATGGAAAGAAACTCTCTTGAATGATGTCCTCCTGCCCTAACGATGGAGGGAGAAATTCTGTGGTAGCAAAGCCCTGCTAATAAATGTGGGTTTTTTAATATTCTAAAAGGAAGTTGGACTTTGTATATCTGAAAAACCTAGGAATGGTTTCAAAGAAAATAAAACATATTGCCTTCCTCTCATCAGAGAGGTGAGGGCCTACTGCAGCAGAGTGTCACATACCTTCTCTTCCTTTGTCAATGTATCTGGTGTTTTTCTTTGTTCAAAGGAAGAAAGCTTCACTTTTTTAAGGGGGAGGCAGGAAATATCTGCAATTTCAACACTGACGATGACTTCTTGGGGTATGAGGATCTTATCTGTCCATTTCCAAAATAGCTGGTCTTCTTTCACAATGGAAAAGTCCCCTGGGAAAGGCTTCCTTCCTTCCATTTCAGTAAATGGAAGGTTTAACATCTGCCGGTTTTCGGACACAAGTAAGATTTTTTCCTTCTTTCTTTTCTTAAGGGGGAAAAGTTCACATAGTAAGAAATCATTGACCCCCCCCCCTTCTCTAAAACAAACTCTCTGAGGTGTAGCAGAACACAAGCCTTAGAAATCACAGACGAGCCACAGGTCCATCGCTAGCTTTAGGTGAGACATCTTGCAAAGCCCTCATCGGAGTCTCTTGCTCAGAATCTAACTGATGCTGAAATCACCAGCGATTTAATTTTTTTTGGGGGGGGGGGGGGTTCACGTCTATCGTGATGCTTATGTTGAAGAAGCAGCCGCTAATTTATGATTTATTTACTGACATATTCATTTATTTTTCATTTCTTGAATTTAGAGAAAATGGAGACTTATATCCCCTGCAACATTTGCAAAGACATTCTCCATCCGGACACACCCTCCAGCTAAGCGAGGCCTCTGTGTCCAAATGGGCTCCATGACTGTCTCCATGTGATTAATCTGCAAAAATGGTTTTCCTTCGAAAAATAATCTAAGTAGAAGGCCTCCACACAAAGAACTCTTGAACCGAATCCAGCTTCTGTGTTATCCATACAGAAAGTCTATGTATACACGGAGGAGAGGGGAAGCATTTAAGACTTCTGGGGGAGACTCCTGTCAAAAGCAGAATGGCCAATCTCTTGGGAAGGGAGAGCGCTGATGGGCTGGAGATCTGGATCTTCTCCAAGGGCTGCACGTACTTCATCAGCAAGTAGCCTTTGCATTGGCAAGGACCTGTGTCAGAGGGAACCAGCGCTCAGAGAGGCATTTGTCAAAGACAGGGGCCCTGTAGAAACCCAGAAACAAGGGCCCATTCAGAGAAGTGCTTCACCAGCCAGGTTCCAAGTGTTCCCCAACCCATTCTCTCTGTGCTTGACCCAAGGCGCCCCACAGGGTGCTCACAGCGGACAGCAGATTTACAGTGGAAAGGCTTCCTTTCAGGCCCAGTGGAAAGGAAGGGGCCAAATTCAACATTTCATATGGACTAATTTCCAAGGCATGAGTATACCCCAGGCCATAGTTCACATTGAGGGGAGACTCACGCTCTTTTCTTTCGAATGTCTTAAAAAGGGACCCCACTGACTACCTTGCCCAGGACCTGAACTTCTAGTTTGACATTTAACAAAAAAGGAGAGTAAGTCAAAAGGCATTTATAAAGCACCATCCTAAGAAATGGGGTTATAAGGAAGTGTAAAAACATTCCCTTCTCTCAAAGGAGCTCACCTTCTTACTCAGGTGACACCCACTATGGAAACAACTATGCACAAACAGGCTATACACAGAGTAAATTGGAGATAGAAAGGACCCACATTGTGAAAGATATTAAAAGCAAATGGGGGGGGGTATATATTTCATCCCAGAGGCAATAGGGAGCCATAGGGAAAAAAATTTTTTATAAAAACCCTTACCTTCTGTCTTGGAATCAATTCTGTGTAGTGGTTCCAAGGCAGAAGAGTGGTAAGGACTAGGCAATGGGGATCAAATGACTTCCCCAGGGTCACAAAGCTGGGAAGCCATAGAAATTTGACTGAGGTCACATACTTAGATCCGTGCTTTAGGAAGATCCATTTTTAATAGTTGGACAGAAGATTGTAAACCTTAAAATTTCTTAGACTTATAAATGTTGGAAATTTCACCATTGGGAAATTTCATACTTGAAAAATTTCCTATTGATAGTGGGAACTCTATTGGAATGTGAACCCCATTGGCATGGGAGGTTCCTCCTCCTCCCTTCTTAAGATTACTTTAGGACAGAAACCTTTTGCTGAACAATGGAAAGGGCTTTGACCTATGCTTAAGCATAGACAGGAAGTTCTTTGAGTCATGATTGATTTTAGAATTGATACAATAGAGATACTTGGAATGACAGAACCAGGTCTTGGAAAATACAATTTCCACCCCACTCAGTCCTAACAGGATTTAGGAAGGGCTGCAGCAAAGGATCAAGATTTAATTATTTGAGAATATGACCTTCAACAGACATGTGCAAAGCCACAGACCTCTGGGCGGTCCTGGGTTAAGCTAGAGCCACCATTGGCACAGGGAAGACATGGACAGTGATTGGTAGATGTGAGAACTGAGGGGAGGGAACTTGGATGGTTTCCTTAAAGATAGAGGGGTCTGAGGACTAAGAGGTGGTTGGTTGGAGAGGTTTTTGCTCTGAGAGGTGGTGCTTTGAGAAGTTTTGCTCTGAAGGAAGCAGGAGGTGGAGGCCCCTGAGACTGTTTCTCCATTTGGTCACGTGAGTGATAGGGACTGATCTCTTTTCTTTGCCTCAGCTATCTAAGGGCTTGGGCCTTTTGGCCCAGCCTAAACAGAAGGGGTATTTAAGCCCTATTCTCTTCTCTCCCTCTCTCTCTCTCTCTCTCTCTCTCTCTCTCTCTCTCTCTCTCTCTCTCTCTCTCTCTCTCTCTCTCTCTCTCTCTCTCTCTCTCTCTCTCTCTCTCCCTCTCTCTATCTCTAAAACCTTTCTTTCTCCTGTTTGTAATTAAACTCCATAAAAGGTTGACTGCTGACTTGAGTTTTCATTTAGGAATTACATAGTTGAATTCCTTGGCGACCTTAAATTAATATATATCAGTCTTTTAAAGTGATTTCCTTGTCACAAGATGGATTTAAGTGTAGAAAGACTTGAGTCAGGGAGACTGATAAGAGGATATATACAGAAGATATGAAGAGAAAATCAACAAGAGTTGGCAAATGATTCAATATTGGGGTTGAGAGACAGGAATTGAGGATAACATCCAGAATGTGAGTAGAGGAAGGCTGGTGGTGCCTTTGAAAGTAATTTAAAACTTAGGAAAGCTGCACTTTTGTAGTGGCAAAAAACTGGAAAATGAAGGGCTGCCCTTTGATTGGGGAATGGCTGAACAAATTGTGGTGTCTGTTGATGATGGAATACTATTGTGCTCAAAGGAATAATGAACTGGAGGGATTCCATGTGAACTCGAACGACCTCCAGGAAGTGATGCAGAGTGAGAGGAGCAGAACCAGGAGAACATTGTACACAGAGCCTGACACATTGTAGCACAATCAAATGTAACTGACTTCTCTACTAGCAACAATGCAATGACCCAGGACAATTCTGAGGGACTCATGAGAAAGAAGCTCTCCACAACCAGAAGAAGAACTGTGGGAGCAGAAATACAGAAGAACTGCTTGATCACATGGGTCAATGGGGATATGATTGGGGACATAGACTCTAAACAATCACCTGAGTGTAAATATTAATAATATGGAAATGGGTCTTGATCAATGGCACATGTAAAAGCCAGTGGAATTGCACATTGGCTATGGGAGGGGGAAGGGAGGAGGTGAGGGAAAGAACATGAATCATGTAACCACAGAAAAATACTCTAAATTAATTAAATAAATAAAAAAAATTTAAGACTAAAAAAATAAAACTTAGGAAGGGGAAAACATTTGGGGAAAAGATAATAAATACAATTTTGGACATGTTGAATTTAAGATATCTATGGGACATTCCATTTGGCATAACAAATAGGCAATTGGAAATGTGAGTCTAGATTTCAGGAGAGATTAGAGATTTATAAATAAATCTTAATAAAGAAACTACCTTCATAGAAATGATAATTGAATCCATGGGAATTGATAAGATCACCAGGAGAAAAAGTCTAGAAAAGAGAAGAAAGTCCAGCTTGGCACACCAAGAAAGTTGGGGACCCTGGGATCAAAAATCCTGGGTTAGAATCTCAGCTCTCTGAAGCCTTGTAACCTTGGACAAGTCACTAGACTTTGGGAGCCTCCGTTTCCTAATGTGTATAATTGCAAGTTTGGACTCAATGACCCGTTATGATCCTCCCTGCTTTAAATCTATGGACTATCCCATTGATGATGGGGAGATTTGGCTTCCTAGGGAGAGGCCAAAGGGGCTGGGGGGGAGGGCGTACATGATTGGGATGGTTATATTTTTCTAGCCAAGATTGCCAGAGGCAACTGGGTCCCCTAAAGCAATGAAGGATCCTTCTTTGCCAGAAAGAGGCAGGATTACCCATACCCAAAGGCTAACTCACTTAGCGTAGTCCAGACTAAACCTATCACTGGAGGACTGGAGAAATCATGTCCTTATTAAAATGTGTACCAATCAGGATCGTCTTACCTTTGCCAGGGGAGGTCCAAATAGTATAGGATGAGGCCAATAAGAAGGAAGATACACCTAGGTTTCAGCGACCCAGGTGGCCCTCACTAGGGGACTTTGGTCATTGAGAGGGGCCACTGCTAGCCTAACCAGTGCCTTGGTCATACTCATGGCCCTGAGTGGCTGAGAGGACCATGGTGACCCACTTCGTTAACAGGTTACACATGACTGTGGCTCAGCTTGCCTTTGGTAAATTTGACTCACTAGAGAGCCCAGTCAAAGCCCTTTGTGCAGCTCAGCTGTGAGATCAGGTCTATGAGGGGCTACTTGCAGGGGAGGGAAGAAAAGACAATTCAAAATAGTACGAGATTTGGTAAATCCATCAATAACAGGAAATGCATCAGACATAACATGATCAAGTCCAACATGGTGCCCCACATCGTGTTAGTAGCTTCAGGGTCTTCTCAGTATAACTAAAATAACTTCAGAGAAGTTGGAAAGAGAACAGGATAATTCCAATAAAAACAGCATATGATTTATGGAAGGCTCATTGTTTACGGAGGATGGGGGGTGGGTGGGTGGGGGAGCAGGCCTAATGGGATAAGATAAAGCAGCCCACTCCCCATGAGACCGACTTGGGGAGACACAACAAGAATTACAAACCGACACACAAGTAAATGCTATCTTCCATGATGCTATTTAATATCCATAATACTTTAGGCAAAACAGACTATTGCAACAGCCTCTAAATGGGCTGCCTGGCTCTATTCCCTCCTTACTCAGATCCATCCTGCCCAGAGATGACAGAAAATTCTTCCTGGAAAATATTGTTTAGTGCATGGCACTCCCCAGTTCAAAAGTCTACACCAGCTCTTCATTGCCTCTAGCAAGATTTCTTCACTCATTTCGGTTGTGGATCCCTAGGGCAATCCTGTGAAACCCATAGATTCCCTCTTCAGAATCAGATTCTTCAAAAAAACACCTTCTGGCTTAGAATCAACACTATGTATTGGTTCTAAGGCAGAAGAGAGAGGTAAGGGCTAGGCAATGGGGGTCAAGTGACTTGCCCAAGGTCACACAGCTGGGAAGTGTCTGAGGTCAGATTGGAACCCAGGACCTCTCATCTCTGGGCCTGGCCTCTCCATCCACTGAGCCCCCTAGATGCCCCCTAGAATCATATCTTTAAATGCAAAATAAAATCACCAAGGAAACCAATTCTATTGAAAACGCTGTCAATGTTAAAAAAAGAAATGAGTATAGTGATGCCAAGTTAAGAATCCTTGGCAAAGGTAAGAGGTGGCCATTTTCAGGGGGCAAATTTCAAGAGAGATGGACAGGAGAAGCAGCTAGTTAAGGAGTGACTGTCACTGAGGAGTCATCAAGGGAAATGCCAGCCAGTGAGCCCTCCACAGTGGGCCAGAACCTGGGAGGGGAGGTTCTGGAGAGAAACAGGACACAGATGGAGAGCCGGGGACCAGAAGGGGATTGTTGGGAGAGAGCAATGGAGAGCACCAGTACGGAGCTGTCAATCCCAAGACCTTTCAATCTGTTTGAGTTTCAGCCAGCACTGTGCATGGAAGTCGTGAGGGAGAGAAGAAGGCCTTTGGACACCCTGAATTTAACACAAACCTTTTCAGGATCTTTTGCTGTATAATAAAATCCTTTTGGTTCTGAAGCTTTGTGACCTGAGTACTTTAGAGGGATCTGATGCCAGCCCCCTTGGGAGAGGGAAAGAAAGATAAAGAGGTGCCCACATTCCACCTGGGGGGAGCAATGAGCAGGAGAACTCCTTAGGAGTCATAGGTCCACGTCTTCTAACTTCCCACAGCATGGAGCGTCTCTGGTGGGCATCTCCCAGGTAGAGGGGATCCCTCTCTCCAAGCCTTTCTCTTCCTGACTTGTCCAAATCATTGATTCTTCATAGGTGAAAGGGGACAAGAAGACCCGGGGCCCCTGCCTTCACAGAGCTGCTGCTGTCAGGCTCCGACGGGGACACATTCACAGGGTTCGCATTCAAACTTGAAAGTGTTCCATAAATAACTAGAGTTGCTGTTGCCATTCATGGGGGATCATAAGCTCCTGAGGACAGGGACTGCTTTTCATTTGCCTCTTTGTCCTCCTCGAATCCAGAATGCTTTGCATGTCCTGGACCCCAAATCAAAGACGTCTTTTTCACTTGAGTTAAATGGAATTGAATAGAGCGGCACTAGATACTCCTTGAGGGTGGGAGGCATGGTGCACCCCTCTGTACTCCCAGCCCCTGGCAGGATACCATCCATGCTCAATTAGAGATCACTGATACTGGCACACCAGTGAAGAGAGTCCCCAGCACCCAAGGGGATGTTGAGAATGAGGATATTGTTGAGGAAACCAGAAGAGCCAGGAAGTGGGATCATGGGAGCAAGAGGAAAAAGGGGTGCTGTGAGCAGAGAAGGAAAAGAAGGTAGGATTGGCACAGATGCCAGGGATGGCGATGACACCATCTGGGAGAGTGACACAGTTGGATGGGAGAAGGCAGCTTGAGCCCACACTTGTCCCAAGTTCACCTAAATCTTTGTAATCCTATTTTGAGAGGGTTCGAGGGTTTGTGGAGCGCAGCTCTTTAGGCTTCACAGTCTATATGTGCAAGCATCCTGTGAAGTACTCTGGACAGATAACATTGGGCCTTTTTGCACGATAAAGAAACGGAGACTTGGGAACTGGCCCCAACATGGCCCTGCTCAGGCAGCAGCCATAGCCAGACCATTCATGAGATCTTGTGGTCAATCCATTCCCCTTTCCCAGGATTAAGGTTGTGGCCATCAGGAAGCTGGAAGGAAGGATGCCTAAGAGAGCAGGAAGCAGAGGCTATCTCCAAAGGAGTCTGGGAGGCATCAAGCATGGGGCTGAGGCTCCCTCGATGGAATTCAATAGGGACAAAGGAGAAGTCTTACTCTTCAGAAAGGCCAACCATCAATGCAAGAAGAGGAGGCAAGGTGAAGCTGCTTTCAGCCTCAAAGGGATGCTGGTGTGGTAGTAAACCTCCAGCTGATGGTGAGAGAGCATGGCATGACCACCCATGAGTTTTAATGGGAACTTAAGACTGTATTCATTCACAACAAGGCAGGAGCCAGTCCCTATATCCTCTGCCCTGGGGAGTTCATTGCAGGGATGACATGGATAAGGCAGAGAGAAGGCAGCAATCACGATGGAGCAGCCTCTTGAGGCCATGTCCTATGAGGATTGGTTGAAGGGAGAGTGTAGATTGGTAGGAGAGGAGAGGTGGAGGATTGGACCTGAGAGCTGGCTGTTCTGTAGAGGAGGAGGGGTCAGACTTGCTTGGGTTGACCCCAGAGTTACAGATCCAAGCAGGGAAGCAACAAGGTCAAAGCAGGATTGATGTCAGGGGAAAACCAATCAAAACACTTTCAACCCAGGAGAGCTCTCCTCCACTATGAGGGATTGCCCCAAGATGGCATGGAGCTCCCTGCCATTAGAGGCCAAGCAGAGGGTGGATGCCACATGCAGTGGGGACTGTATGACAGCTAGGGAGATGGCTAGGTGACCCGCCAGGATTCTCTGCTCCTGTAGGTAGGTGCTGCTCCCCTGCAGCATAGAAGGGGGTCAGGAAAAAGGCACAGAGATGCACACTTTGCCTGACCTTTAAACGCTTGGGTCCTTCTGTAATTTTTTCCTTCAGCTTGCTTTTGGTAGGAGCAGCTCCTTCTGAAGTGCCAAGGCTCAGGCCCAGAGATTTTTGCTTACCTCTGGGCTCTTGGTTCTAATAGGGTTCACTGGGAAGGGAAGAAGGGAACTAGTTATCGCAGCATGCCCAAGCAAGCCCTGAAGTGACAACTGGAGACGGATGCAGGCTTGCTTCCCTTCTCTCGCTCTGCTTCCAGATAGGTTGGGTCACTGGACACACATGGGGATGGGAGAGGTCACTGGGTTTTGCTGGAATTGTGGTCTTGGCAGCTCTGCCGAGGCAGATCCCAAGTTCCTTCCGGGCTCCACGCTCTGGCTATCAGATTCACCTGGCCCCTGGTCAAACCTCCAGAGGGAACAGCTGTGTGATCAATGTGCCTATCAGGAGAGATAGGAAGAGACGCCAGGAAAACCAGACTCTCCACTCGGCATTCTTGATTCTCAAAGCGCTCCAACCCCAAGGTTTCAGCTTAACCCAAACGGTGCACTGCCCAGTCCCTACAGGAAGTGCTCACCTTCTCTGTTTCACAGGCTCTGTTCATGGCCTTCCATTAGGCCACAGCTTGGGAACAGCTGTCCGACATGCTCCTCTCAGGGACCACCATCCACACATCCCTCCAGAGTGATAGGGAAGCCGAGTGTGGGTCAACAGCCCCAGGGGGAAAGGGAGGAGATGCTCAGTGTCATTCATTGAGTCTTTCTGGGCTATGGAAGCCTGAACTCTTACAAATGGTGCAGCCAAAGGTCCAAGGGGCTCTCATTGAGCTGCCCAGAACCACATAGCTAGCCAAGTGGGGGAGCCAAGATTTGGAGCTGGGCCCAAATGACTACCACCAGCTCAATCTACTTTGTGCTAACCCCGCATTTGGCTCTGTTTTCTCACCATGCTGAGGTTAAGTACTCTTTTGCTTTTCTTCCTATTTCCAGCACTGACCACAGGGGCTGGCACATAGTAGGTGCTTCCCCGATGTTTGTTCACTTGACTTAACCTGACTTGCTAGGCATCTCTGCCCTTCCCTTCAGGGTTAACATTCTCGAGGTCTTTATAAAGTTGGACAATTGGCAACAAAATCACACCGGGGATGCCATATTCTCGTTTGTCATTAGGCAGCCAGAAGTAGTGGCAATCATGGCAAGTAGGGGCGGTTGGTGACAGTGTAGTGAGAAGAGTAGACCTAGAATAGCTCTCCCTGCAGTGTGGGGCTCACCAGCAAATACTCACCTAGCCGAGGGGACCCACCGAGGGAGACAGCAGGCGTGACCAGGCACACGCTCACGGGAACACCCTTCCTGGGCTGCTTGGGCAGGATACTGCCCTGCTGGGGCTGAGGAAGGCTCTTGACCGAGTCTTTGCCTCCCGCATCTCCCTTGCCCTATCCCTGGGAATGGGTGCTGCCCCTCACTTTCACAGATGAAGAAAGGGATTCTGGGGCCCAAAAAGGAGGGCAAGCCACAGAGGGGAGGGGGGGGCTCAAGGGAACCAGGAACCTTTGCTTTGGGGAAGAGGAGGCCGGAGGGTACGAGAAGGACTAACCCCCGGAGGGGGGATGTCACAGAGAACTTGCTACTGGTCGGAGGCCATCCTAAGCAGGATGGGCTGCCGCAGGGGGCCATCAAGCCGGGGCTGGAGGATACTGTAGCGGGAGGCTCTTGGTAAGGGCGGAGGACTCAGTCCTTGGCTCCTGGGGCAGGTGGCTCAGTGTACGTAGTATGCTGCTGGCTGCCTCCTGCCCAACCCCAGTGTAGGAGCTTCGGCCTGTCCCTGAGGGGCCCGGCCCGCGGCCTTGCTGAGCTTTTAGGCTCTCCTCTCCCCCCCATGAGCGCCTTTTCAAAGAACAAAAGCCCAGAATTAAAATAACCCCATGTAGGTAGGAGGTCAGTCTATTAGCTCTACCCCTGTGGGCTGCAGCTGACAGGCTGCTCTTCCTCCTCCTCGCCCCCCATTGGGTCCTCCTTCCAAATGAGAGCTGACTCTGCGGAGCTCAGAAACCCTCCCCCGAGGAACACCCACAGGAGCCCCCGCACTCCTCCCTCCAGCTCGTGTCACCTGAGAGCAGCAGCGGAGGGGGTGGGTGTGTGCGTGCGCGTGCGCGCATGCGCGTGGGGATGCTTTAATCACTTTCCATCAGCAAAGGAGGCCGGAGAAATCTTGCAGAGCTCAGAGTACGCGGGGGCCGCTGTGGATGCAGAGTGTGAGGATGCACAAAATGGAAAAGCCCCAGGAGAGCCGCCGGCCAGTCTACATGCAAAGTAGAAAGTCTCTGGTTGCCCATCGCTCCCTCTGCCCAGGGAAAGGGACTTCTCCCACCATCTCGGCGCCACCCTTGGGACAGGACCGGGCGAAAGGCTCCCATAGTCCTGGGGCTGCGGGTCAGCCCAGCGCCCACCTTGTTTATGCCACACATTCCCTGGCCCGCCATCAGGCGGACACTTGCCGTCCTGAGCAGTCCCTGCACTTGCCCACCTCCGTGTTTCTGGCCAGGCTGTTCACTGTGCCGAAGATGGATCAGAGGGTCCCAGAGGGAGAGCAAGATGGGACTTTGGAGACCCCCAGCTTAACTCCCTTATTTTGTAAATAGGGAAACCGAGGCTGGGAGACGCTAAGTGACTTTCTCAAGATCACCCAAGTGGTAGGTGGCAGGGTTCAAGTTCTTCTGCTCTCACGGAGTTATTTGGGACACACACAGAGGACCATGAAACAAAAAATTAAAAGAAGTGCTGAAAGTCCATTAGAACCTCCCTTCAATCCCAGCCACCACTGGCGGCCTCTTCCGAGAGACTTTGCCAGACAGTGTCTCCTCTCTTAATGCCACAGAGGTAACTCATTCCACTTTGCATAACTATAACAATAATAATCTTGTCATTACTAATGAGCATTGCTTTAAGACTGATAACACTTCACAAGTATGGCCTCATTTGATCATCACAGTAATGCTAGGAAGTGGAGCTATTATTATTTTCCTTTTACAGATGAAGAAACTGAGGCAGAGGTTGAGGGACTAACCCAGGGTCACACACAGTCAGGAAGTATCTCACATGAGATGCCCCCCCATTTTAAGGTATTAAATTCTATCTTATTTTCATGTTACATGTAAAAATAGTTTCCAAATTTTTCAGATGTTGTCTCCAATTCCCACCCTCCCTCCACAACCCCTGCCCCCTTGAGAGGGTAAGCAATCAGGTATAGATTTTACATGTGCAATCAGGTGAATGTTTTCCACATTAATCCTTTTGGAGCAGAAAACTCAAATAGAAAAAATATGAAGAAAATGCAAATGAAAAAGGTTGGCTGGAAGTAGATGGCATTTTTCATCATGAGTCCTTTGGGGTAGTTTTGGGCTGTTGAATGGCTGAGAATAGCTCTTATTCACAGTTGTTCATTGTAAAGCATTCCTGTCACTATACAATATTTTCCTGGTTCTGCTCATTTCACCCTGCTTCAGTTCATGTAAGCCTTTCCAGGTTTTTCTGAATTCCTCCTGCTTGTCATTTCTTAAAGCACAACAGTATTCCATTACAGTCAGGTACTATAACTTACTCAGCCATTCCCCAAGTGATGGACATCGCATCGCTTTCCAAATCTTTGCCCCCCTAAAAAGACCTGCTAGAAATAATTTTTGTACATCTAAGTCCTCCCCCTTTTTATTGTTTATCTCTTTAGGACACAAACCTAGTGATGCTATTGCTGGGTCAAAGGGTATGTACTATTTTATACACATTTGTGCATGGGTCCAAATTGCTCTTGGGAATGATTCAATCAGTTCACAACTCCCCCAACAAAGCATTCATGTCCCAGCTCCCCAGCACCCCTTCCAAGTTTTCTTATTTTCCTTTTCTGTTATAATAGACAAATTGATAGGTGGGGGGACGTACCTCAGAATGGCTTTAATTTGCATCTCTCTAAGAAATATCGTTAAAGCAATTTTTGCACAACTAAAGAGATCTTTAATCACTTTGTCTGAGAACTGCCTTTGACCATTTATCAGTTGGGTAATAACTTGTATTGTTATAACTCATTTCTCTATGTGTTTGAGAACCGAACCTTTATTAGAGACACTTAACTGTATTTTGCTCTCCATCCTATTTTCCCCTATTTAATTTCTGATCTCCACCTTCCCCAATCTGCCCTTGTCTACCAGTCCCAACCCCCTTCTCTTACCTCTTTGCTATCCTGTTTTTCTGTAGGGTGAGACAGCCAATATGTTCTTCCCTCGTTGAGCTAATTCTTGGGAGAGTAAGGTTCATATGCTCTCCTCCCCACCTCCCCCATTTTCCCCTCTACTATAAAAGCTCTTTCATGCCCCTTTCATTGTAATAATTTATCCCATTCTATTTTCCCTCCCCCTCCTCTCTCAATGCATTCCTCTTTCTCATGCCTTAATTTTTTTTAATATCATCCCATTATATTAAACTCACATCCTCATCCTCTGCCCATGTATGCTCCTTCTAACTGCCCCAATAATGACAAAGTCCCTTGGTGTTACAAGACAATCTCCCCATGTAGGGATGTACATAGTTTAACCTTATTGAATATCTTTTGATTTCTCTTTCCTGTTTAACTTTTTATGATTCTCTTGAGAATTTGTATTTGTATTTGAGAGTCAAAATTTCCACTGAGCATTGGTCTTTCTATCAGGAATGTTTGAAAGCCCTCTGTCTTATTGAATACTCATTTTTTCCCTTGAAGCATTATGCTCAGTTTTGCTGGGTAAGTGATTCTTGGTTTAGGTCCTGGCTCCTTTGCCCTCTGGAATATCGTATTCCAGGTCCTCTTATCCTTTAATGTAGAAACTGCTGAGAATTGTGGTATCTTGAGTGTGGCTTCATGATATTTGAATTATTTCTTTTTGGCTGCTTGCAATATTTTCTCCTTGACCTAGGGGAGTTTTAGAATTTGGCTAGAATATTTCTAGAAATTATTCTTTTGGCATCTCTTTAAAGAGGAAATTGGTGGATTCTTTCGATTTCTATTTTGTTTCTGGTCCTAAAATATCAAGGCAGTTTTCCTTGATGATTGCTTAAAAGATATCTAACCTCCTTTTTTTTTTTATCATGGCTCTAAGGTAGTCCAATAATTCTTAAATTATTTCTCCTGATTTGTTTTCCAGGGCAATTGTTTTTCCAAAGAGGTGTTTCACATTCTCTTCTATTTTGTCATTCTTTTGATTTTGATTGTTTCTTGATGTCTCATGGAGGCATTAGCTTCCACTTGCCCATTCTAATAATTAAGGCATTATTTTTTAGTGAACTTTTATACCTCCTTTTCCATTTGTCTGATTCAACTTTGTAAATAATCCTTTTCCTCGGTAAATTTTTGTACCCCTTTTTACAAAAGTGCATTTTTACATATCTTTTTCCATTTGGCCAATTTTTCTTTTAAGAAGTTCTTCTCTTCTTTCAGTTTTTGTGCCTTTTTCACTAAACCATTCTGTTTTTTAAGGTTTTTAATTCCTTCAATTTTTTGTGCTTCCAAGCTGTTGGTTCTTCATGATTTTCCCATATCTCATTTCTTTTCCCAATTTCTCTTTTACCTCTCTTATTTGATTTTTAAAACCCTTTTTGAGCTCCTCCATTAATTCTTTTTGGGCTTGAGAACAATTAATATTTTTCTTAGAGGCTTTTGATGCAGCAGTACTGACTTTGTCTTCTTCTGAGTATGAGTCCACTCTGTCATCAAAATAATTTTCTATGCCTTTTCTTTTTTGTTGTTTGCTCATTGTCCTGCCTTTTTCTTTTCTTTTTGTTTAAAAAAACTGTTCAAGTTGGGTTCTGTACCTGTGGTGAAGGAAGCACTGGTCCAAGCCTCAGGTTCTTTGTGCAGCCACCTTTGGAACTGGATCTGGGCGTCTCTCTACTTTTTGTTCTTCCAAAGTGGTGTGATGCAAGGAGAGGTGTGTCTGCTTCTCTGCAGGCTTGTCCTCTGCTCTGTGAGTGACCCCAAGCTCTCTTTTACCCCCTCTCTACTGTGACCAGGCTCCCTGCTCCCCTGGGGCTGCAAGGGCTGCTGTCTCCTAGTGCTCCTCCTCACCCTATGGCTGAGCCCCATGGCTGTGACTTGGTTCTGGGTGAAGAACCCTGGGATCCCAGTCTCTCTCCTTTCTACCTATGTTTTATTCTTCCATAGGGTCACTTTTTTTTTTTTTGCAAAAGTTAGCACAAAGCCATCCAAAGGAAGGTGTTGGAAAGAGCAATGTTTGGACACTGGGTGTCTTCTATGGATTCAATATTTAGAGACGGGGAGAAAGTAGCTCCTCCTTAATAAAAACATCCCTGGGGTTTATAAAGGCCACCCGATAAGGGATAAGTCTGTACATAGTTCACTGAAGAGCATTTATCTAGAAACTTGGCCTCAACTAGCTCTCTTACTGAGTATATTCTCCAGATGAACTCCACCAGCATCCAAGACTCCCTTGTGGGACTGGATCAGGTGTTTGTCATTGAGTCCTCAGAAAGATGGAGGTAGTCACAGGACCCATCTCAGGAGGATGGCTCTAATGAAAGCATCTGGGGAGCCCAGTGTTGGTTTTCTAGAGAGAAATGCTCTTTAGGTGGCTCTTTCGAGACCTTGGAAAATGAGTCAGTTAGACTGGAAAAACCCCTTCCCATGCTAGACTTGCTCTCCCTTGATCTGTACAGAGATTCTTCTCCAAAGCTAAGAGACGGATCCATGAATCAATGTCCTTGGCTGCCTTCTGGAAGAGGATTCTTCATCAGGATGGCACATGGTTGCCTCGACTTTCAAGATGATCCAGTGAATTCCTACAGGATCCCCCAATGCCCACCTAAGATGCCCACCTAGATGTGGAGATGCCACCTAAAAGGGCTGATTCTAAGGCCTCACCTCCAATTCCCATTTGCCTAGAAGACCACCAGAAAATGCCTTTCCTGAATTCATACAAGCATTTGCTAAATATCTCCTATGTGCCAGGCATTGTTCTAAGTACTGAGGTGACAGAGAAAAAGAAAACATGATCCTTTCCCTCATTTATTTATTAAGGAGAATACATTTACTAATGACAATGGTGAGTAAAACAAGATATTCTGAGGTAGGAAAAGCCAACCCTGTGCAGAAGCCAAGGCACACGGCCTCATAGGGATGCTCCATGGAACCATCATTCAAGATGGCTGGGTTTCCTCCTGTTTAACTTCCATGTGACAGCAGCAGAAGCAACAACAACAGCTGTCATTTTTATGTAGTAGAGCAATGCAAGAAATAGAGTGAGATTAAGGGACAAAGCGGGGAATAGCGTGTTTGTGCCAGGTACATGGTTGTGCTGTCACGAAATTCATTGGGTAGGCCTCCCTGGCAAAATTATGGAGGGGAGATGACAAAGGGCAGGGAGGGAGGGACAGACTGCAAAGGCCACCACTGGAGATACGGTCCTACTGAGGAGGTCCCGGAATCACTGTAGTAGTTCCAGTTTGCAAAATGGTATGAAGCGACTCAGAGACATGATCGCCTTAGATCTTCAGAACCTCTCTGTGAGACAGACCGACCCGTTATTTGAAAGCCCCATTTTACAGAAGAAAAACTGAATTTGGAAAGGCACTCACGTTTCTAGGCACAGTGGGAGATCCAAGGGCTTCATCAGTGATGGCATATGCTTCAAGGCAAGAGAAACAACTGGCTTGGGGTTCCCTTCACTTGGCTAGATGACAGAGTGCCTGCAGCTGAAAAACTATGGGAAACAACTTTCTGACCCATAGGGGAGATGGGAAGTAGGCGACACGATTTGTCGTTAACCCAATGAGGTCTGCCTTATTTATTTGGCATCGTTGATTCAAGGCAATTGCAGGGACTAAAGACTGTAGTTCTGCGATCAGGAGGAAGAACATAAAGAGAATCAGAGCAAGAGGTAAAGAAAGCCAATGGAATGCCAAACCACAGTCAGAAACATGAACGGGGATGAAAGGTTCAGTTGCGACATGAGTATGCAATAACATTTTTTAATAAGGAGTACATAACAAATATGAAGAGAGGACTTTGCACTCTATGGAAAATCTTGGCTAAAGGGCAACCCTAGGGACAGGGTCAGCCATTGGCCCAAGTCACCCTTCCTTACATGGCGAGAGTCTAGCTTGGCTGGGTGTCAGTCTGAATTAATGTTCAGGCCCACTCCAGGGCCCATGTTTCAACGGTTCAAGCCTTCCAGGACCCTGTTTACTTTACTTGTAAATTATACCCTTGAACACTCAGGTTTCAAGGGCCAAAGAGCTGCCAAATGTGTTAGCAGTGGGGAGGAGCCTTGCTCCCAAACTCCCAAGAGCCTCTCATTCTCCATTCCTCCCAACCTGGGGGCTGGGCACCCTGGAGGGGCCATTTCCATCCACACTTGACTCAAGCTCGCCCGGCCCTTGAAGCTCTCCCCTCAGAAACCATGCCACCGGGAAGGAGCAGAGATTGATGGTCTGCAACCCATCATGGGACCATCAGAGCGATGCACCCTAAAGCAAATATTTACACAGCCCAGCCTGAGAGTGGGTCTCGGTTTTACAATGGACATGGGTAAAGGCCATGGTTTAAATTACAGATTAACAAAGACTTCATGAGCACAAAATTAGGTTATTCTGTTTAAAATCAATCACAGAGCCTGTCATTTTGCTTATTGCTTTGACTTCATAACAACGGTTTAAATGCGGGCTTTATGTGTGAGTGGAGAGCCGGGAAGACTCAGAGGCTGCCAGGCTCTGCTCTTCCTCACCCTCATGCTCATTCCTGGAGAAAACACTCAGGAAATTAGCCGGACCTGAATGAGAAGGACATGTTTCAGGGTTAGGGGAATCTGGGCATGAAATCATTGCCCTCTATCTGAAAAAGGGGATGGCCTTTCAGAAGGTAAGAAGGTGACAAGGGACTCTTCAGCCACACTCCTCCTTGGGGAATTGATTATGCTTTCATTTTGATTTTCTGGAGCCACAGAAGAAGGGTGGAGGGACTCGAGGAAAGAGCTCGTGCCTTCACCAAGCATACACAATATGGGCTCTTCAGTCATGGAAACTGCTCATTTGACTTGGGTTGAGTCACCACTCCAGCTCTGAGCAGGTCGCCGATGGTGCTGTCATCATAGCCCAAGGATGTCTTCAGGACTTCTACTGTATGCTGTCCAAGCAAAGGAGGGGGCTTTGGTTCAGCCATGGTGAACCCGCTGTATCTCACAGCTGGTCCTGTCAAAGGAGAAAGGGAACAGGAAGCTTGTTAATGACAAACCCTAGGAAATTAATTCATTATCCAGGCAGCCTTGGGCATTGTCGGGGAAACCAAACATTTCTTTGCTAGTTACAGCACTCTAGATTTACCAGCATTTAGGAAAGAAATGAAGTTTGGCCTTCAGTGTTCCTTGAATCAAGTTACGGGTCACATATTTCTGCCATCTGTTGGTTACCCCGTGCACCTCTCAAAGCAATAACATGAATGTTAGCATGAGGAAATGAAAGGAGCTGGGATCGTCTTCAGAGCAGCTAACACCTTCCTTGAAATGTCTCATTTTTCAGGGCCAAGAGAATGAGGGCTCATGGGAGTACTGAATGAGAGCTGGAGCTGAATGCAAATGTCACCTATGCCAACCCCCTTTTTGATGATGAGAAAACTATGGCCCAGGAAGGAAAGTGATTTGGTCATTCCATATTGATGGAATGATGATGACTCCTTCCTTTCTAGCCAACCATCCAGAAGGAGCCTACACTAGGATCAACTTTTTCACAAATGTACTTCCTTCTTTAAATCTGGCTTTCTCTCCTTCCAATCTACCGAAACCCTTTAAAGAAGGCTCTGGCCTTCTTTTAAAATATCGTTCTAAAATGTCACTAAATACCCCTAGACCTTTAGGTCACCAAAGCATCATGATCAGCAAAAACACTAACTCCAACTCTTCCTCCCCCTTCTCTCTACAACAATTGTCCCTTTGGAGTACTTCTCTCTTTTGTTACCATCTACTTCCCTGGATCCTGTGGATTTTTTATACTTCCCCTATTTCTCTGTCCTTATATTTTCTTTTGTCTTCTTTGCTTATATCTTGTGTCTCCTATCCCCCAAACTATAAACACTCTCAAAACTCTGTCCTATTCTTAGTCTACACTTTTCCTTTAGTAATTTTATCAATTCTAATGGCATATAATGGCATAAAATATGTGAAATTTGGGACAATACCCCCTTCAGCTCTGAAGCACAGCCCTACTTTAACATAAAGGTAAAAGTAAAAAAACCAGACTGGGAAAATGAGCAAAAAACAACAATAACAAAAAAAGCTGACCATAAAAATTACTATTGTGACAGGGAAGATCAAGATACAAACTCAGAAGAAGATAGTGATGTCAAAACAGCTACAAGCAAAGAAAAAATTCTGAATTGGACAGACATCCAACAAGTATCCATGGCTCAAAACGAATTTTAAAATCAAATAAGAGAGATAGAAGAAAATTGGGAAGAGAAATGAAAGTGATACAAAAACATTATGAAGACAGAGACAACAGTTTGGTAAAGGAGGCATAACAATTACAGAAGAAAATAATATCTTAAAATATAGAATTGGCCAAATACTAAAAGAGGCACAAAAATTCATCAAAGAAAACTTCTTAAAAAGCAGAATTGGTGGCTAAATGATAAAAGAATTGCAAGAATTCCTGGAAGAAAAGAACTTAAAAAGTAGATTGACCAAAAGGAAAAGGAGATACAAAAGCTCACTGAAGAAAATAATTTATTAAAAATTAGAATTGGGCAAATAAAAGTTAAAGGATGCATGAGACATCAAGAAACAATAAAACAAAGTCAAAAAGAATGAAAAAAATAGAAGAAAATGTGAAATATCTCATTGGAAAAAACTGGCCTAGAAAATAATTCAGGGAGAGATAATTTAAGAATTATCAGACTGCATGAAAGTCAAGATTTTAAAAAGAGTCTAGATATTATATTTCCAAAAAAAATCAATGAAAGCTTCCTTGATATCTTAGATATATCCTAGAGGATAAAATAAAAATTGAAAGAACCTATTAATCTCAAAATAAAAACTCTCAGAAATGTTAGAGCCAAATTCCAGAACTCTTATATCAAGGAGAAAATATTGCAAGCAGCCAGAAAGAAACAATTCAAATATCATGGAGTCATATTCCAGATCACAGAAGATCTAACAAATTGCACTTTAAGTAATCAGAAGGCTTGTAGTATGCTATTGTAGAAGGCAAAAGACCTAGGATTACAACCAAAAATAATTATCCAGCAAAAGTGAAATGGCTATTTAATGAAACTGAGGGCTTTTAAGCATTCCTAATGAAAAGACCAGAACTGAATAGAAAATTGTTTTTCAAATACAAAATGTAAGATAGGCATAAAGAGAGAAATATGAAAGAGGAGATAGGAAAAGAAGTGAAGAAAGAGAATTAGTGGGGGCAGGGACTGATGGAGGGGGAATTGAAATAAGAGAGGCAATAGTCAGAAGCAAAATGGACTTTTGATAAGGGACAGGGTAAAAAGAGAATGAGAACAATAAAATAAGAAAAACAGAATGAAAGGAAAGATAGAGTTGATAATTATATTTTGCTTCTACCTAAACTAGGAAGAGCAAAAACAGAGAGAGAGAACTACAGGGCAATTTCTCTAATGAATATTGCTACAAAATTTTAGAATAAAATGCTAGCAAGTAGATTAAAGTAATATAACAAAAAGATCATATCACATTATGACCAGATAGAAGTTTTACCAGAAATATTCAATATTAGGAAAACTATTAAGATGATTCACCATATCATTAACAAAAACAACACAAATCATATGATTAGTTCAATAAATGCAGTAAAAGCCCTTGATAAAAGACAACATTCTTTCTATTTATAACACCAAAAAACAAAGGAAGAAAAGGTGCTCTGCTTAAAATGATAATTAGCATCTTTCTAAAAGTATTACCAAGTATCATCTCTAATGGGAAGGTAGAAGCCTTCCGAGTAAGACCAGTGGTGAAACAAGGGTATCAGTATTTTCACTTTTATTCAATATTGTGCTAGAAGTGCTCACTAGAGCAATAAGAGAAGAAGAAATTGAAGGAATTAGAATAGGCAATGAGGAAACAAAACTGTCACTTTTTTGCAGATAATATAATGACATACTTAGACAACCCTAGAGAATCAACTAAAAAACTAGTTGAAATCATTAACTTCAGCAAAGTTTCAGGATATAAAATAAACCTATATAAATCATCAGTTTTTCTATAAACTAACAACCAAAATTCAGCAGGAAGATATATAAAGAGAAACTCCACTTAAAGTAACCATAGACAATACAAATTATTTGGGCATCTATTTGCCAAGTAAACCCTGGAACAATATGAACACAATTACAAAATGCTTTTTATACCAATAGCCAGATCTAAAGCATTTGAGAAATAGTAAATGCTCATGCATAGGCCAAGCCAATATAATAATAATGACAATTCTGCCTAAATTAATTTACTTATTCAATGCCATATTGATAAAACTACAAAGATTATTTTTAGAGCTAAAAAATAATAACAAAATTCATCTGGAAAAGCAGCCTAGCAGGACCAGATCTCAAACCATATTACAAAGTAGTAATCATCAAAACAATGTGGCACTGAGGGGGGGCAAGGTGGCTCAGTGGATAGAGAGCTAGGCCTGGAGACTGGAGGTCCTGGGCCCAAATCTGGCCTCAGCCACTTCCTAGCTGGGTGACCCTGGGCAAGTCATTTCACCCCAATTGCCTAGCCCTTACTACACTTCTGCTTTAAAACTTACACTTAATATCTGTTCTAAGACAGATGGTAAGGGTTTAAAAAGCAAAGCTAGTATTGGCTATGAAATAGTGATGGATCGATGGAATTGATGAGGTAGACAATATGCAGCAATAAAGGTCTATAGTCACCTAGTATCGGAAAACCCCAAAAACCCAAGATTTCAGGGCAAGACAACATATTTATGGACAAGAATTGCTGAGAAACCTGGAAAGCAGCTGGGCAGAAACCAGCTATAGACCAATATTTCACAATGGACACCAAGACAAGTTCAAAATGGCACCTGATTTGACTTCACGGGTGACATCCTAAGCAAATCAGGGAAGCGTGGAACGTGTTACTTGTCAGATCTGCAGATAAGGTAAGAATCTGTAACTAAAAAGCCAGATAAAGAGCACGACATGATGTAAAATGGAAAACTTTGATTACATTAAATGAAAAGTCTTTTCAGCAGCCATACCGAGGCTGCCAAGATGAGAAAGAAAGCAGGAACTGGGGAAATGACGAGAGTTTCTTTAAGAAAGGCCTCATCTCTCAAATACGGAGGGAGCTCAGTCCAATCTGGCTGACTTGCGCCATCTTTACTTCTTCTAAAGGGTGGTCTTTGGAGCTCTTCATTGGGAACTCTTCAGCCAAGCATTCCGTCAGGGGACATGGGTGAAGCTGCCCCAAATCGAATGTTGGCCCAGTGGCAGTTCTCGCTGCCCTCACCGCCATTTGTGGGACTGGTTTGGGGGGATCACGGCTGCCCTCAAGGAGTTTCCACACTAATCACGCCTGTACCGGAGCCCTCCGAGGGGAAGGTTGGAGGCGCCAAAAAGCCCAGGAAGAACCTCCTCTAGAGCGCGCCGGGAGCTCTCTCCTTCCACATGCCCAGAGTTTAAGGGTCTGAAGGGAGAGAGGCCATTCCGGTGTCCTAAGTGACCATTCTCGTGAGTGGATTTTCGTTTTGTCGTCTTCGATGGAGCACGAGAAGCGTGCGTTCTTACCACTCAATGAGTACCCCGACAGAGCACATTGTATGAAAAGCCCGCCCCTCTGTGCCTAGCCCTGTGCTAGGAGCTCTCTGAGAGGACACCACAGACGCATGCCCAGGTAGAGACCCAACAGGCAGGCTGAGGTGTCCAGTAATGGGCTGGGGAGGCTCTAGACAGAAGTGTGGAGGGAGCCGGCCTGGACTTGCTGGATGCTCAGGACGAAGGCCTGGAGAGTCCTGGGTGAGGAGCAGGACGGAGGCTGGAGCCCTGGCTGTGGGAGGGAAGAGCTCGCCTGGAAGGGTCTTTTGGAGGCTGTCAGGAGCCCAGGATAGGCTTGTTCAGGGGCCTCCCATGTGTTTGCTTCAAGAAGGAAATGGGTCTTTCAGCCGGTTGGCAGGCGGAGATGGCCGGACGAGTCACCAGCTCAGGGGGCCCTGCTCGGGGTCCACAGTGGAAGTCCTGGCCACTGAGCTCCTGAGGAAGGCCCGCAGCCATGAGGCCTGGGCAGACTCCAGCCTCTGCCACTAGGCTGGTGCTAAGCTCAGCATCCTTTAAAAGGAAAACTATGCAAAGGCCTGACCCCGCCGGGCTTCATTTATTTCAGGCTTCTGGGCTTCGGCACCCTGCTACAGGCGACGGTGTGTGAACAGCAGAGCTCCAGGGGAGGACAAGGCACGTGAACCTCCTTCCGCCACCTCTCCCCTTCGCTGTGGGAGACGAATGGGCCAAGTGCAGCGTGTCTGTCCTGCCTTCCTCGTAGCATTTGCTCCTTGTCACTAAAGGACAGTTATTGGGGGGAATAGGTGACCCAAGTCACCAGAACCACCTAGCTTTTAGCCCACAAAAACAGTTGAGGAAACCAGACTTCCCCAAGGAAGCACCCAGGAAGCAGGAAGCAGGAAGCAGGAAGCAGGGCTGTCTGAATGCTCTGCTGAGTGGCACCCAGACCCAGACCAGGCAAGGCAGATAAAATGCTCTGGGCTATGCGGGGAATTATATGGATGGAAAGAATTGTTTTGGTTTGCTCTTACAGAGACAAGACCTCTGTCTCCAGAGCTGTCAGCTCTGGCCCTTCATCCTCCACATAAAATTCACCAAAGGGGAAAGGAGACCCTTGGCCGAGGTCCAAGGGATTTTCCCTGCTCAGAAGTTTTGCCACACTCATCTTTTCTCATTCTCTCCTCTGCCATGCTTGATCACTTATCTGTCATTGTGTTTGCTCAGGACCTGCTTCCTTTTAAAGCTCCTAAAACTACACATACACACATCCTCTCCCCCTCTCTCTGCCTCTCTCTGTCTCTCTTTATCTCTCTGTCTCTGTCTGTCTCTCTGTGTCTCTCTCTTTGTCTGTCTGTCTCTCTCTCTGTTTCTCTGTGTCTGTCTCTGTCTGTCTGTCTGTCTGTCTCTGTTGGTCTCTCTCTGTCTCTCTTTCTCTCTCTATCTCTCTGTGTCTGTCTGTCTCTCTGTCTACTACTACCACTACTACCATTACTATTACCACTGCTACTACTACTACTACTACCACTACCACATTACTACTTTCACTAGCTAACACTGACAGAGCTTTAAGATTTACAAATCACTTTTTGATGATGACATCATTTAATTTTCACAACCCTGTGAGGCAGGTACTATTACTATTCTGATTTTACAGATTAGGAAACTGAGGCTGATAAAGGTCATGTGACTTGCCAAGGGTTGTCTATGTAAGAACAGATTCAAACTCAGGTCTTCCTTACTCTGAACCTAGGACTCTATCCATGAGATCACATTTGAGACATCCAAAAGGAGAATGTACAGCTTTTGGTGATCTTTTGTTTACTTTTTAAAGTTTTTGGTTTTTTAAATTCTTATCTTCAGCCTTAGAATCAATACCTCATGTTGATTCCAAGGCAGAAGAGTGCTAAGGGCTAGGTCATGGGGGTTAAGTGACTTGCCCAGGGTCACACAGCTGGGAGGTGTCTGAGGTCAAATTGGAACCCAGGTCCTCCATCCACTGAGCTACCCAGCTGCCCCCTCTTAATGTCTTGAATGTGAAACTGGATGAAAATCTTTTGGGGATAGTGGAACCCAGGGGCTCCTAATCATCTTAGTTGTGGGCATAGAGCACATTGACAGTCCAGTGAAGCCTATTTTCTCCTCAGAATCACGTTTTTCAGCACATAAAATATGCAGGTTACAAAGGAAACCAATTATCCCCAAATGCAGTTATCAGAAAAGCCAGACAATAAAACACGCTCCTCCTCCCTGACTCTCACACTGGCCTCGCTCAGCTTCATTTCTGATCATTTCCACGGTGGGTCCCTTCGACTAAGAAGGAGGCCGAGTGTAGGAACTGTGACGGCATCCCCAGGGGGGCCACTGGCAGGACATCTAGGTGGGGGGGTGACTAGAAGTAGCCCTAATATTGTTGGGCTCTTTGATTTGGCCCCCAGGCTCTGATGGCCAGTAAGCCTTATAACCAGGGAGTGGAAGAAGGAGGACAGCCATAAAGAAGGCACTGAGCTCAGGAAGAGGTCCCGCACAGTAGGTTCCCTGGGGACGGGTGCCAGTACCAAGGCAATGGCCACTCGCCCCTGGCGATAGCATTCTTTAAGGTGAAAAGATGATTCTGGAAACAAAAACCTTCTTAGAAAATATTCTCGCCTGAGGCTACGTGACTGGGAATCCTGGGATGCCACAATCCCCGAAGGATCCAAATCATGCTCCCTTCCCAGAGGGCCCAGGAGAGAGGAGTGCTGGGCTTCAATAAACTCCAGCCTACCATGGAAGAAGTAAACAGAGGCACCGAAGAGAGAGATCAGAAAGGAGGGTGGAAGAAGTAAACGGAGGCACCGAAGAGAGAGAGATCAGAAATGAGGGTGGGAGAAGTAAACGGAGGCACCGAAGAAAGAGAGATCAGAAAGGAGGGTGGGAGAAGTAAACGGAGGCACCGAAGAGAGATCAGAAAGGAGGGTGGGAGAAGTAAACGGAGGCACCGAAGAGAGAGAGATCAGAAAGGAGGGTGGGAGAAGTAAACAGAGGCACCGAAGAGAGAGAGATCAGAAAGGGGGGTGGGAGAAGTAAAGGGAGGCACCGAAGAGAGAGAGATCAGAAAGGAGGGTGGGAGAAGTAAACGGAGGCACCGAAGAGAGAGAGATCAGAAAGGAGGGTGGGAGAAGTAAACAGAGGCACCGAAGAGAGAGAGATCAGAAAGGGGGGTGGGAGAAGTAAAGGGAAGCACCGAAGAGAGATCAGAAAGGAGGGTGGGAGAAGTAAACGGAGGCACCGAAGAGAGAGATCAGAAAGGAGGGTGGGAGAAGTAAACAGAGGCACCGAAGAGAGAGAGATCAGAAAGGAGGGTGGGAGAAGTAAACAGAGGCACCGAAGAGAGAGAGATCAGAAAGGGGGGTGGGAGAAGTAAACGGAGGCACCGAAGAGAGAGAGATCAGAAAGGAGGGTGGGAGAAGTAAACGGAGGCACCGAAGAGAGAGAGATCAGAAAGGAGGGTGGGAGAAGTAAACAGAGGCACCGAAGAGAGAGAGATCAGAAAGGAGGGTGGGAGAAGTAAACGGAGGCACCGAAGAGAGAGATCAGAAAGGAGGGTGGGAGAAGTAAACGGAGGCACCGAAGAGAGAGAGATCAGAAAGGAGGGTGGAAGAAGTAAACGGAGGCACCGAAGAGAGATCAGAAAGGAGGGTGGGAGAAGTAAAGGGAGGCACCCGAGGTGACAGCCGAGGGCGACCCTCACGCCCTCACAGTGCTAAGGACGCAGACGAAGCTCCTAGCAAGGTGCACAGATGGCCGCTGTCCTCCTCGACGGAGGCAGGAAAGCGAGAGAATGGAATGGGACGGTCAGAGAGTAACGGCAGCGATTGGGGTCACCACAGCATGACCCACATCCGTGAGACCAGGGAGTCATCGAGGCCTCAGGATGGATGCTTAAAGGGTTTCAGACACAGACAGAGGAGGAATCTTAGACCTGCGGAGATTCAGGGCTTCTGAGACTCGGCCTAAGCGCGGCAAGCCAAGGCTCAAGCTCTGTCTCGCAGGCCCCATGTAGGGGCTCATCGACAACCTCGTCTGTAAGATGGGGCAACCCCAGCTCCTGCCACTGGTGCTATGACTGGTGTATTTGCCTGAACAAGCTTGCTCAGACCCTGCGCCCACATGCAGGGCCCCAGAACATGGAAGGAATCTGTAACAAGACGTTTGGTCCCAGACACAGTTGTTTTTATTGCTTAACTATTTTATTTTCAATCCGCCTCCTCAACATCCAGATGACAAATCCTTAAATGAAATGGTCCAGAACTGAAGAAGAGACAAAGGCGGCCCCATGGACCGACCTACCATTCCGGTGGCCCCTGATGGCCAGTAGAGGTGGGAGCGCCTAATTCCCCTACGATCATCAGGAGCTGCAGGAGGAGACCCTCGGACCCTCACAGGCTCTGACCATCAGTCAAGAGGGGCCAAAAGCGGATCCACCTGTTCCCGGGGCCTCCCCATCAACAACGGCACAGCGAAGAGCGTGGATGGGGAAGACCTTTCCCAAGCAGACACGGCTTCACCCCCTCTCACGGTCTCCCTGGGCAATAGATCAGAGGATGTAGGTGTGCAAATGGGTAAGCAGTAATAGTGGGAGGAAAGGCCTGGCAGTATCCCAGAACGGGCTTGAACTACCACATTTTCCTGAGTTTGTACATCCTCCAGCCCTGGCCAAGACATCTCTACTGAAACCCTTAAGCCTGCCGGGAGTGGTTCAGGATCAGTTCTCTCCCATATGAGCATGCAGGGTCAAGGCCACGGCTAATCCCTTTTCTCCCTTGTTATCTCTGGGGTCTTCCCCAAGGAGGCAGGGATGGGAAAAGTCGGAGCTGTTTGGATAGATGGTCGTGTATGTTTTTGTCGTTTCTGCCTTGGGTGCCACGCTTTTTGAAGTCAAGGATCTGTGGGGGGAAAACCAAACAAACATCTGTAAGAATAGATGGGATTCCACGGCAAAACATTTTTTATTTTGGCTCCCTGCGTCCATGGTTAAGATATTTGCTAGAGATACCGTTTAATCATCCCAAGGAGACAAACTTCATTTTGCTGGAAATAATGAGACTCCAGCCCCGAGTTTTCTGGCAGTCTCCCCTCCAGTATCGCCTCAGTATCGTCCTCATCCCAACATTTTGGAGATGGCGCCTAGCAGCCACGGCGTTCAGAGCACAAGCGAAGTCGTCCAGCTAGAGCACATCAAATCCAGGAGGAGAGAGTGGATCAAACCAAACAAAGCCATCCAAAGGAGCTGACTTGATAGGAAAAGGTCACAAAGAGTAAATGAGCCTTTGGGTCTACTTTAAGAGTCTCAATTGAGGGCCCTCTGAGGTCTGCCTTAAAGCATCCAGGAAAATCCCAGCAGCAGAGACAACGATGTCATCTAGGCTTCTCTCATTCCCCAAGTCCCCCGGGGTTCCCAGGGCCACAGATTAGCAAGGCCTGCATGAAATCTAATCCATTTCTGTCTGCCCTCAATACAAGCATGCAGAATGTTAGAATGAACACAAATTTGGAGCCATTACATAGTCATTAAACACTTTTGCCTTAGTCACTCCTCCCCCTATTCTCTCTCGCTCCCTATCTCCAAGCTATTGCCAAGGCCTCCAATGTCCCTTCTGCCACATCTCTCCATTATGCCCCTTTCTCTCCTCGGACACTGCAGACTCTCATCACCTCATGCCTGGATGACTGCAACAGCTGCTGGTGGGTCTGCCTACCTCGCGTCTCTCCTGACTCATCTTTCCTCCACTCAGTCCCCAAAGTGACTTTTTCTAAACTGAAGATCCCAGAATGCCTCCCCCGACTCCAGTGACTCCCGAACACCTTCAGAATCAAATACAGAATCTTCTATTTGGCCTTCAATGTCCTTCATCACCTAGCCCCAGCCCCTTCTAGCTTTCTTCGACCTGACTGCCCACCCTGTTCTCTGCCATCCAGTGACCCGGGTTTCCTGAATGTTCTGTGAACAAAATGCTTTCTCTCTCAGCTTTGGGCATTTTCTCTGGCTGTCCTCCATGCCCAGACTGCTTCAAGGGCTGACTCTGATGTTCTTTTAGTCCCCACTAAACCTCACTTTCTTACAGGAAGCTTTTCCCAACCCCTTTTCTGAATACTGTGTATCCTCACTGCTTAGCATAGTTCCTGACATGTAACGGCTACGGAATCAGTGTTTATTGGTGGATTCAAATACTGGGGGCTAGCTGGCAAATGGAGAGGGTATTTGTAATCGCAGTTCCATGACTTCCATCTTTGATAACATTTGGCATCAGCCGCAAAGGCCCAGGAAAGGAAAAATGTCTGTGTGATATCAGAGGTGACGTGGTCAGGTGCGTCCTGGCAGATCACTGCAAGCACATAAGCACGTACAATTCATGTAACTCATGAACTGGAGAAGGAAATGGCAAACCACTGCAGTCAGTGTCTTGGCCAACAAGAGCCCGTGGAGAGCAGCAGCAGCTACTTTCTGTGGGGATGATCTTGAAGAGTCAAACATGACCAAACAACTGAACGACTTGAATGTTGTGTTTGGTTCTTGGCACTAAGGTTCCAGGAAGATATAAACTGAAAGGCCCCATAGAAGGAACACCAGGACATCAAAGACCTTGATAGCCCTCTGGAGGAGGACAGACTTAAGGAATTGGGGATATCTAGCCTAAAGAAGACTGCATGTGTTAGAGCGGTATTCAAGTATTTGGGCGTCTGTCTGTAGGAAAGAGTTTGGGCTTATTCTATTTGGCCACAGAGGGCAGAACCAGGAAGGGGGGGGGGGGATATAAATTTAGGATTAATGTAGGATGGGGGAAGCACCTTCCTAACAATGAGAGCTCTCTCTCTAAATGGGATGGGCCTCTATGGCTGACAAAGACTAGATGCCCATCAAGAAGGTATGTGGTGGAAAAGATCTTTTTTCTGGTGCAGTTTAGACTAGACGGTTGCTCCACCTCAATGATTTTATAATCTGTTCTGACGTGGATTTTTCCATTCTGAAGGAAAGCAGACAACTTTGCCTTTGTTTATCCCTTCCCCCGATCCTTTCACTACCCAAAGATGATAAAGGTCATATCAGTTCCTGCACCTCACCCTAGATCCAAAGAACCACGTGAAAGTCCTGTTCATGTACATGTGCCAAAGACGTAGCTCCTGGGGAGGGTCCCAAGCCCTTTGCTGAGGGTCCTTTAAGAAGCTGGGCATCTTGCCTACAAGCTCGATTCTCCTCCTTGAACTATCCTTGACCTTCCTGCTCTTTTCAACACTTCTCCAAGTGATTAGCCTGGCCATAAACCACCTTGATGACAGTGAAAACTTGGCCAAGATAATCAATACTTCTCTTTTTCACCCTCGTAATTCAAAGATTCAACACGCTTTCCTCGGCCAAGTTCCCAAGACTTTGTTTGGTCAGCCTGAAGCATGGAAAAGGGCATCAGTTCAACTGGATCCTGGGTCCAGAACATCATAAACTTCATCAGCCTTCAAAGTCATGACCTCCTCTTCACCTCCTCTGCCTCCGAGTACCATGGAGGAGACTTGGGGAATCAAGTTTCCAGTCCAGAAAGCCGATTAGATGGAGGTTCATCTCGGAGACATGAAGGACAGCCTGGAAGCTGCACCAGGTGGCTAGTCTTGGCTCCGGACATCATGGAATTCAGGGGAGGCTGAGCTGTCAAGCCTTCGGAGGTCTTCTGGAGTTCATCAGAGGTTCTTTGGACTTTTCTACCTCTGTATTACATGACTTTCCTTCTTGCCCACCAACTGTTCCAAGGGGTCTCCAGGTTCACTAAAAACCAGAGAATACTTTAGGATTGATGGTAACATTTGTTACATTAAGTAGGGGGAAAGATCCTTTTCTGAAAAATTCAAGGCAAAAATGTTTTAAATAACTGCTATGGGAAAAAAGAATTTGTTTTCATTTTTATTTTTTATAGTAATTATTCACACGATCTATTTTGGCCTGAATTAAGCTGGATCAACATCTCGGAGTAGCATGTTATGAATGATGCTGTATAATGTACAGCAAAAGGTGCTACATTTGGAGTCAAGACACTTTTGTTACTTGTTAACTGTATGACCCCCGTGCTGATCTTTAGTCTTCTCCAACATGAAGTGGGAATAAAGAAGGCCAGTAGTCTATGCCTCCAAAGAAGACTGTGAGGATTGAATAAAATATGAGCTATAAATCAGTATCTTTACTGGGACTGGTGGACTTAGGTTCTCGGAATCTATCAAGTCCAGCCATATTAGTTGTTGTTTTTCAGAGGAAACATGTTAGTGGCCGCAGTAGTAAATGTAAGAGCCAGGATCCAAACATTTCCTGTCCAAGGTTATCGCTCGAGGGCTAGGAAGGACCTCAGTGCCTTTCTGGTCCAGCCCCTTCAGTCTGGAATTGAGGATACTGAAGTTAAGACATGGCTTGCCTTAGGGGACATGGGAACACATAGCAGAGCCAAGATCCAAACCCACCTCCTCAGAATTGAAGCCTGGGACTCTTTCTTCCATTGCCTGATGCCTCCTTCGCCTTCATTTTGCCTGAACTCATCAGTCTAAAGAGCACTTTTGGAACAATGCCCCTACCAGAGATGTGTGAAAGAACCCTAACAGCAAAATCTGAGAAAGTGTCTTATTTTTCTGAGGCTTGAAAATATGTGCAATTTGGACAGAATGTCAAGCCGTCCTGATTTAGACTTGAACCAAGTCCCAGTGTCTACTGACTTCAAGTTTTTAGGTTCTCCAGGCAAACCCTCAGATCAGAATTGGCCAAACCTTTGACAGCTCCATTAACCACTGCTATGGATCAAGTGACTAAGAGCGTAACAAACTATATTCACGGTTCCTATCATACCTGCCTTTTCCAAATCTCAGAACTTTGTGTCTAACAAAACCCAAACAAAAACAGGACAGCAGCAACAACACTGATTAAAAAATAAAAGAGCATTTCTACAGTCCGTTAAGGTTGACGAGGCATTTTATAAATGTTGCCTTTGATCCTCACAACAATCATGGAAGGTAGATGTAATGACTATTTCCATTGTGCAGATGAGGAAACTGAGGCAGAACAATACCAGCATTCAGAAGATGCTGCACTCCAACAACTGGGAGGACTTTTGATCAACCCTTTTTAAATGAGCATGGACAGGAAATGATGGCACTGTAATCAGGGAATATGCAAGCAGAAAGACTCTATTGTATGACCAACAGAGATAGAAAGAAGAAAAAGAAAATTGAAAAAGAGATAAAAAATGGGTTTGTATCTGAATTGGACTCCAAGATAATGACTGAAAATTGGTAATGTCTGATTAGGGCATGGGCAGGAATTTGTTCATTTCAAAGCAAACACTGAGCAAGTTATGCCAGAATCTGAGCAAAGATGGAAAAGCCACATAACAGGGAGGTGGAGCAGGCAATGCCAGTTTTAAAAGTATTAAAATGTCCCTTTCTAGAAGACAGAAACCTGGTACCGAAACCAGTTTTACTTCCCATGTAGCACCAAGAGTATAAAGAGCTGGCCATCTCAGCTGAGGCATATACAGAAGGCAAGATGATCTGATGATGCCAAGTAGCAGCGATGTGGCTATAAAATAGAGGCTGGTGCTCTGATAAAGGGAAAAGCGAAGATGCTGGAGATCCAAACACCTCTCTGCTCCCCAACTTATCAGGGACAATGACACATTGCTTGAAAGAGGGGAAGAATTATTACTCCAAGAGAAAAATATTCCAAAGAAGCAGAGAAAATGAGCTCAAGCAACTTGTATCAGAAGGGTGGAAGATGGCTGAATGTGGCACAAAGGAGATGAGGAAAGAGAAAGAAAACATTCATTGGGGGAACTATGGTGGTGGTGGTTTCCAGAGAAGATCAAGTCTGACCCTCATGAGAGGAATGAGATGCCTGTGCTCTGTGGAATGCTCCTGAGGCCCCACTTGGGCTGTCAGGACAGAGAACATCCAGTCCTAGTTAAAGGAGCTTGAAGACTCCTTGAGGAGGGATTCTGATGGGGCCACTGGTTGACTCAACATGATCAATTGGGAGGCAGGTTGCTTTCCTGAGTCATGGAGTCTCCTGATGCTTGTTAAATCCATTTCTGGTGATGCAGGTGGAGGTGAATGATCGTGCCAGAAGGAACTTCTCTAAGGAGTGTGACGCACCATGGCAGGATCTAATGGCCTCAGGGGCCCAGATACTATTTCCATCGCTGCTGCTGCTGCTGCTAACAGTGCATGATATTGAGAATGGGCACACAGGAGAAATGGAATACTGAGTTAAGAAGACTATCAAGAAAGAGATGAGGATTTCATGTCTAGGATACAAGCGCAAGAATGGAAAAACTTAGGTCAGGAATAGAATGCTGGCTCTGGTGGCCTGCAAAAAGCTATTTACATTTACTTGGCGACATATCGATTTGGTCAGGCAAACTTTAAGTTGAATATGATGGTGAGAGTAGGGACAGGAGGAAAAACTATTCAAATTAAACCAAAAGGAATTATCAACACATATGCCAACTAAGCAAGCCATCCCAGAGCACCAGAAGATGGCCCAGAGAGAAGTCTAGAAATCCAAGCAGGCTGTGAATGTGAGAGGGGAAGCAGAGGCAATATTTATAACTCAATATCTGTATACAAATGCCCAGACTATGTGTAATGACTGAGTGATTTTAATTTAAGGAGACAAATTTGATCTCATAGGTAGTCCTGGGATTTGGCGAGATGTGACCTATTTTTGGAGTGTGGCCCTGGAAGAATATACCCTATTCACAAGATATAGATTAGATTTAGGGAGTAGTGGAGTTCAATTTTATGTCAAGAAGATATACTCCATTAGGAAATTAATGAACCAGAGCAGGGGAAACACGGAGGGAAAAACAAAAAGGATATTGTGGTAGAGTTATGCTGTAGACCAGCCAGCCAGAAGGCGCACATGGATGAGTTCCAGGCACAGATCAAGAAGCATGATATACTGATGGGGAACACCAACTAGCTGGAGATCTACTGGAGCCCTGACCCTGTTCAAAGTAGAACAACTAATAAATCTCTTATTTGAATTGACGATAACTTCATTCTTCAAAAGGCATAAAATAGGATGAAAGTAATTGCTATTCTGGAACTGGTTCTGATCAAAAAGGAGGAACTGGTTGCCAAATTACAGGAAAAATAACAGGAAGCTTGGATGGATGTGGGTGTGTCATCTCAGAAGTCAGGAGAGATAAACAGGAGAAATCCAGGCAAGTGCCCTGAGGTACTCCCAGGATTTTATGAGAGCAACATTCAGAGGATAAAGAAATGTTAGGTGGATCTCAAACCTTATAATTCTGCACAGGAAGTTGGCCCAAAGGAAGTGGATACTTTCAAGAATAAAATTTAGAGAGCACACATTCAGATTCTGCGGATGAGGGAGAAGGGGGTAGGTACAGTAGGGTAGTCAGGGTTGTCTAAAGGCAATTGGCCTGCAGAGGAAAACCATAGACCAACTCAGGTTTTTAAAATATATCCAGAAGAAGGAAAAGTAAAAGCAAGTGAGGATAATATAAGGAGGGGAATTAGGCTGTCAGAAACACTAAATTCCAGAATGATCTGAGGATGGCACTGGTTATTAAAGACAACAGAAAAGCCTCATTTTGTCTTTTGTAAAAGCCCTTGTGGGAAGCTGGAGAAAGATCAGAGAAGGCACAGAGAACCATTGCTTAAGGTGGATGGGATAGTAACGGTGATCAAAGGGGGAGAGAAAGAAGAGAGACAGAAGGAGAGGGGTTCATGTGGGGTCTGGGGGCCAGAACAAAAAGCAGAGAGAGCCGTGATTTGTTTGGTTTTAGGTTTGCTTGCCTTTTCTAACTTTTACACCCCATCACTACATGGGTATATTGGGGAAAGACTGATGCATTCAGGTGGTCCTTGGAGCAGTTCATGACTTACTACTTCACCAGTAGGTTCTCACAGAAAGAAAGCATAAACCTATATTGTCACATGTGGGGACCTCTGGCCGTTTAGATTGTGCTGGAGACATAGCAGCAGCGTCTGAAAGGGGCTCAATACCTGCGGATGGGCTACATGGCCATAATGATCTCATTTAAAGAGACGCTTTAAGGACACGTGCCTCCCATCTGGACCCCATGTGCATTGAGCCTTTCTGTATTTTCTTCCTTCAAGTCATGGGTGTCTAGGGAATTAATAATACTCCGGCAAGCACACTGTCCCAGAGCACGGGTTTCCAGGAACATGGCATCTGCAGAGGAGAAAAACTCACATAGCCACTGCATCACCGTTTTTATGATGGAATACTGAAAGGGCAGGACAAGCAGGTGCTGCTTGTTCCAAGAGGACAGAGCGTTCCGCTAATGGCAAGACAAAGCCATCAGCTCATCCCGGTCTCCCCTCTCCCCACCCCAGAAAATGTATCTGACCTGATTCAGGAGAGCAAACAGAATCATGAGAGCGATAAAAGCAATGACCACTTCAACATCCATGAAAGATCTCTCCAAGGAAGGAAAGAAGATGCTGAATGAGGGAAAACTCAAGGGATGTCCTGGAGGACAGATGATGCATCATGCATATTACCTGCCATTGATCTCATCCCACTGACCTGTTGTAAGGACAGAATTGTTGCATGTTGCCCCCTCACCTCGCCCCCATTAGATTATGAGCTCCTAGTGCCTGGAACACAGTAGGTGTTTAATAAATGCCTGTTCATGGGGTGGGTAGGTGGCTCAGTGGGATATAGAGTCAAGCCTAGAGATGGGAGGTCCTGGATTCAAATGTGACCTCAGATACTTCCTAGCTGTGTGACCCTGGCCAAGTCACTTAACTCCAAGTGCCTAGCCCTGACCACTTCTCTGCCTTGTAACCAATACTAAGACAGAAAATAAGATAGTTAAAAAAAAAATGCTTGTTGACTTGACTTGAAGGAGGAGAGAAAGGAGAAATGATAGTGATATAAAGATAAAATCAACAATGAATTACATACATATGTGTACATATATGTATGATGATATATATTTACATGTATGCCCACATGCATATCCCAACAGGACAGCCAAGGGAGAACTATATGCTGCTATTCCTGATAATAAGGATGAACCTATAACCTTGAGCATTGTGTGAAGAGCTCTAGCAAATGTCAAAGCACCAGAAACACCAGTGGGTTTGGTGGTCGCCATCGTACTTAGAGGATGGAGCCAGATTAAATAGAGTAGAAGAGTCCATTTCTTGGTAGACATACCCTCACTCTTGGGTGGCCCAGCTCTCAGGTCCACAGGGGCCCTCTGCTTTCTGAAAGGCTCGGTACTTTCCAAAGAACATACATAAATCCCATGGACTTCGGGAGCTGAATCAGAGAACATCAGAGAGCAGCGTTGATGGTGGAATTCCCAACTCCAGGAATTTAGTGGCTTCTCCAGACCATGTTCTTCACTGGCTAATGAGAAAGGATTAACTAAAAGGAGAGCCAGTTCCTCCATGAATGAATTGTCTAAGGCTGGGCATGACGTGTGCCTGTGTTTGTGGAAGAATCTGCCCTCAGTTATTCGATGTATCTGGTGCTGGGACAAAACCCATTCCAGGTAGCGTGTAGCTCTCTGCCCCATCCTCCTATATTATCTCCTCCAGTGACAGAATAGTCATACTAACTGCTGGAGAAAGACAACGTAGACCCACGCTTAGATACCCCTATTCGGAAGGGGATATGGAACGTGGCTTGTGGGGGGAGGTTGAAGGTTAAGGCCACCAGCGTGGGTATGAGAAGAGTGGAAGAAGCAACTCCAAGAGGAAGACATTAGGGACAAGGTGGGAGAGTCTCTGTTGTACACCTCCATGACATCGCTCTCCTCTTTCTCCTCATAACCACTCCCATGGCCACGCCTCTCATTCAGAGGTTCATCAGCTTTTGCTTGGACAACAGTAACAGCCTCCAAAATGGCCTCCTTGCCTGAAGCCTCTCCACTGTCAGATCTATCCCCCACACAGCTGCTACAAATTTCTATTCTTAATGCATTTGTCTGAGGAGGAAAATCTGCTTGAGAAGCACAGTGGCTCCCTGTTGCCTCTGTTCAACATTTAAATTCTGTGGAGATCAAGCTCTAGTCTACCTTCAAGGATTGTGACCCATTACTGTGTCATGAGGGCTAAAATGACTCCCTTGTTTTTCCACATGAAAAAGTATTCCATCTGCAGTTTTAAAACTTTACCTAACTATCTCCTGAGCCCAGAATGCAGCCTTTCTTCATCTCCACCTGCCAGAATTTCTAGCTTCCCTAAGACTCAGGTCAAAATGATAGCGCCCCCCCCCCCATAAGGGGTCTATCCAGGAAAGGACTTTCTCTTTCTATGCATACACACGCGCACGCGCACACACACATACACACACAAATATGCAGGGCACTTAGTTCTCCAAGTCCACTCTGTGTGCTCCCCTCAATTACCCATCTTTGCCCTCATTTCTCCAAAACCTCATTTTCTCAGGCTAGACTCTGGAAGACTGTAATGCAATGAAAGAAGCATTCGTATAAGCTTGCAACGACATGGGATACGGTCCCAAATCTTTCTCACAGCTGATGAGTGATCAAGGGCAAATGACTTAATCTCTCTGGAACTGAGTTTCCTCATCCATAAAGGAAGGGGTCCGGGCAGATGGTCTCCAAGGTCCCTTGAGTTCCAACGTTCCAAGAATCCATGAATTTCAGCATTTTAGACTTAGAAGGGATCTCAGCAGCCATTAAATCTAAGCCCCCAAAATCGCCATTCCAATTCACCACACAAGTAGGGTCCAGCCACTGCTGAAAGACCTCCAGAGCGAGGAAGCCTCACTAGTTCCAAAGAAAACCCATTCCCACACTGCTGGGGGACATCTCTAATTGTTAGGACTTTCCCCGGACACCAACCTTGCATATAAGACAGGAAAGGAATGTTGGCATCAAAATAAAGAGTCTCAAATGCCAGGTAGAGAAGCTCAAACTTTCCTGGGGGGAGGCATTAGGAAGCTATGGGTCTGGCTTTTGTTGTTTTGTTTTTATATGGAGAAGTAACACGAGGAGAAAGACATTTAACAGACCTTTTTATAGCTATAGCATGAAGGATGGATCAGAGATGGGGGAAGAGGAAAGAAAGACCTAAGCTAGATGATCCAGGGAGGCAGTAATGGGCCCGAAGTGATTAGAAAGAAGAGGGGACAAATGTGAGAACTGCTTAGAGATGGAATCAACAGGACTTAGTAACGGAATAGATCTGAGTCAAAGAAAAAGAAGATCACAGACACGGGCGACTGGTTGAACTGTGATACCACTGACAGAAATAGAAAAGTGAGAAGGAGGAACAGATTTAGAGGGAAAGATAATGAGCTCAACATGGGACATATTGCAGTTGAGGTGGCAATGGGGCTTCCTTCGGGAGAGAGAGGTCTTGTATGTCGGCAGATGGAGATGTAGGTTTGGAGCTCAGAAAAGAGATCGGGACTAGAGCTGCAAACTTGAGAGTCATTTGCATAAAGAGAATACTTGAAGCCATGGACATAAAGGAGAATGCAAAGGGAAACTGTGGTGAGAGATGAGAAAGGGGTCACGGCTTCCCTTGGGAAAGGCCCATTGCCAGTGGTCGGGAAGAGAACTGATAGCCAGTGGAAGAGAACGAGGAGGGAGAGAGAGAGAAAAGAGAAAGCGAGATTTCAAGAGAGCATGATCATGAGAAGCAGAAATCAACAGTATCAGTCAAACACTTATTAGGTGCTGCGAATGTGAAGAGACAAAAGGTAGTTCCTGCTCTCAAGGAGCCCATAGTCTAATGGGGAAGAAAATATAAAAACAACTGTGGATAAACTAAAGAGAGGAAAAATCAGAGAATGCCAATAGATTGTCCTTGTTAATAATAATCAAAAGCTTTAGAGAGGTCAAGAAAGATGAGGGCTGCAACAAGATCAAAGGAATTCTTGGGTTTGTCCACAAGAGTGGAGAAGAAGAGAAACAATGGAGACCTGGTGATGGCTATGGAGAAGCCAGGTGATATACATTGATTGCTTTTTTAAGAGTCACTTTGCTGTGAATGGGAAGATAAACGGGATAGTAATTGGAAGAGCCAGAGAGGCCAAAAGGTCTTTTCTCTTTTTGAGATCTGGGGAGACCTGAGGCAATTTGTAGAGAAATAGAAAGAAGCCAGTGACAACAGAGATATTGATGATACACGAGAAAGAGGGATAGGGCCCTAGAAGGGGGAAGAAGGAATGGAACAAGAGTGCAGGTAGAAGAATTCTCTACAGAGATTATTACAGACAGAGAAGGAACAAAAATGTGTTCTGAGGATAGCATCATTGAGCTCGAACTATAGGGCACGTCAATGAGCTTGTGGTTCAGTGACATTTTCCAGATCAGAAATGATTTGCCCACAGTCACACATCAGAACCAGCATTTAAATCCAGGCCCTTGGGCTACTCTGAGAAGGGATAAGCAATGGCAGAGGGGCAGCTGAAGGCATTAATGGTGAATGGTTCCAACTTTCCTTGGGAAAGAAGATGCTAAATAATGTATTGTTTCTGGGTTTATATTATTGAGTATGCATATGAAGATGATGATGATGATGATGAGATTAGAGAAAGGAAACAGGAACAGATTAAGTTAAAATCACCAACATGAGAGGGGAGGTGAACTGTGACTCCTAAGACAGAACTAGAAGAGAACAATGAATGAAGAAATAAGAAATTCAGATTGGGTATAACTGGTAGTAAAGAGATGGGGAAGGTTTGATTCATGTGCTAGAATGAGATAAGGAGTCAACTTTGAGCACTGTATGATTATGGAGAAGAGACAATTAGCCAGGTGGTACACTATGACATCTTTCATAGGGGAAATCAGTTCAATTTAGGGTGCAACATAATAAGCTTAGTTGAGTTGGAGATGCCAATGGCTGCATTGGCCCTGAATGATAGTGAAAAAAATGGAGGGTGGAAGTTACCTAGGGATGAGGGTCCCAGGTCAAGAATAGCAGAAAATTGAGGAGTGAAAGGGTTCTGTGGAAATAGGATCATTGTCAGAAGTCGAGAAGGGATCTTGGAACCCATCAGATTAATTAATAGATGAGAAAATAAAGCTTCAGGGACTCAGTTAATGAAGCACGAAGGTGTCACACCTTGGATTAAATCCAGGTGTGGAAACAAGGGAAACTAGCGTGCAAAAGATAGACTCAAAGAATAGGGAGCATTCCTATTCCTGTAGCCATGATAAGGCCCAAGAATAGGGCCATGTGCGTGAACAAGGGGGAGAGAGAAGAATCAGAGGCTGTATTTGGAGAGTGGACTTTAGAAGTTTCATATTAAGATGAGAGAGAACTAGCCAGCTCCTACTTTTCATCCAAAAAGCAAAGTCACACCAGACCAGATGGCCCCTGAGTTCCTTTCCAATTCTTAAATCCTGTGAGTTTGATTCTTCTGATATAAGTTGTAGGAAAGGAATTTTAGCCTTGGAAACCAAGAATGAACAATCCACCAACAGGTAATGAAAATAAGTTGAAGGAGGCTGGCCCCCCAGTTTCTAATTTCTCTTGCCAATGCAAAGTCAAAGAACAGCATCCAATGAACTAGTTCAATTTTAGTCCATTTGAGTTTGGGATGTCTCAAGGATATTCCATTTGAAATGTCAAATAGCTAGTTGGTGATACAAGACTGAAGTTCAAGGGAGTCACTGAGCTCAGAGATGGGGATGGATTTCAGATCTGCAATGACATAAAATTGAAACCCATGGGAGAGGATGAGGTCAACAAGAAGAGAAGGAATAAAAAGAAAGGAGAGCAAAGACAAAACCTCGGGGAAGGAGCACTCAAAGGGAGGAGTCATAATATATGTGAGGAACTAGAAGAGGAAACTGAATGGGAGAAGTCAGACAAGAAAGATCATCAGGAGAGAGGAGCCCTGGGAAAACCAAAGAGGAGAGAGTAGGCAAAAGCTTTAGAGACACCAAGAAGGAAGACTATGAAGGAAAGATAACACAATGTGTCGGTTAAAATGATTTGTAATCACCTTACCAAGAGTAGTTTTAATTCTGCTCACCCTACACTGGGACTCCTAGTCCCTTGAAGAATCAGAAAAACATAGAGAACAGTGGCTGACCCTGACCAGAAAACAGGAGAAGAAATCCATGCTAGATAGAGACGAGAGTTCACGGATTGAGCATTCAAGATATTTCAAAGAGGGGAAGGTTTCAAAAGGATGGGTAGGGGGAACCCAGATGGTATTATTATATAACGAGGCTACTAGCAGACATCAGCAACCACCAAGCCACATGCCTCCTGTCCCACTTCTATAAAATGTTTATGAGAATGATCTATGCAACTACAGAGGGCATCCTTGATGATAATTTCAGAAGCATTCACAGATGGGTTTTTAGAGCAGATTTTATCATCAAAATCATACAACTGACTAAAAAGGACAGACACTATCCTCTTTTCTTTATTAGTACTGATGATTACCACATAACAAATCGACTAGAACAGAATGTCACCTTTAAAGTGGCTTCTTCTCAGCTAGCTTTTATTAAGCAGCTCTTAGGTGCCAGGCACTGTGCTAAGCACAGAGTGTACAAAGGAAAGCAAATGAATGAACAATCCTTTCACGAGCTATTAGGGAAGACAATGTGCAAACAACTCTGGACAAGCCAGATGTATACAAAATGAATTGGGGATAGACTTGGGGGAAGCACTGAGCTTAAGAATGACTCTGAAAAGCTGTCTGCATGATGTGGGCCTTGAGCAGAGACCTGAATCTAGAAGAAGGAGATAAAGAGGGAGAGAATTCCAGGCCTACAGGATAACCAGTCTCCCTCCCTCCCTTCCCTCCCCCTTCCTGGACATAGTAAGCAATCTGATCTGGGTTATACTTGTATTGTCATGCAGAATGCATTTCCATAGTGGTCATTGTGAGCATAAGAGAATGCTCATAAAACCAGAACCCCAGAATAAAACTGTAAATAAACTAATGTGAAAGATAGTATGCTTTGTTCTACACCTGACACCAGCCATTCTTCCGCTCAACAACCTTGTGAGTTCTAACAAATGTACAGCCTGGGTCTACTTGAGAATGAGCAAAAGTATTCAATAAAATATTTTGACAAGAAGTTCAACCTATATGACCCTGGTCAAGTCTCTTTACTCCAATTGCCTAGCCCCTACTGCTCTTCTGCCTTGGAACTGATACTTACTATCAATTCTAAAGTTAAAAAATAAGGGTTCTTTTTTTAAGTCCACCAGGGCTGTTCTTAGATAAAGATAAATACAATCTGTAGGAGAGATCTTCATCTCGGCCTGAGCTGTAGGAATCTGGGTCAGGTGGGAACTCTTAACTTCATGAAGGGGATGGTCTTCCTCATCTCTGATATTTGGTCTCATCTCGCCATTCAAGGAACAGAGTGGGCTCAGCAGACAGCTTCATGTCACCCTCATAATATTACCTTGTCATCCCTTTCTCTCTAACCTTAATCATATTTGCTACTCTTAGCTGTGACTAAGAACTTCCCAACCAAATTCCCATTAGTCCAAGAAACGAGAATGAGGATGGGAAGATTGGATGTGATATCAGTCTCATGGATGACATCCCATACAAATTCTTAACCCCAAACATTGATACAATGCTTCAAAGTTTAAAGTTCACACGCCCCATCTGCTTGATCCTCACAAAAACCCTGCAGAATAAGTACTCTTATTATCCTCACTTTATAGATGAGGAAACTGAGGCTTAGGGAGGAATGAAATCTTCCCAGAGTCACAGAGCTATGACGTGTCCAAGGGGAAAATTTAAAAAGCAGGTCTTCCTAACTTAAATTGGCTCTTCTTCTTCTTCTTCTTCTTCTTCTTCTTCATCATCATCATCATCATCTCTCTCTCTCATCTTCTCCTTAAGTGTTTCGAGGTGCTGAACTGAGATAATAAGAATGTTCACCTTCTCTCTAACTAGACAGAAAGAGTGTGTGCGGGTCCCTGTGCCCTGTAGCCAAAGGGTTGTCCATTCAAAGGCAATATTCTTCCCTTAGTGGACAGTGTCCACCTCAGGGTGTTGTTATGTGCCCAAGAGCTGGCGAGCTCAGTCCCTTCTGCAAGGAAAAACCCGAAGTCATTTTTTAAGCTGGTCTCTCTTGAGTTACTTCTCGTAGGCTGCTATCTCATATTCCAATCATGCTTTATTTTTATTTTAAATTCTCCACAGAACAGGCAGTGTTTGGATTAGGACTTTTAGGAGACAAGGGCACATTCCAGATATGGACCTATGCATGCCTTTGGAAGTGGCAACAGAAGCTCAAGACTAAAGGACAGCATGGTGGGAGGGTTCTAGTCCTGGCTGTCAAAGCAGGCCACCTACTTCCCCTTGGAGCTGAGGGTCCTAAAGCATCACGGGCTGCCAGAAAGCAGTTATGGACATGAGGACATTTATTTCATGGATGTGGCTCCCCCAGATCCTCTCGGCAAGTTCTTCTGACTTTTTAATATGTGCCGGCTTGGCATATGACAAACAGAAGGGCAATGGAGCTGGAGAGACTGCCTTGTGAGGCCACCAAGTCCAAGGAGGGATTAGGAGCAGAAATCTACAGTTCTGCCAATACATGAGAAGGAATGAACCACCAGGGTAGGCATCAGTCCAATTGCTGATCCTCTTAACTAGAATGAACAAACTCTTCTTGTTGCTGCAGATAACCAGAAATTCTAGTGACCCCAATAAAAATCAAGTGGAAAAGGAGAAGCTGGGTGACTCAGTGGACTGAGAGCCAGGCCTAGAGATGGGAGGTCCTGGGTTCAAATATGACCTCAGATACTTCCTAGCTGTATGACCCTGGGCAAGTCCTGTAACCCCCATGGCCTAGCCCTTACTACTCTTCTGTCTTGGAACCAATACACGGTATTGATGCTGAGATGGAAGGTGAGGGTTTAAAAAAAAAATCTGAATGAAGCCAGAAAGTGGAGAGGCAGCATCTCCCAGTGGTCCAGCTCAGTTTCAATGGAAAATTCCCATCCTCTGTCCTGGGCTCTTGCCCCTATTCCAAAACAACCCAGCCAGCTCCTTCTAAGTCCTTCACCAAATGCTTTTCCCTTATTTGAGTTGGGGGTGGGGGGGGCTCATTTCCAAGCAGCAGGTGCTGGATTCTAGTGCAATGTTTCCATCATGGAATGTCTAAGAGCCTCACCAGCACCTTCCACCCACACAGTCCATCGTCACCTTTGATCGCTAGCCATTTGGATGAGGGCTTTTCAGTTTCCTGGGTTGGCCGGGTTCAGGCCAGAAGTTGTGTTTTTGTGTTTCTCCTTGCTGGTTTCCTCACCCCGCTAATTGCTATTTCCCTTCCACCACTCCCCCCAGAAGCGGAGAGATCTTTCTGCACATTTGTGCTTGGGGCTGGGGAAGCAGATTGAGTTTTTCCATTTTCAAAAATGAAAGTTCCATCAGGAGGATGTCGACAAAAGGAAAAAACAAATCCAAGCAAGTAAAATCCGGAATCCTGCAGAGGCCAAACTGGGGGTCCCAACAGCTCTTGCCCCCCCACCCCAGAGATATTCACTGGATCTGCTAGTCCCATAGTTCCGTCTAGCAAAACCCTATTTTTTCTGGATTTGCAGCAGGTTGCCATGCCTTGTGCTGATGGCGCCCCATAAAGGTTCTTGCCAGATGCTTCCCAGCTTTCGAAAGGAAACACATCGGCTCTCCTGGCTTCAAGGGCTGTGTCCTGGGTTTGAGAAAAATACAACTAATAGACATGATAAAAGGGTGAGTTCCCAGGAAGGGGCAAGATAAGAGGCCCAAGATCCCACCTGATTGCCATCCAGCCAGTTAGACAGGACTTCGCCCAGTGCCCAGTTCTTCGAACAGAGAGGCCAGACTATTCCGGGGATGAACTTTCCCTGAACCTGACCTTGAGTCTCTTGGAAACCGACTCAGTAAGACTCCAAGGATGCCAAATTATGGTTAGGAGGAAAAGCGTCGCCCCAACTAATTTGAAAGGTGGGGCTCCCTCCCCCCATTTCTGGCCAGGCAGCCCCCAGCCCTGCCTTGGTCCGGAGGCCCAGAGGTCTAAACTTCTCCCTAGCGCATGCAAAAATGTTTAAGGCTCCCTCGCATACCTTGGGTAGATTAGCCGGGTTCTGGGGATGATTTCTCTACCAGCTGTTTGCAGCCTGATTCAATGAACAGAATTTCCTGCTAAATCGCTGGCTATTCCCCACTGCCGCTGCCTCCGCTGCTGAACCCTACAGGTGTCGGGCATGTTTGTAAAGCTCGTGCATCCCCACCCAGGGGGAGGAAGAAGGAAGCCATCAAAGGCTCGCTCGATCGCTCGCAGTGCTGTTCCTGGATCCAACGCTTCCCTCAACGCGAGGTGCCAGCGATGACTTCACCTCGTCGCCGCAGACCTGGGCTTCATTAGGCCCGTTTTCAAATTCATTTCAAGGCCAGCTGTTGTTGTTATTAATTGTCACTGCTGCTGCTAAAAGGCCTCCTAGACGGGCTTCTCCCCAAATCTCGGTAGAAAAGACAATTGGCTCCCCTGTGTGGGGACCTGCAAAAGCACCGCCGGCCCTCCGTACCTGTCAGGCGTTCTTGCCTCCGGCTGCATCTACTTAAAAAAACTCTCTAGCCCCTGGGCGAGATGATGTGGCGGGGGCGGGGTGGTGGTATAGAGGACCCGGAGGCTTACCAAGCTCCGGCTGGCCTTTCTCTTACTCAGCCCTCCCCTCACTCTCTCCCAGCAGGGCTCATCACACACCCACTCCCTCTCACACTTAGAGGGACTTCGAAGACCGGAAGGGAGGCGGGATCCCAACGAGGCCTTCCGGTTTCCCAGGCCCTGCGCCCTCAGCGGAAGGGAAGCTGCCGGAGGGCAGGGACGTTTCCCTTTTGGCTTTCTATCCCGAGGGGGAGGGAAGCTGGAGAACTACCTGCTGGGGAACGGAAATCGCTTCGGACTCCCGGAACAATGGAAAGCCTTTGGAATTCGGGATTGAGCGCATTTGAAAGGCCGACTCAGTTGAATTGTATCCACACCTGGCAAAATTTGCTAGAATTGAAAAGCGGGCTCAAAGCAAACCCTGAGCTCTCCCCAGGGCCTCTCTTATCCCCCCTCCCCCCACCCCGTCCTCTTATCTCTTTCTTCACCCATATTTGGAGAAGGAAAGGAAGAAAACAATTTCCTGCTCCCACCCCTCCCCTTCCCCTCTGCCTCCTTCTCTCCATCTCTGGCTGGGAGAGCATCCATAGGCTTCACAGCTGGAGGCGGAGCACTTCCTTAGGGAACACTTTGTGTATAAAGGAATGTTCGCTGTCCTCCTCAGGACAGATGGAGTTAAATGAAAGGCGCCCAGGCTGCTGGTTGCTAGCTAGGATGAGGGGAGGGGAGAGGGGAGAGCTTGAAGATTCCCTCCCCCTCTTCCTGCCCAGCGCAGGAGCAGGACTGGCCCTGTAGAGGAAGGACCCAGGTTCAGATCCTGACTCCCACCCTTGCTACCTCGGGGGTTTGGAGCCAGGTTCTAATCCATAAAATAATGGGTTTAAACTGGGGAGCCTCTGAGGTTCGTCCATCCCTCCGTCTCTGTTCTGATCTTAGGATCTGTCCTACCTTGTATGAAGTATGAGGCCAGAAATAAACCAGCCCTAACTGACAGAGGCCTCCAGCAATCAATCAAGTAAACAGGTTACGGATTTCCTCTATGCCAGGCACAGTGCTAAGTGCTGGGGATACAAAAAGGCAAAAGGCAGGCCCTAAAGATGCTTCAGGATGTGCTTGACCCTTATGGCTTGGGACTAAAGTTGGTTCAGCCACAAAGCGGAAACTTGAAACGAAAGGAAATCATAACTGGCAACTGCCAAACTTTAATTCCTTAGCCAGCCATCAGACCCATCCTTCTTTATGCTGTGAATACAATGAGCAGAAGATGAAAAAAGGAAATGCTTTATGGTGCATGTCCAGGCTCAGACGGTCCATCGAACATACAAATAGGAGGGTACCAAATTCCAGAAGGTCATTGCTGGAGAGGGAGCTTACAAATAAGCAGGCCTAATTCTTTGATTAGTTTGACACATGAGCAAACTGAGACACAGGATGGCTTAGCAGTTGCTCAAGATCCCCAGTTAGTATCAGGGCTGGAACTCAAATGCTCCAGACTAGAACAAGCTGTCCTCCTTGTTCCAATCACCTTTTGGACATTTCAGAGCAGATGTCCCAAACTAAACTTCTTGTCTTTCCCCAAATCCTCCCCTTACCCAACTTTCACTGTTTTTATACTGTCAGCATGGAGATCTAGAAATCCCCAGTTATTTAGTTTGAGTGTAGAAACTCCAGGATTTGACCTTGTCACAGGAGAGGTTTCCCCCTGAGGGAAGGTCCCTCTTCACCAGACAGTGAACTTCCTGGTAGTTTGGGTGGGAACAGCTAATCCCATCCATATAAGCATCCCTTTTGTCCCAATGGTTTCTCCCCCTAGGCTAAGGTCCACGACCAAGGTGACCCAGCCCTGGGCTGAGTCTTTCCCTTTTGTGTCCATTGTAAGGCATCAGCCCCTCACTATTAATTCCTGTCTGGAACTCTTCATTTTCCTTTCTTACCATTGTAAAGTCAATCTTTTGATTGTCCCTCTAATCTGTCCCTCTAATCCTAAAGCCCCCAGGTTACCTAGAGTGGTATATAGGTTCCCCAAGTTCTTTTGTTCCTCGGAGTCCATCCTGAGTTGGTGGCCCTCCCAGGGGCTAGTGACCAGAGCATCTTGACTCTGTGCAGTCTTGGGAAACAGCTCTGTTGTCGTATTAGTAGGGCGAACCCCTTTTCCCTTGATTAAAGGGTGATTTTTGACTAATAGTTCTGTGTTTTTTCTAGTTGACAATACCAAACACTTTCCCCTCTCTATAGATTTCAGTGTGTTCCCAATTAGTCCATGGAATTGCTTGTGTGTGCCTGCAAGTGATAGATTTTGCATTAGATGATTTGTGCTCCCACTCTAGCTGTATGGCCTTGTACAAGTCATCAAACTTTCCTGAGCTTTGGTTCTTTGCCTGTGAGAAGCGACTGGCTGACCACCATGTTCCTTTCAACTTCCATATTTGTGGCTTCATAAGTCATGCTCTTAATATCTCTTTTAGTTAGATTTTTTTTTTGCTTTTGCTTTGTCTGTGATCATGATCTAATTCAAAAAGACACTGAGGAAAACTACCTTTTGTTAAAAAGAACGACAGCCAATGAAATAATATCAATACTGAACATACATACGCCAAATGGCATAACATCTACATTTTTGAAGGAATAGTTAAATGAGTTACAGAAAGAAATAGACAGTAAAATGATACTAGTGGGGGACCTCATTAATGCTCAGATCTAAATAAATCTATAAGAGAGACAAGAAAGAAGTTAAAGAATTTAATACAATTCTAGGAAAGCTAGATATGAGAGTTTCACAGAGATTATTGAATGAATGACAATAGAAAGGTGTATCTCTTGTTAGTTATACATGGAAACTTCAGAAAAATCGACTAAGCATTTGAGTATTAAAAATATCACAAACAAAAGCAGAAAAACAGTAATATTAAGTGCACCCTTTTCAGACCACAATACAATAAAAATTGCAGTCAATAAATATCCTTGGAAGCAAAGATTAAAAAATAATTGGAAAAAAATGGAAACTACATAATTTGATCCTAAAGAATGAATGGATCAAAGAACAAATTATTTGAAGCAATCAATAATTGTATTAAAGATAATAACATGATAATATACCAAAATTTGAGGGATACAGCGAGAGCAGTTCTTGGGGGGGAAATGTTCTCTCTAAATGCTTATAACCAATAAAAGAAAGAACAGATCAATGAATTGGGCATGTAGATTTTAAAAAATTCGATAAAGAACAAATTAAAAATCCTTGAACTAATACATAAAAGTGAGATGTGGCTTTATGAAAAAAATCAATTATATAAACCATCGGCTAACTTGATTTTTTAGAGAAAGAAGAAAACCAAATTACCAGCACTAAAAATGAAAAGAATGAACCAATGAAGCTAAAATGAGCTTTAAAAAAATGCTCCACCAATGGAAATGAAATGGAAGCAAATATTAAGAGCTATTTTGCCAACTACATACCAATAAAACTGACAATCTAAATGAAATAGATGGATATTTATAAAAATATAAACTACTAAGATTAACTGAAGAGGAAACAATACTTAAATATTCTTATCTTTAAAAAAAGAAATTAAACAAGCCATAAATGAACTTGCTAAGAAATAAACCCAGGGACCAGATGGATTTATAAATGAATACTACCAAACATTTAAAAAACAAGTGATCTCAATATTATATAAATTGTTTGGGAAAATAGGTAAAGACAAAATCCCATCAAATTCCTTCTATGACACAAATGTGGTTTTTGATGCCTTAAACCAGGGAGGGCAAAACTAGAAAGAAAAACTATAGTACAATTTCTCTAGTGAATATTAATGCAAAAACAATTTAATAAAATACAAACAAGGACATTTCAGCAATAATCACAAATATCATATACTATGACTAAGTAGGATTTATGCTAGGAATACTGGTTTAATATCAGAAAAACCATGAGCATATTTGACCATATCAATAACAAAAACAATAAAAATCACATAGTCTTCTTGATAGATGGAAGAAAAGCTTTTGATAAAATATGCCCATTCCTAATAAAAACACTAGAAAGAAATAAATGGAGCTTTTCTTAAAATGATAAGTAATAACTGCCAAAAACATAGAGCAAAAATTATCATGAAAATAAATTAGAAGCTTTCCCAATAAGATCAGGAGTGAAACAAGGATAGCCATCATCACCACCATTATTCAATATTATACTAGAAATTTTAGATATATCAATAAATCAAAAAGAAATTGAAGAATAAAAATAGGCAATGAGGAAATAAAACCATTACCTTTCATAGATAATATGGTGGTATAGTTAGAGAACCCTAAAGAATCAACTAAAAAACTGATCAAAACAATGAGCAACTTAGCAAAGTTGCAAGATATAAAATAAACCCACACGACTCATCATTATTTATATAAATTGCCAGCAAAACTCAGCAGGAAGAGATGAGAAAAGAAATTCCATTTAAAACAACTGCAGATGGTATAAAATATTTGAACGTCTACCTGCCAAGCACACAGAGGAACTATATAAACATTATTACAAAATGCTTTTCATAAAAAAAAAAAGATCTAAACAGTTGGAGAAATGTTTATTGCTCAGAGGTATGCTGCGTGAATATAATAAAAATGACAATTATATCTAAAGTATTTCATTTGTTCAATTCCATACCAATAAAACTACAAAAGAATTATTTTATAGAACTAGGAAAAATAATAAATTCATCTATAGGAATAAAAGAAGATAAAGGAAATCAATGAATAAAAATAAGGAAGGCAGTCTAACAGAACCAGATCTCAAATTGTACTACAAATCAGTAATCATAGAAACAGTCTATTACTGGATAAAAAAGAGAGAGATTGATGAATAAAATTAGATAGCTAGTATATAGAAGTAAATTATGTTAGTTATCTAGCACTGGATAGACTCAAAGAGCCAAGCTTTTCGAGCAAGAATTCACTGTCTTACAAAAATTGCTGTAAAAACTGGAAAGCATTTGGCAGGAAGTAGGTATATAGACCAATAACTCATAGCACATGCCAAGAGAAGGTCAAAATAGGTACACGATTTAGACGTAAAAGGAAATAGATATCATAAGCAAATTAGGGAATTGTGGAAAATGTTGTCTGTCAGATTTATAGATAAGGAGGAAATTTATGAACAAGTAAGATTAAGAGAATCACAAGAAGAAAAATTGATCATTTTGATTATTTTCAATTAAAAGGGTTTTTGCACACAAACAAAACCAATGCAGCTAAAATTAAAAGGAAAGAAGAAAATTGAGGGGAGCTGGTTTAGAGTAAGTTTCTCTGATAAAGGCTTCAATTCTCAAATATATAAGGAACTGAGTCAAATTTGTAAAAGTAAGAGATAGTTCCCAATGGATAAATGGCCCAAGGATATGAATTGGAAGTTTTCAGAAGAAATCAAAGATATTAATAATTATATGAAGAAAGCTCTAAATCACCAATAAATTAAAGAAATGTCGATTAAAACAACTCTGAGGTACCACCTCATATGTATCAGACTAGCAAATATGACAGAAAAGAAAAATAACAAATACTGGAGAAAATGTAAAATGGGAACTCTAATCCACTGTGTGTAGACTTGTATATGTCCAATCATCCTGGGGAACAATGTTAAACCATGCCCAAAGGTCTATAAACTGTATCTATCCTTTGATCCAACAAAACGCTACTGTATCTACATCTCAAAGAGATCAAGGGAAAAGGAAAAAATACATAGAAAAATGTTGATGGCACAAGTTGTTGGGTTGTGGTTTTTGGTTGTTTTTTTTTTTTTTGCGATGGCAAAAACCTGGAAAATGTCTGGGGAGCTGCATCATTTGGGGGAATGCCTGGAAAGGCTGTAGCCCTTAACTGATAAAACACCATTGGGCTCAGGCCACAATGGATTTCTTTTGAATCTCCACCTGCCCTCGTGTTTCAGTGAACGAGCTCCAGCTCCCTAGTAGAATCGATGCTCCCAGTGCTTAATACAGTGCCCGGCACATAGTTGATGCTTAAATACTTTTTAACTTATTAATTGGTTTTAGACCAATTAATCAGAGAGTGGATGGTTCTGAAATTAGGATGAAATTCCAGAGAGACAAAATGGAAGGGACACCAAAAAGCATATATATGCCTACTAATGAGATCAGAGCTCTTGGATTGCAACAATAAAAGGAAACAAGAGGGTCAGGATGGACCACAAGCTGAAAGGAAAGTGCATTGAGGGGGGTCAGAGAGGTTAAATGACTTACCCAGAGTATCTGAGGCAGGATCTGAACTTGGGTCTTCCTGTCTCTTGTTCTAATGCCTTACTGATTGTACTCACTACCCAGCAGCCTTGGTCAATATGATTAATTTAGTTTTAATCAATATATTTTAAAGAGATCACTTTTAATTATTAATCCAATATTAAAATAATTATATTTATTCATCCAACAATATTAACACTCTCCAAATATTAATTCAAATGTTAATAACCCTTTAGGATGATATGGCTTTAAGGATCACAAAGTCCTTTATATGTGTTATCTCATTTGATCCTAGATGATTCCACAATGGTTAGAGCACCAGATCCACAGTCAGGAAGACCTGAGTTCAAGTTCAGCCTCAATCACTTACTGGCTGTAGGACCTTGGACAAGTCACTTAATCTCTGCCTGCCTTAGTTTTTCATTTGTCAAACAAGGATAAGAATAAGCACAAGCCTCTCAAGGTTTTAAGGTCGATTAAACGAGAAGATATATGTCAAAGTTCTTTGCAAACTTTAAAACACCATAAAAGTTCTAGATATTATTATTATTATTATCCTCTCAATAACCACAACACAGGATCTATCGTGTCCCCTTCTGAAATATCAGGAAACTGAGTCTCCGGGAGAGTAAGGACCCAGCTCAGGATCACACAATTTACTACTGTTTGGGTCTTCCTAAGCCAAGTCTCCAGCCACTGTCCCACACTACTTAAGTGGGCTAGCAAAAAGTTCTGCAATCAGTCACAGCATTGGTTGTGGAGACTTAGAATGGGAACAAAGAGGAAAAGTGAAGAGAAGCGGAAGGTTCTCTTTCCAGACTGGGGGTGACCCTCAGAGTCCGCCGGGGCTTTGGGGGAGAGAGTTCTCCAGGCAGAGAGAGGTCACTAAGAGGGAGCTGAGGCCAACAGAAGCTGGGAACAGGGTGCCTAAATGCCCCTCACAAGGAGATAAAAAACCAGAAGGGAGTCCCGGGGAGATCCGGAAGCAATCCCTAGACTTCCCTGGGCAGCGCCAAGGAGGCTCCGTCCTCTCTGGGCCTGACTGCATGGCCCCCTCGGGCCCACTCACTGCTCAAAGCTTCCAAGAAGATCTTTTGGGCCGCCTTAATGACTACAGTAAAAAAAGTGGTAGATCTGAGGCCCCAAAGACCTGAATTCCAATCCTGCTTGTGACATGGACCAAGTGAACCCGGGAAATCATTGACGCTCTTCCGGTACCACGAGCAGTTCCCCAGGCCTGGCTTCCCAATTCACAGAACCCAGTTCAGAGTCTCTGAGCTGGGGGAGCTGCCCTCAGCACCAACGGAGTGAGCTTCGGATTCGGGAGTTCTCAAGGTGGACCAAAGCAGCTCTCTCTGCTAGTGCAGAGGGATGAGTGCGAAGCGTACCTCCAGGATGTCTCGAGGGCTGCTTCCTGAGATCCAGAGACCCTCATCTTTGATCTGCGTCCAGGAGCCGTGGGGGGGGGGGGGGGGGGGGGGGAGACTCGGCCGGAAGCCTTGACTGCAGCTGCTAGACTGCTCCCATCTTCCTCCCTCTGGTGGATGGCCACTGCGCCCTCTCCTGCCGCTCCCGGGGATCCTGGCGCCATCTTGCTTGGGTGGCGCCGCACTGCAGGTCCGGGTGCTTCGGGCCGCCGAAATGGCTGCGGAGCCATCTCCACAGTAAACAAGGCTCTTTGGCCAGATGCCCCCTCGCAGCCGGCGTGTTTCTGCCCGGGCCGCACCCAGGCAACTCCGGAAGGCAGTCAAGGGGAATCGTGCAAGCGTCTGGGGAGCGCCTGCGCCGGCCCGACGGGAGCCCAAAGCAGCGGGGCTGGGATAGCTGACGCAGGAGCCACTGAACCCTAAAAGTGTCAGAGCTGTCTGAAGTGGCCATGCTGTCTTCTGAAGTGCGCTTTCGTGTAGACAAGTCGGGGCTGACCACAAAGAAAAGTGAAAACAGATTCGGAGCCGGCATGGAGGGGACACAATGGGAAACAAATGGGGGGCGGGGCCAGAGGGGCGCAGCCTGGCTTCCCATGCCCGCTCTTGTCTCAGCCTGGCCAGCAGCAGGAATGGAATGAAATCATTCCACAGGAGGCCAGTTTGCCTTCTCACCCCGGGGATGCGAGAAGCCCGGAGGCCTTCCCAGAGGACGTCCTGTGCTTTTTAACAGCTAACTCAGCTCATGTTTGCCCGCTCCAGAGAGCCCAGAGAGCTCTGGACGCTGATGGCATGCTCTCTGCCCGCAGGGATCTAAAAATACTCTGTGGCAGGCGAGCTCACTCCATCTTGGTGGAGAACTTCAGGCCTTGGGTAGCCCCTGCAGAGGGTCCCTGGGGCCATAGAAAATCCCAGAGAGAAGGACTTGGCCTTCTTGGGGTTCCCACTGCCTCTCCCCATCCCACACCGTGCATCGACAACAAGAGAGAGCAGAGAGAACACGAATCACTTCAGGCCTCTCCCAGGAAAAGCATCTCTTCATTTATGGTGTCTCCATTTTATCCAAGTAAAGGATTTAGAAAAATGCCTACTATGTGCCCCACTGGGAGAGACCAAGACAAAAAGGGAAAAGACGGTCCTGAAGAAGCTTCCACGTCTGCTATCATGTCCAAGGAGAAGTGAGCCATAACAAAATCAAAACAGCGCCATTTGGAGAAGGGGAGAACGTACCATCTCAGGCCTCTAGGAAGAGATTTCATCAGGAGAAGATGAGGAAAAGGCACTCTACAGAGGGAGGAAGCCTTCCAGTCCTTCCTGACTGTGATCAGTTGGCGGTTGGGCCCCAGAGGCTGGTGCATAGGGAGGGCTTCATTTCCATTCAATGTGCATTGTATTAACTCTGGCTTCCATCAAAGACCCCTAGAGGCTAGCAATCAGTTCTGGGTGGGTGTCACCAGGCATTAGACACATAGAATCTTGCCTGGCCTTCTAAAACTTAGGGCTATAAAGACTTTCTAGGTCAATCTAGTCAACTGTAGAATTGAAAATCTGTTACCCTAAAAAAGAACTACATTTCCCGGGAGCCCACTGACTTCCTGTCCTTACCTACTTCCTGGAGACAGAGAATATTAGCGATTGGGCAGTCCTCTTGGGCCTCTTTCTTGGACCCATTGGTGGCATTGGTAAGCTAAGTGCCAGAATTTTGAAATGGCTAATCAGCCATGGACAAGTGTCTTTAGTTTGTATTCTCTTTATTCCTTGATTTCCAATGATCATTAATAAACCTCCTAAAATATATAATTTTTATTATTGCACATTAATTTTTAATTTTACACAACCCCACTCGTTTTTATAAAAATTGTGCAGTGACTTCCCCAAGTTCAAATAGGCATTGAGGAGAAGCATCAACATTTGATTCCAAGCCCATGGATTCTAATCGAATTATTCCCACCCCAATCCCATGCTGCCCTGTGCCCCCTCCCCCCAGTCCATCAGTTCTCTTATTTGGAGGTGTCCAGCATGTTTCATCTTGAAATCCTCTGGAATCCTGGATGGGCATTGATCAGAGTTCCTAAGTCTTTCAGAGTGATTGTCTTTACAATATTGCTCTTACTCTATAAATTGTTCTTCTGGATTTACTCATTTGATATTATATCCGTTCATACAAGTCTCGAGATTTTATGAAACCATCTCCTTCATCATTTCTTACAGCATCCCATCACATTCATACAACACAACTGGTTCAGCCATTCCCTTTCAGGATCTAGAGGAATCTCTATATTTTCTCTGTTGACCCATCTGATACCAGAACTGTGCCACTAACGCTGCCCTCAAGGAACCGACAGAGGATGAACTTGCACTCTAATGCCCTTTGACAGCTACACAAATTCCATCCACCTGGGTGAGAGCTCACTAGATAGTAAATGGAAATGTCTGGAAGCAGGAGAGGCATTTGTGCCAGGAACATACTGTCTGAGCCTATTGGAAAAGATTGGAACGTTCTGATGACTGTAACAGCTGTTTCTATTTGAATTCAATGCAAAAGATAAGAATAAGAGAATGAGGAATTCCCCAATTGATAAATGGTCAAAGGATATGAATAGGCAATTCTCAGATGAAGAAATTAGAACTATCTTTAGTCATATGAAAAAATGTACCAAATTGCTATTAATTAGAGAAATGCAAAGTAAAATAACCCAAGGTACCCCCTTATACCTGACAAACTGGCTAACAGGACAAAAAAGGGAAATGCTGAATGTTGGAGGGGAAGAGAGAAAACCGGGACACCAACACACTATTGGTTCAGCTGTGAACTCATACAACCGTTCTGGAGTGGAATCATAGAACCCTGGCCAAAGGACCATAAAACTGTGCACACCCTTTGACGACTGTCAAAGGTCTGTCATCCAAAAAAAGATTGAAGATGGGGGAAGGGCCTCCTTGTTCAAAAATCCTTAGAGCAGTTCTTTTTGTGATGGTAAAGAACTGGAAAGTGGACAAATATCCATTAATTGGGGAATGGTGGAACAAGCCATGGTAGATGATTGCGATGGAATACTATTGTGCCATAAAGAATGACAAACAAGATGATCACAAAAAATCGTGGAAAGACTTCTTTGAAGGATACAAAGTGAAGTGAACAGACCCAGGAGAACACTGTATACAGTAATGGATATGACGATCATCTGTGAATGACTTAACTGTTATCAACAAGGCAAGGATCTAGGACCACTCCAAGGGAATCATAATGAAAAAGGCTCTCCACTGCAGTGGAAGGATTGATAGGCTCTGGGGGCAGATTGAAACATACCGTTCTTTACTTTATTTCCTCCATGAATTTTTCTCTAGTGTATACGATATTTGTCTTGCTTCACATGATGCACATAAAAATATATATATTGTATGATAACATATATACAACCCATTTCATATTACTTGCCCTCTTGGGGAGAGGGAAAGGGTAGGAGAAAGGAAGAGAACATGGATTGCAAAATATTAGAAAACAATGATTAAAAATTATATCAACATATAATTTGGGAAAATAGTTTTTAAAATATGAGTCAAAATAAAGCAGAAAAATGTAACACATAAACAATAACACCTTAATGCCTGCAAAGATGTTACAAATGTCATTTCAAATTATGTAGGAAATGAAGCCTTTGTGGTCTTGAATTTGATGACTTCAAACGATGAGTCTGGAGGAAGAATAAACTCCATACCAACCTCTCCCATTTCAAATGTATTCTAGGAGGTCACTGTCTCTTGTCATTCTTAATGAATGCTACTAATATGATATTTTCCTCACCTGGAAGGCTGGGATTTTGAGTGTCCCAAATAAAGTAAAAATTCAAAGAAGAAACAAGAGCCCTAGCAAAAATGAGATGGAACATGGCACTCCCATTTACCATGTATTTTTTCTCTAAACCAGGTGCCTAATTTCCTTTGGGCTCCCTCCTGTTCATGTAGGGGTCTATTGCATTTGCACATGGTTCTCCTGTGTATGGTTTCGTGTTTCATAAAAATTAATAAAAATAGAACTTGTGCTACTATTAATTCAAATTGGACCAACAACAAATTTTGGGAAATTGATCCCTTTTTCCCCTGGGGCTAAGGGGTTCAAGACCAAATGGTAGCAGTTACAAGGAAGAAAATAGATTTGTGATGTTATGAAAAACCTTTGAATGATTAATAAAGAAGAAAAACTTAGCATTTTAAGGTTCTCAAAACACTTAAGATGTATTCATCAAATTCATTTCTGACAAAGAATATGTAATAATTCCTATCATTAGGAATTAATAATACCTATCATTATTTCCATTTTACAGATGAAGAAACTGAGTCAGAGAGGTCAAATGATCTGCCCATGGTCACACAGTTAATAGGTGCCTGAAGTGGAATTTTAAATCAGGCTTTCAAGACTCCCAGGCATGCACTCTCTCTACAGCACACTCTAAGTTCCTTTTAGATTTCTCCTCTGGTGAAGTGGGCTATCCTGAGAAGTGGTGTGATCGGCCTCACTGGAGGTCTTCAAACAAAGCCTGGGTGGTTACTGTGAGATATAGCACGGCAAGGATTCGATTTTTTGTGGGATGTGTAGGACCAGATGGTTCCGAGGTCTACGGTTCATTTTCTGGTGTTACTTTAGAGCAGGGGCTCGTAGTCTGGGGACTGTAAACTTATTTGAAATAGTATTTTAATGATTGTATTTCAACATAACCAGTTCCTTTGAAATCCCGTCTATTTTGTCTTAGACATTTCCGAACACGACTCTACGAAGAGGTCCATAGACTTCTCCAAACGGCAGCCCCAGGGGCTCAGGACAGAGAAAAGAGCAAGAACCCCAACTTCAATGAGTAAGACTTTTGGAGAACAAGAGAGATGTATGGACTGCTGAGGTCCCTTTGAGCTCTCATGTTCTATGATTCTATGATTTCTTGCTTATTGTTCTTGATCAAGAAGATGCAGGGAGGGAGGAAGGTGGAGGGGAACTAAAGATAATATGGCCAAATGGATATCACTTATTGTTCACGTATCTTAAAAATAAAATATTAGTACCTTTATTGTGTCTTTTAGTGGGACCTTCATAAAGAACTTTTCAAAAAATTTAGAATAACAATTCTAGGAAAACGGCCACAGAAGAGACCCCAAGGGAGCCTCTCCTTAATATGAAAAGGATGGAAGATTTCATCATCCTGGGGTGAAAGATTCGCCTGAAATCTATCTCGGACTCTTACGTGGATAGTCCTAGGGGCTTCCTGAGGCCCAGGAAGATTAAACCAACTATATGCCTGGGCTGCAAAGACAAAGGGGCGCAGGCCCTGCCTCAAAGAGCTTACATTCTTGTCTAGTTATCCGAACAGCATCAGAAGTGAGAGCAATCTGAGGTCTTCCTGGTCTTTCAAGACAAAATAAAATGACGAACAGCCATTGTCGGATACCTCAAAGAGAAAGAACATGAGGCCGGCCCCGGCCAACAGACACTTATCCAAGATCACTTTGGGCTGGTGCTGCGATGGCCAATGCAAAAGCGCGACAGGCCCGGCCTTAAGCAGACTATTGCTGTGGATAAGAAGGTACAAACTACACAGAAAGCACGGCGAGGGTATCTCAGGAAAGCGGCCCGACCGGCTCAGGGATACGGGCAGGCCTGGACCAGGGGCCGCCCTGGGCACCTCTGAGTAAGGCTGGTGCCTGGCTCCAACCCATCAATCACATGACCTCCCTACCCCGCCTCCAGCCTAGGATGAAAGCTGTGTGCAGGGCTCTCTCCAGGAGGAAATGAATTTCCACTGGATCCAAGACATTCCAAAGAGGACTTAATCAAGGTAGGTATTTCTGGTGAACCGCTGGATGAAGGAAAAGGCCTTTGCACAGGAAGAGAGCTAAGACTGGCTGGAGAAACTTGTCGGGCTTCAGAGTGGCCCGTGAATCCAGCTCAGGTCTGAGGGGAGATTGAGAGTAAAGTGAGCCCGCGATGGGTAAGAGGACCGCCAGCTGTTTCTAAGAAGGAAGGAATCCTGGGGAGACGCGGGGAACGTCCTCACCTCCACCTTGGCGTCCTTCCGCTCCACACTGACCAGAAAAGGGCCCTGTGGACGTGGGAGGCCCCATGAATTTCCCATCTCTCTGTCAGCATCCCCGGAATTTCTGGGGTCAGTATCAGCACTGGGAACGGAAGTTTGGGTGCAAATTCAAGATCATTTACGGCTTATGGAGCTTCCTGAAAACTTTACAATACAAATGATCCAATGTCTGTATTTTAATAATACATTCCATCCAATTTTTCAAGAAAATCTGATGTTAAAGTAACAAATGGAATGAAAAATGGAAATAAGAAAATGCAGTGGCCAAAATGAGGAATGCACAAATGTGACACCTGTGAAAAGAGTAAAGCAAGTGAGGCGGCTAGTATGCACGTCTATAAGCCGATGCCCTAACGTTTGTAAATAAGCCTCGTGTGGAAAGCATGTAATGAAATATATATGGAACAGAATGATGGCAGGAAACTGAGAACCCGAACAAGCTAACTTCAGAGAAAGAATTCACCAGATCGCGAATGACATTTAGAAAAAATGTTCCTGAAGGAGGTCCCTAATTACTTACCAAATGGATCGCAGGTTCACAGATCTAGCCTGAAGGGACCTTCTAGGCCAGCACTGGGGAGCCTTTTCCTAGTTCAAGTGCCCAGAGGGCAAATTCAGGCTGTCTGTGAGCTCCCACATTACCAGTATGCTGAGGGAGGAAGTGCTTGCTTTGGGTGGCTGGACTGGAGGGTCAGGGCATGCAAAAAAAGTCCAGGGCGCTGGGAAGAGGGGGAATGGAGCAGCTCCCCGAGTGTCAGCTCTGCATGCATGCCATGTCTTCGCCGGTGCCGTTCTAGGACATCTGATTTAAAAGTGAAGTCAAGCCTGTAGATCGGAGGTCTTGGATTCAAATCTGACCTCAGATCCTTCCTAGCTGTGTGACCCTGGGCAAGTCCCTTAACTCCATTTGCCTAGCCCTTACCACTCTTCTGCCTTGGAAATGAAACTTAGTATCAATTCTGTAAAAATGGAGATTTGAACCCCAGACTTCAATCCCCAGAAGTTCTTGGTACTTCCCAGAATTCCCTATAAACTCAACTGAGATTCCCACCTGGGCGAGATCACAATTTGTATTTAAACTGGCTGTAATGCCTACTTGGGTCTCTTCTTCCGCTTCTAAGCACACGTGTCTCTCTACCTGGCATGCAAGATGTAGTAAGTGGCTGTGAATGGGCTAATGTGCCCTAGGCACGTGCTTTTCTTATTTTGTTTTTTCTTATTTCCTTGATTTCTAATAATCTTAATAAACCTCATAAAAATATAATACTTTTATCAGTAGAGAAAAATTTAACTCTTATAATTCTAAGCAGAAGGTGAAGGTTTTTGAAAAAATAAATTCAGGCAGTCATTCAAAGAATCATTCAATTTTCTATTATGTAGAAACATACTGTGTATGTTTTTGACCAAAAAGACCACATGCTACCTATTGTTCTCCTCAGAGGCAAATGTGATGGATGGTCCTAATTCTTACAAAGAAAAGGCAAAAATAGACGAGTACGGTCAAATATCTACGGACTCAACAGAAAATTATTAATGAGGATTATTTGTTAAACATAATGTCATTACATTGAAATCTAAGAATTATTTCATAGCTGCATGCCAGTGAAGCAAAACCACAAAACATTATGCACGATTAACTGTATAAGGATTGCTTAGGGGAGCTCAATATTAGGGGGGAAATCATTATTTTAAAATCACATTAACTTTTAAAATAAAAGACAAGTTCATATCAAAAGATGCACAAAACACTTTTTAATGATGGAAAAATATGGAGATGAAGGATATTTTCTTCCAAAGTATTCATTAGAACCAAAAGGTAATATTATATATAAAGGAGAAACATTGGAAGTCTTCCCAGTAATGTCTGGGGCACAGCAGGACTGTCCACTCTCACCATTACTACTTGCCATAAATATACACGTGCTGGTGAGAACTCGGAGGCAAAACCAATTAACAAAAGGAATAACCCCAAGGAATGAAGTGGCCAGACTTCTCTCTTTGCAGATGATCTTTAGATAGCCTCAAAGACTCCAAACAAAATGGCTCAAGATCACAAATCACTTTGACAAAATAGCGGGATCCCTCGTAAGCCGACCCAAATCCTCACCACTTCATCACATCGCCAACAAAAACTGAAGGAAATGAGTGGAGGAGCACCATCTGTGGTGCTGGCAAAGGGCTTTACAGAAGGACAGCATCTCAGCTGGAAGAAGACATCTCGTGTAAACCATCCTCGCCTGAGAACTCCCTCTCTGCCCTCCCTGACAAGTGATCATCCAGGTTTTACTTGGAGACCTCCAGAGAAGGAGACACTCGCCACTTCACAAGGCAGCTTTGCTCTGGGAGAATTCTCACTGGCAGCACTTTTTCTTGGCTTACCATCAAGTTTAAATAGGCTTCTCCTAAACATCCACACATTGCTCTTTGTCCTATTTCTTGGGGCAAATGAAAACAAGATTAATCATTTTTCTCCCTAGGATAGAGCTTCAAACTCAAAAGAGACTGTCTTGACCTCCTTTCTCTTTCTCTAAACTACCCAAATGAAATGTCTTTTTTTAAGTTATTCAAATGATATGCTTATCCCAATTTCATTTTCTCATATGGCTGTTATTTAATCTAATATTTCTGTGCAGATTTCTTTTCCCCCATGACCAAGATCTCCTATCTTGGTCTCCTAAGCTGGGTTGTAACTCAGGTGATGCAGCCGATAGAGCGCTAGATCTGAAGTCAGGAAGACCCAGGTTGAAATCTGGTCTTAGACACTTACTGTCTGATCCTAGGCAAGTCACTCAACCTATTTGCCTTAGTTTTTTCCTCTGTAAATGGGGGAAATAATAGGACCTACCTCCCAGGATTATTGTGAGGGTCAAATATACAATAACTGAAAAACACTTAATATAATATCTTGCACGTTGCTAAGGGCTATGTGAAAGTTATCACTATTCAGTTGGATCAGTGGAAGAAGTTCCAGGAGCTGTTAGCCCAGAGACAGGTGGCATGGAGTGTGAGATCATGTAGCACTGCCCACGCACAGCCCTAGGTCATGGTTCCATGGCCAAGAGGAGCTCCAGCACTTCCAAGTACGGGGGAGCAGGGGTCCTTCCTGAGTAAAGGAGAGCATTGACCACACTTCTCCCTGGGTCACACCACTTTCGTAGGACCAAAACCCTCAGAACGAACTCTGAAAAGAGATGGACACAAAGGCTTAAAGCTTGCTCCCTGCCTTCACCAGCCTGGGAAGGGAACCTAATTTTAAAATGAAGTTCAAAGTGAAGAAATGAGTTGAAAAGTGAGCAAACAATCACATCAACAAAAGGAACCTGTACCATAAAGAGCTGCTATGGTGAAAGGGAAGTTCAAGACAAAAACTTAGAAAAAGATAGCAAAGTATTGGCTCACATACCAAAAGGAAAATGGCAAACTCTGGAGGTAATATAGAAAAACGGGGACACAAAGACACTTAGGGTGGTGGCATGAACTAGTCCAACAACTCTGAAGAACAATTTGTTACTACACTATACTCTAAGAGCTACACAATTAAGCAGACTCTGACCCAGCAATATCACTACCAGGTTGATATCCCAAAGAGAGCAAAGAAACGGGGAAATGACTTATTTGTACAAAATACTAACAGAAGCTCTTTGTGGTGGCAAAGAATTTGAAATTTATGGAATGTCTACCAATTGGGGAACGAGCAAATAGGTTGGGGTGTATACTCATGAGAAAATACTATTGGGCCATGAGAAATGATGACTGCGCGGTGTCAGAGACGCTAGGAGGACTTACATGAACTCATGCAAAGTGAAGTGAGCAGAAGCAGGGGAACAGTATAAACAGGAACAGCACTATTGTAAGGAGATGAGCAACTATGGACATTTTAGCTACGGTAATCAAGACAATGATCCAACACAATGCCCAAGGACCGGTGATGAGAAAGCTATGCATTTCCAGAGAGGGAATTAGTGAAGTTTGAATACAGATTGAGGCCCACTTCACAATTTTCTTTCTCTTTATTTTTTACTTTGGGTTCTCTTTTCCAAAATGTGTCATCAAAAGAAATGTAGCATTAAAAATGTAAACATGAGATGGTAATCTTAAGGGACTTAATATAGGTTAAAATATTCCTGTACTTGGGAGGATGATACATGTAACTCCCAAGAAATTTATCATCATTAAGCAATTAGAAGGAGTCTACACAGATGGAAGATGTGTGAGTTGATTGTGTTGATCTAAAAAAAATAAAAGGTTAAGAAAGAGGGATGCACTGAAACAAGGAAGAAGGGAGAAGAACAATGGTAAAATTATCTTTTGTAAAAAAGTCATACAAAGAAGAGTTTTTACAGTAAAGGGAAGAATAGGGATAGCTGGTAAACAATGCTTGAATACCACTCTCATTGAAATTGGACCAAAGAGGAACTAAGAGGCATATGTGTGCTCATTCAGGTACAAATCTCTACCTTACCTAACAGGAAAAGAGCAGAAGGTAATAAGAGAAGGAGAGAGAGAAAAGAAGATGTACTAAGGGAAGTAGTGATCAAGAGCAAAATAGGCTTTTGTGAGGAGACAGGGTAATGTGAAGAGTGAATCAAACTTTCTTTGTCTATCAATCAGCAATTTTTAAATTAATCAATCAAAAACTTAAACACTCACAAGTCAATTGCTAAAGTGAGTGACAACCCCAGAGGCCATTATCCTGCCCTTGGACAGTGCTAGGCAAATTGAAAGACTGCAATTGGTTCCTGTAAAGTAGAGGGAGGAACAGGAAGTGACATAGAAAAAGGACTATAAAAAATCCTGAACTTTGCTCTTGGACTGCTTCTTGGAGGACTGCTCCTGGAGCTTCTCCTTTGGACTTTGGTTTTGGAGGACTTGGCCTTCAGTCTTCTCCTTTGGAGTTCATCGTGGGTGGGTGAGTAGCTGGCCTTCCTTTCCTGGCTTCTGGAGAGATTGGTTCCAGAGATTCCTGCTGTGGCTTTGGAGGAGGCCGAATTTATGGAACTCTAGCTGAAGACACCACCAGGCATGGGGAAGCTCCTACAGGGCTGAACCTTGCTGAGCCTCACTTCACCAGAGAAGGACTAATAAGCTTATTAAAACCTGTCTCTTTAGCTACCTTTTCCATTTTCACTCTTTCTACCTCTTTGTACATAAAGATACTAAAAGTCATTTTTACTTAAGTCATAATATCTTTAAATCAGCTACCACAATATAAAATCTAAATTTAATTTCTTACAATAAAAGAGAAAGGAAGACTAAACAGAAAAAATAGAATGAAGGAAAATACACAATAATCATACCTGTGGAAGTGAATGGGGATCACTCATAAAATGGAAGCATATAGCAGAATAGATTAGAAACCAAACCAAATCCAACAATATGTTGTTTACAAGAAACATACTTCAAACAGAAAGATATAAACAAAGGGGCTGGAGGAGACTCTATTATGGTTCAGCTAAGGTTAAAAAAGCGAGGACAGCATGATCTCAGGCAAGGCAAAAGCAAAAATAAGCCTAATTTTAAAAGATAAGGGAAACTACATCTATTATTAATTTGAAACATACATACACTAATGAATCCAAATTCTTAAAGGAAAAGTTAAATGAGTTACAGAAGGAAATAGAGGGTAAAACTATACTAGTAGGGTACCTTAACTTTCCTTTCTCAGAATTAGATAACTCTAACCATAAAATAAATAAGAAAGAAGCAAAGGAGAAGAATAGAATTTTAGAATACCTAAACATAATAGACCTGTGGAGAAAACTGAGTAGAATTAGAAGTATATGCAATTTTCTCAGCCATGCATGGACCTTTCACAAAAATCAACCATATATTTGGAGGAGTGGGAAGGGAAAAAATCTCACAACCAATTGAAGAAAAGCAGAAACATTAAATGTATTCCTTTCAGATTATAATGCAGTAAAAATGACATTTAATAAATAGTCTTAGAAGCATGTATTAAAAATTAACTGGAAACTAAATAATCTAATCCTAAAGGAGTCAAACAACAAATTATAGAAATACTTAATAATTTCATGAAAAAGAATGACAATAAGACAATATACCAAATTTTTGAGGATCTACTAAGCAGTGCTTAGGGGAAATTTTATATCTCTAAATGGTTACATCAATAAAAATGAGGAAGAACAGGTCATTGAATTGGGCATGCAACTAAAAAAAAACTAGAAAAAGTTAAAAGTCCTCAATTAAACACTAAATGGAAAATCAAAATAGATATTAACAAAATTGAAAACAAAAAGCATTGAATTAATAAATAAAACTAGAAGCCAGTTTTATGAAAATATTAATAAAATAAATGTTATTGGTTAATTTATTTTTTTAAGGATAAAGAAAATCATATAACCATTATAAAAAATGTAAGGGGTGAATGTATACACCACAAGTGAAAATGAAATTAAAGCAATTATTAGGAGCTATTTTGCCCAATAATATTCCAATCTGACAATCTAAGAAAAATGGATTGAATATTTGCAAAAATATGAATTGTTTAGCTTAACAGAAGAAGAAATAACCCTATCTTGGAAAGAGAAATTATTGAAGCCATCAATAGTTCCCTAAGAAAAAATTCATATAACTCGATGGATTTACAAGTGAATTTTATCAAACATTTAAAGAACAATTAATCCCAATAGCATAAATGATTTGGGCAACTAATTAAAAGAAGTCCTACCAGCTTTCTTTTATGACATAAATATGGATGTTATACATAAAATAGGAAGCACAGAACAGAGAGAAAATATAAGCCAATTTCTCTATTGAATACTGATGCAAACATTTTTAATAAAATACTATCAAAGATATTATAGCAATCTGTCACAAAGACCATACATTAAGGCCAGGTGAAATTTGTACCTGGAATGCAGGACTCGTTCAATATTGGGAAAACTATCAATATAACTAGCCGTATCAATCATTAGCCTTTCTGTATTTTACCAACATCCATCAGAAAGAGATAGAAAGAGACATTCCATTTACAATAACTGCAGACAACATAAACTCTTTGGACGTCTTTTTGCCAAACTCAGATATGTGAGTGAACACAATTACAGAATACTTTTCACACAAATAAAGACAGATCTAAATAACTGGAGACATATTAATTGCTCATGAGTCAGTCAAGACAGTAAAAATGAGAATTCTACCTAAATTTATTTACTTATTCAGTGTCGTACCAATGAAAGCACCAAAGAATTATTTTATAGAAATAGAAAAATAGTAATAAAATTCATCTGGAAGAAAAATGGTCAAGAATATCAAGGGAATCAATGAGAAAAATGTAAAGGAAGGTGGCCTTGAAGTACCAATTTTCAAACTATATTACAAAGTGATGATCATCAAAACATTCTGGCACTGGATGAGAAATAAAATAATGGATCAATGGAAAGGATTAAATACAAACTGCAAACAAGTAAGTAATCATAGTTTTCTAGAATTTGATAAATCCAAAGACCCAAACTTTGGTAGCAAGAACAATCTGCCAAAAATTGCAAAGGAAAGTATTTTGGAAGAAACTAGGTACAGACTAACATCTCCCACCATATACCAAGATAAGGTCAAGTGAGTACATAATTTAAACAAAAAGGGTGATATCATAAGGATATTACAGGATGGTGGAAAATTCATCTGTCAAATATAGGGCTAAAGGAACAACTTTAGCTAGTACATGTCTGAGTCAGATTTTAACTTGGAAAGAAGTCTTTCTGACCCCAGGCCTGGAAATCTATCTCCTATGCCACCTAGCTGTCTCATAATTTTGATATTAAATTTTAATAATTGTGCACAAATAAAATCAATGCAGTCAAGATTAAAGAAATCAGAAAAATGGGGAGAGGAATTACAAGTTTCTCTGATAAAAGCTCATTTATCCTATGAATAAGGGATTCGGTCAAATTTATAAAAATAGGAATGATTCCATAATTGATAAATAGTCAAAGGATATAACTAGGCAATTTTAGAAGAAATCAAAGTTATCTATAGCAAACTGAAAAGTGCTCTAAATCTCTAACGGCAAATTTAAAAATTCTGAGGGATCACCACATGCTTTGTCTAAAATGATAGAAAAGGACAATGCCAAGTGCTGGAGAGAATGTGAAAAAATTAGCCCACTGATGCATTGTTGTTAGAATTGTGAACTGATCCAATCTTTCTTAAGAATAATTTGGAACTTGCCCAAAGGGCTATAAAACTCATATACCCTTTGAACCAGCGATACCTCTACTATATCTGTATGCCAAAGAAATTAAAAGAAAAGGAAAAGAATATATACACACACACACAGTCACACATATAATATTTATAATAACTCTGTGATGGCAAAGAACTATAAATTGAGAAAATACCCATTAATTGGGGAAATGGCTGAAACAGTTGTGGCGAATAATTTCTATGGAATACTATTTTGCTGTAAGAAATTATGTGCAATATGTTTCCAGAAAAATATGTGAAGCCTTTTATGAACAAATGCAAAGAGAGCAGAACCAGGAGAACACTGTCCACAGTAAAAACGAGATTTCTGATGATCAGCTATGAATGACTTTGCTATTTTCATCAGTATAGCAATCTAAGACAAGCCTGAAGGACATATAATGATGCTGTTAACCTCTGGAGAGAATTCTGAGTGCACACTGGTGTATATTTTTTCTTTCTTTTTCTTTCTTTTTTTTTGTAACATGGCTAATAGGAAAATAAGTTTTGAATGAATTCACATGTATAATTGATATACTGCTTGCCTTCTCAGTGGGTGGGAGAAAGGTAAGAGGGAGAGAATTTGGAACTCAAAATTTTTAAATGAATACTAAAAATAAATGATAAATTTATTTAAAATAACAATAAAGCCAAAAAGACACCAAGGAAAGGAATGGATATATAGTAATAACTGTTAGAAAAAAGCATAATAAGTACAATTATTTTTAAAGGAAGATTGGAACTATATCTCATACCAACTAGGTGTACAAGGGACAGTGCACTGGGTCTAGCCTTAGGAAATCAAGAATATCTGAGTTCAAACCCCAACTTGAACACTTATTAACTGTGTGACTGAGCAATTCACTTAATCCCTGTTTGCCTCAGTTTCCTCAAGGGTAAAATAAATATAATAACAGCATTTATATTGCAGACTTGTCAGGAAAATCAAAGGAGAAAATATTTGTAAAGAATATAAAATTAGCACAGTGCCTGGCATATAGAAGGTACTCCCCTTCTGCTTCCTCCATATACAATAGTTCCAAGTAGATCAATGATATGAATGCCAAAAAAATTTTAAGAAGAAAATAGAATGAGTATAGCAATTATCAAAGGGAAGAAATTAATAACTTAAGTAGAGAAAAAATAGGAAATGAAAACGATATACTGGATTATACTTAAAAAACGAGTAATTTTGCCCAACCAAAGTTAATGTGTCCAGAATAAAAAGGAAAGAAATAGACTGGGATGGGGGGGGGCACAAAATCACTTTATAAATTTGTTTCTTATAAAATGGCAATATCTAATATCTGTAAGGAACTGATGCAAATGGGTAAGATTAAGAGTCATTCCCCTAAGTGATGAAATATTATGGTATCTGAACCAGTCATTCTTAAAAAGAAAGAGTAGAAGGGAAGAAAGAAGGAAAAAGGAGGGAAGAGAATTATAAGTAGAGTTTATGGTTTCACAAACAATCTTTATATGTTTTTGGCCATTTAAAATAAATAAAACAATTGGGAATCCATTTTAAAAAGTAAATTCAAAGTTCATACAATTAACTGTGGTCAGGGTATGTAAGGCAAGGAAGGATAAGTGGAAATCCACTGGTAATCACCAAACCTCACTCAAACTAAACTGTCATTTTTAATAACTTCCTGTCTGAAAATGACCAGAGCCACAGATACAGCAGTGCTTTCCCCAAGCCTTACGAATCTCCCCTCTTGTCCCCTTCCTAAGGCAAGTCCTAGAGAGCTGAGAAACTGACAGGTCTGGGAGGCTTGGAGGAGAAAGAGGAGGAGGCAACACTTGTCCACAGCAAATTGGCCATTACTCAAGGCTATTGCATGCAGATCTTTTTAACTCATACTGCACATTCTACTCATCATGTTAGAAAGGCAACATCAGTCGTAACAGGGTTTTCTGCACTTTTTAAATACTTATTCTGGATTATGTAAAATGGTTATATGAAACTGGGGTATAAAATGTAGCATTTCTAGGAACAGGTTCCTTTTGAATAAATTAAATAGGAAATCCACATCAGAGGTCCAAATGATCTCAAATTCTAGCATATGTTGCTGCTAATAAACACCACTGGATGATATAATAATAATCATACCTTGTTTTTTACCGTGTATCATAGTTTACATCTCTTATTCATGTTGGCTCTCTTTATCCCCACAACAACTCTGAAGTAGGCAGCTCAAAGTGGATTATTCCCTCCTTTGGGGCAATGAATGGATTGCCCCAATACCAGGAGCACCGAAGTTCCGAGTTGGAAATGATGCCTGAAGTATTCCTTCTACAATGTGCTCAATCAGTTGTTATCCATATTTTGCTTGAAAATGTCTAGGGAGGGAGACTCGGTCCTGTACTTCCCCAGGCCTCCCATTTGAATTTTAGATGGATCTAAGTGTTAAGAAGAAGCTTTCCCTTACATCAAGTCCAAATCTGCCTCTGTAACTGACCCACTGCTCCCCGTTTAGGTCACATGACTTTTAAGGGCTTGAAGGAAGGTCAAAACTTGGGGTTTCTACTTTCTAAGTCAGCAGCACCCTCTCGAATACTTCCTGCTTTCTATCATTTAGAAGCAGTCTCGTCTATAGGGAAACTGATCCCTGTAACCAGAAATCCACTGCCATTAGCCATCTGGCAGTATTTTCAAGGGTTTCTGTCTGGAACAGAACTAATCAATTGCACATTTTTTATTATTTTTAGAACTCAGAGGAATAGCTACTGTCCTGTTGCCTCTCTGGTCACTTCTGTCATCTCCTCCCTTGAAAGAAGAACAAAAAAGGGAGATGTTTCCCCAAGCACTGGGGAATAGCGGATAGATAAAATCCACAGGAAGGAAATGACTAAGCAAGCCATGGTGAGGCCATCAGCATGGGTTAATGTAAAGAACTCGGCTGCCGAGTCAAGCCAGTCCTGGGTCCTGTCTCGCCTCTGCCATTAAATTAATTATACAAGCTTGAGCAAAGATCACTTTCCACTTCTATACTTTGGCTTTGCTCAACTATAAAATAAAGTGGTCGGGCTCCATCCTCTCTAAGGCCCTTTCCAGTTCCAAAGGGCTACGATTAATTTTAGGGGACAGACATAGCTTGGGGAGGAAGGGAAGAACAAAGCCTCTTGTATACGCTTACATGGAGCTACGTGTCATTCATTGCCCTTTTCCTTAAAGAGCCTGGCTACTTTTCATCCTGAAGTACAAAATGGTCAGATGGACAGTTTGAGTTAAAAACAAAGCCGCTGGAGAGCCATTTGTGCATACAGGGCCTCCCTAGATAACCTTTTGGTAGTGATGAACCCAGAAGAGAGGGGAGGTTACCTCAGAATCAGAAGGATACTTGAAATCAGTGGCCTGGGGTTAGATGGTGACTTTTACTGTGCAAAATCTGCTACCTGGACAGAACTCAGAGGGCCCCTAACTCAGCTCCGACTTCCAAGGATTCCTTCTCCAGCACGGGGGTTATTCAGCCTCTACCTGAAGATCTCAATGGAAGACCTGAGATAGCCTGTCCCATTTATGGAGAGACTTAATGAATTCATCCTGACATTAATTAAGCCTCAGTCTGTTTTTCTGCACCTTCTAGTCACTGGTTCTGAGACCAACTAGCAAACATCCAGTCCATCTTTTAAGTGACAGCTCTTTTTTTTTATTTAAACATTATTTTATTTGGTCAATTTCAAACATTATTCATTGAATACAAAAATCATTTTCTTTTCCTCCCTCCCCTCCCGCCTCCCCTCCCATAGCCAACGATAGCCAACACGCAATTCCACTGGGTATCACGTGTCCTTGTTCTGAACCCATTTCCATGTTGTTGGTATTTGCGCTAGGATGTTCATTTAGAGTCTCCATCCCCAGTCATGTCCCCTCAGTCCCTGTATTCTAAGCAGTTGCCTTTCTTAGTTGTTTTTGTTCCCACAGTTTGTCCTTTGTTTGTGGATACTGTTTTTTCTTGTAGATTCCTGCAGGTTGTTCAGGGACATTGCATTGCCACTAATGGAGAAGTCCATTACGTTTGATTGTACCACAATGTGTCAGTCTCTGTGTACAATGTTCTCCTGGTTCTGCTCCTCTCACTCTGCATCAGTTCCTGGAGGTTGTTCCAGTCTCCATGGAATTCCTCCACTTTATTACTCCTTTGAGCACAATAGTATTCCATCACCATCATATACCACAATGTGTTCAGCCATTCCCCAATTGAAGGGCATCCCCTCATTTTCCAATTTTTGGCCACCACAAAGAGCGCAGCTATGAATATTCTTGTACAAGTCTTTTTCTCCATTATCTCTTTGGGGTACAAACCCAACAGTGCTATGGCTAGATCAAAGGGCAGACAGTCTTTTAGCGCCCTTTGGACATAGTTCCAAATTGCCCTCCAGAATGGTTGGATCAGTTCACAACTCCACCAGCAATGAATTAGTGTCCCTACTTTGCCACATCCCCTCCAGCATTCATTACTTTCCATAGCTGTCATGTTAGCCAATCTGCTAGGTGTGAGGTGATACCTTAGAGTTGTTTTGATTTGCATCTCTCTGATTATAAGAGATTTAGAACACTTTTTCATGTGCTTATTAATGGTTTTGATTTCTTTGGCTGAAAACTGCCTGTTCACATCCCTTGCCCATTTATCAATTGGGAAATGGCTTGATTTTTTTTTTTGTACAATTGCTTTAGCTCTTTATAAATTTGAGTGATTAAACCTTTGTCAGAGGTTTTTGTTATGAAGATTATTCCCCAATTTGTTGCTTTCCTTCTGATTTTAGTTACATTGGTTTTGTTTGTACAAAAAGTTTTTAATTTGATGTAGTCAAAATTATTTATTTTACATTTTGTGGCTCTTTCTAAGTCTAGCTTGGTTTTAAAATCTTTCCCTTACCAAAGGTCTGACATATACTATTCTGTGTTCATATAATTTACTTTATCATTTCCTTCTTTACATTCAAGTCGTTCACCCATTCTGAATTTATCTTGGTGTAGGGTGTGAGGTGTTGATCCAAACCTAATCTCTCCCACATTGTCTTCCAATTTTACCAGCAGTTTTTGTCAAATAGTGGGTTTTTGTCCCAAAAGCTGTGGTCTTTGGGTTTGTCATAGACTGTCTTGCTGAGGTCATTTACCCCAAGTCTATTGCACTGATCCTCCTTTCTGTCTCTTAGCCAGTACCAAATTGTTTTGATGACCACTGCTTTATAATATAGTTTGAGAACTGGGACTGCAAGGCCCCCTTCCTTTGTATTTTTTTCATTATTTCCCTGGATATCCTTGATCTTTTGTTCTTCCAAATGAACTTTGTTATGTTTTTTTCTAGTTCAGTAAAAAAGTTTTTTGGAAGTTCAGTGGGTATGGCACTAAAAAGGCAGATAAGTTTGGGTAGGATGGTAATTTTTATTATATTGGCTCGTCCTACCTATGAGCAGTTAATGTTTTTCCAATTGCTCAGATCTAGTTTTAGTTGTGTGGAAAGTGTTTTGTAGTTGTGTTCATATAGTTCCTGTGTTTATCTTGGCAAATAGATTCCTAAGTATTTTATATTGTCTAAGGTGATTTTAAATGGAATTTCTTTCTAATTCCTGTTGCTGAGCTGTGTTAGAGATATATAGAAATGCTGATGATTTGTGAGAGTTTATTTTGTATCCTGCAACTTTGCTAAAGCTGTTGATTATTTCCACTAGCTTTTTGGTTGATTCTTTAGGATTTGTTAAGTAGACCATCATGTCATCCGCAAAGAGTAATAGTTTGATCTCCTCATTGCCGATTAAGTGAAAGCTCTTTAAGCATTTGAAAAGAGCTGTCACATCCCTCATGAGTTTTCTCTATTCCTAGCCAAATGGTGCAGGTGCTCGGAACTCTTCTTCCGGTATAACTGGGTGGCCTTCCTCCATCTTAAATGACTTCCTCTGGCAAGTCACTGTCCTTGCTCAAATTCTGGTGTTCAGAACTAAAGTTCATACTCTGAATGTGGTCTGGCCAGAACAGACCAATGAGACCATCATTGCCGTATCAATGTCTAAGACTCCTTCCCATTCCCTTTCCTCTGATCCTCCAAACTCAAGCATCAGCTCCAAGACAGATGACCCTAGAAGCTAGAGGACTGAGTATCCAAAAGGGTGCCTTTTTTCAAGGGACACAAGAATGAAACATTCGTTTTGGGGGCTGAGTGTTTGCAAGGAAGCCAGTGAGGTTCCTGTTTGCTGCCACTGTATAGAGCTAGCCTTGCTTGGTTGGAGTTTCATTTGACTCCTTCTTATCCATCTCTTCTCATAAAGAAAACACTACTGTATAGTGCTAGAGATCACTCAGGCTCACTGGGGAAGGTGTTTACAAGGCTTTAAAGATGATGGAGAGGAAACTATAAGGGTTTTATGACCTCAGCAGAAAACTCTTTGCCTTAATGAAGGAAAAAAAGAGTCACGACATACTTTCACCGCAGAACAAGCAGCCCATGGAAGATTTCAAGTTTGGTTAAAGGGCTCTTGTGGTTGGGAGGCTTTTGTTCCCTCCTCTCTTTTCTAGCACCCCAAAATGCAGTTGCCATAAAATGGAAGTATGGAGTAACCAGACCTCTAGAAGGTTGTCTTCTTCACATAGATGAGTATATTCTGTGTGGCTATAATTGAAGAGAATGCAGGAAGCAATCCAGTATCTACCACGGTCAGCTCCTGAAACTCTGGACGTCTTGATGAGCCTTCATTCTGAGTTCTTCTCCCAAGTTCAATGCAGAGTGAGGCATTGGCTATATATGCATGACCACTCTGCCATAACCCCCACAGCCACCACGACCTAGGGGACCTTGTCCAAGTCATTTAACAAGTCTAGGCTTCAACTCCCTTCTGCATAAAATGGAAGCTCTTGAAGGGGGGGGGTTCTTTTTTGTCTTTGAATCTATCTCTCAGTTCCAAGCACAACGCCTGGCACATAGTAGGCACTTAATAAAAGTAGTTATAAAAAGCTGATTGTTCATTGGTTGTTGAAATGAGGAGGTCAGATTAGAGAGCTGCTAATATCCCTTTCAACTCTGAGTCTATGCTCTCATAAATGGTTCCCCAGGAGATTGAAGTTGACTCTTTCTTACCCCGATGTTGTACTTTCATTCCTCTCTCCTCAAATTAGCCTGGCAAAAAAATCGATAGCCAACAACAGCAACAACAGAAACTACAAAAGACCTTTTCCTGCAGGTTGATGTCTGAAGAGACCGTTCCCAGCTTCCTTTTCGAGGTGGCCGGCAGCTTTGGGGGCGCAGTACTGAGAAGCACGCTGTGGACCCGTGGACGTGCGGCCACTTTTTACTTCTGAAAAGAATTCCCGTGTTGTAAGCCTGATCTCACATTCTCATCAAGGCGATTCTTAAAGATGGCCAATGGCGTTTTCCATGCACGGGCTCATTCATGCCGCCATGTTCCTGGAAGGAGTGAGGCAGCCTCCTCCTGGATGGCTTCCCTGGCCATCTTTGTAGCATTCTGGACCAAAGTGGTCCTCCCTGACTTTGCCTCATACATAGCTATAAATGGCTAAGCTTTCTCTATAATGAGTGCATATAAACAGATGTGTGAGTGCACATATAGAGTTTTCTCCTATTAACATGGAAGTTGGCAGAGGCGTTCTTTGATCCTTTGTTTGCACCCTCGTAATAAGCATTTTCAAGGGGCCTTTTCTGAGGTCTCGAATGCGCCAGCCCCGCCATGTTTTGTCCATTATGCCGTCACTCTCGATGGACCAGGCTGGATCTGGAAACCACTTGTAGAGTACAGGAAGCTTCTAGCTTTGTCTTTTCCAAAGAGGAGAACAGTGCCACCTGCTGCATGCATCTCAGTAAGGGGGTCCATTCTGCAGTGTCATGGAGGCCATCCACATCCACTCCCAGGCTGCTCCATCCCAACTCTCCCCATTCCCCACACGCCCTTGACCACCCAGAATACTGAGCAGGGAGGTGGCCTCGCTCACTTAGAGAGAGGAACCTGGAAGCTGCTGAGGTCTCTCAGCCCACCAAGAGCTTCCAGGGCCAACTGGAACCCACCCTGGGGTGGATGGAGGGTGGCGAGGAGAGGATGGGGAGCCAAGGGGAGGGGAGGCAGGCCTTGCTGCCCTTCCAACGCTACTTCCTATTGGGGAAGCCAAGTGAGGGTGGCCTGTTGGTACTTCCCCTATCTGGGATGTTTCCTTTCTCTGGGCTACGTGGGAAACCAGAGCTATTTACCTCGGCCCTTGGAAAAAACCCCAAACAAACCAAATGCCTAGGGAAGGATGAGGCGGCCCTCTGCAAAGCTGGCAGTATGGGGAGGCCGCTGGCGATTTCCCAGCCTTCTCCAGAGTCAGAGCTTGCGGGTGGTTCCTGTGGGATACCAGAGACACGTATGCATGGTGCAGTACAACAGGAATGGTGGCCGCACGTCAACAATTATCCATGTTTGCTTTGCTGCCAGGAGCTCCTGTGAGCTCCCCAGTAGCCTTGAGTGCTAAGTGCCAAGTACTTTACAGGTGAGTCGCCCGCCTCCCCCAGTCACCTGCCCAGGGTCACTCAGTAAGAGTCGAAGGGTGGGAATCCAGCTGGCTCTGGCTCCAAGTTCAGTGGCCAAGTCCTACTGCGTTTCTCAAAGCAGAAGAAGTGATGCGGCCGTGCTGGGCAACACCAGGAATTAGAAGCACTCCCAGAGACCCTGTCCAGATGCCCAGGAAGTCCCTTCTGCCAGCAGCGTCTCCCACGAGCCCGCCCCTTCACCATCACCGGAGAACGCATTGCGCGGTGCTCTTGAGTCCGCCCACTCTGAACCCTGCGTCCTGGAACGGGAAAATCGACAAGGCCCCATGGAATGGCTGCCTATGGAAGGATGACTGCTGAAAGGCAGGATGGGGATTCTTCTCCGGCACTGGGGGGCAGTCCAAAGGCCACCCCTCCAGGCTAACCCTCGGGGCAGTGATCAGTTCTACTATTCCCAAGGCTGGCCGCAGTGTAATACCGGAAAACACTCTAACATCGCGGAATAGGTATGAGAGCACAATTCTCTAATACTGCGGAGCCTTTAAGTGAGGAGAGCAACAACCCTGCTGCAGAGGGCAGAGGCTTGGAGGGATGGGACAGATGCTGGGATGGCTAAATTAAAGAAGCAGGTGATACCGGCTCGGGCCATATCACGTGACGCATCGTGTCACATTGTCATATTCTGTATTGTCATCGTATCCTGCCATATCACTTCATGTCAGACTGGCAGATTTGACTTCTGACAACTAATTTCTCCCCACGTATCACCATTTGGAATGTTTCTTCTCAAGATGTGCCCAGACACAAAGTAGAACATAAAATTCTGGACGGCAGCAACTGTCTCCCTTTGGCCTTGGTATCTCTAGTGGCTAGTACGTGCCTGGCACATAGTAGGTGCTTATAAACACTCAGTGAAAGATGGGCTACATAGAGATCCAGCCAGAGTCTTGACCCAGCACAGTACTGAAAACCCTGGATCAGCATGGAGGAAACAGCCTGGGCTGTCCAGAGTCCTTCGGGAGACTGTCCCGGAGCTTTGAGAAGGATGAAGATATTAAGAGGTCGTTTTGGCCAGCCACAGTACTTAAGAAGTGTGACAGTTAAATCACGCCTGAGAGGACTGGAAATCCATGACAGAATTTCAGGCACTTATCTTGGGGAGGTGAAGACTGAGGCCCTGGGAATGAAGCTGTTTGTTTCACAAAAAAGTCAAAGACTCTCAAGGGAAACCAGCTGTTCTCCTAAATGATGCCCCTTTGTTGATAGTCTACATGTCATCTACTATGAAATCTCCTACATAGAGTATGTATATACTCCAGACATTAACCAAAGCCTTCCCAATAAGATCAGGAGTGAAGCACGGATGCCCATTATCACCTCTATCATGCCAGAAATGTGAGTGGTGGCAATTGGAGAAGAAAAAAGAAATGGAAGGGATCAAAGTAGGCAATGAGGAAACCAAAGTATCACTTTGCAGATAATAAGATGGTACCTAGAGAATCCGAGACAATCAACTAAAACACTAGTGGAAATAATTAATAACTTTAGCAAAGTTGCAGGATACAAAAAACCCCACATAAACCATCAGCATTCCTAAATGTTTCCAACAAAACCCAGTAGCATGAGTTAGAAAAAGAAACTCCATTTCAAATCACTCTTGGACAATATAAATACTGGGGAATCTACTTGCCAAGACAAATTCAGGAATTATATGAACACAACTACAAAATGCTCTTCAAGCAAATAAAACTAGAGCTAAACAACTGGAAAAACGTCAATTTCTTGTGGGTAGGACAAGCAAACATAATAAAAGTGACCATCCTACCTAAATTCATTTACTTATTCAGTGCCATACCTATCAAACTACCAAAAAACCTTTTATAGAATTAGAAGAAATTATTACAAAGTTCATCTGGAAGAACAAAAGATCAAGAATATCAAGAGAACTAATGAAAAAAATGTGTAGGGGGAAGCTTAGTGTTACCAGATCTCAAACTATACTATAAAGCAGTGATCATCAAGTGACCTGGCAGAAGGCAATATGGATGACCACCATCCATCAATGTCGGAAAGTAAACTGAATTGCCAAGGACAAGTCTTGAGGCAAGGATTATGGTGGTTGGATCAGAATACAAAGAATGGTGGCATATTTACAATCTTACACTGTTTGTACTTTTTTTTTTTAAACCTTTACCTTCCGTCTTGGAGTCAATACTGTGTATTGGCTCCAAGGCAGAAGAGTGGTAAGGGATAGGCAATGGGGGTCAAGTGACTTGCCCAGGGTCACACAGCTGTTTGTATTTTTTAATTAGGAATTTCTCCTTGTAGGAAGCAACACTGGACTGAGCTCTTGCACCATTCAGAGGAGCAGTGATACCCAGGCTGCTGGCTAATGGAGCTGTTCTTTTGAAGGCTTGGTCATTCACTTCAGGAAGACTCCTTCTAGATACCCTGGCAGAAGCCCTCCAATAACTTTTCTAGCCAAGCACCAGGAGGAAAGTCCCTCCATGCCAGGATTTCTCCCCAAAATCATAAATCTGCTGCCATAATCCTCACTGCTTCAACTGACAAATGTAATAAACTACAGGATACAAAGCCTCAGATTCCTACAGGGAGTTCTGCCTTTTTTTCCCCTTGACAAGTTTTACAGAGTAGCACTTCAGAGATATGTTCACGTGCCATAAACTTAATCCGGAGCAATTTCCTCTTTTGCTCCAATAATTTTATGAATGGTAAAGGGTTTCACATGTCAGCCATCTTTCCTGGTCCATCCATCCTCCCCCTGCCTCCCTCCACCTACTTCCCCCCTTGTTGTCTAGGTCATTCCTTTAAGGGAATACATTTTGGTCTCCAAAAAGAATTCAATCCACCCTTTTGACTTACAACACATTTTCAAGTACAGTGCCCCTCCCCTACGCAGCAGCTAGAATACAAAACAATAGAGAGAATGTTCAAACAATCTTGACACTGAGTACAAGTCTTGGGCGAGATTTCTAGAGAAATGATTTCTCACTCCGTATAGCTTCCTGTTTGACATTCTAGTCGCCTTCCTTTCCATCTTCAGGCTTGACTATTAAAATGATACAATGCCCTGATGTGTTCTTTCGGGGCTGCTGGAAGCATCCAACAAGTGAAGCTTTTTCCTTTTTCTTTTGTAATCTCAAAGGAGACGTGCTTTGGGCTGCTTGATTTCCTGAGGACTCCCCTGGGATGACTTTAAGATGAGCTCAGAAGAACCACCCAGGAAATCTGAAGGGCTCTGCTGGGTGGAAGGGAGAGAGGGAGGCCAGACCCTTTCTATGTCTCTCCCTGGGAAATTAACCTGCTTTTTTGACCTCCAGAAATTTCCTTGATTGAATCAGCCATTCTTGGGGCTCAGGAACCGATCAATCAGCAAGTATGTATTAAACATCTACTCTGTGCTAAAACAATCCTCATTCCCAAGTCCCTTACTTTTGGATCAGGTTAGGAACAAAAATAGACATAAGTCTATAGAAAATAAATGTAAAGAGAATTAATGGAAATAACAAAAAGCCCCAGTGTCGCTTGTGTAACAAGAAGTCATCCAGCCTTCTCCTACACTGGGAGAGAAATCGTTGCCTCCGGAGCCAGCCAGCCCAGGGAGAGTTCGGAGTTGTTCCCTTCCAAGCAGAAACTGGCCTTTTTGCAACTTCCAACCATTGTCCTAATTTATGTCCTTTGGGCCCAAACTGAACCAACTGAAGGTTTGTCCCACATGCCAGTCTATGAGTGCTTGAAAACAAAAGACCGCGACACAGATGGAGACTTTATGAAGAAATCCTCAATAACAAGTAGGTCAAAGGACAAATCAGAGAAGCAACTAGGAATTAGGTCAAAGACAATGGGAATGATGAAACGGCATACCAAAATTTCCAAGATCGGGCTAATGCTGTCCCCAGGGGAAGTAATATATCCCAACAAACATATATTAAAAATAGAAAAGGAGAGCATTAAAAAACTGAATGTGATGGAAATAATCAGCCCTCAGGAAGGGAACTAGAACTGGCTCTAAAGAAACTACCAACGAAAAACATTCTGGTCCTGATGGATTCACATGAAAAGTCTATCAAGGTTTTAAGAACAATGAATACCTACACTGCACAAATTATCCTCAGGTATCAAGAAATCGGGCACTCCACAAAAGCTTTAATGATATAAACACGAGTGATTAAATCCAAGAAGGAGAGACTCCAGACCAATACGATTAAGGAATGTTGCTTCAAAATCTTAAAATAAAATTCTAGCAAACAGACTTGTGAATTTTAAAATTAATCCACTCTACTCAGACAGGCTTTAGGGGAAGATAAAGTTGTAAACTCCTGATTGAACAATGAAGGTACTTAACTCATACCTTATAGGGAAGCTAGAACCTTAACTAGGTCTATTTTTAGATCGAATACAAAAAGGTGTTAAGTACCTGTAAAGGTTAAATTAGTACCTAAAAAGGTCAAGTAACTTACAAAAGGCAAGAAGATTGGCTGACTATATTCTTCTAGGGGAAAGTATGGGCATTTAACAAAATAGAAGATTTCTAAGTATTTGTAAAGAAAAGATCAGACCTAAATGGAATTAAATATAAAACTCAAAAGAAACGTGAAAAGGGAAACAAGAGAGGAAATTTTTTTTTCTTTTAAGGGCTTCAATAAGGTCAAACTGTTTATATTCATATATGGAAAAGTGGTATTTGTAACTCTCAAAAACTGTATTAACTGTCATAGTAGTTAGAAGAATTATTCATAGGTAGTAGTTGGCATGCTAAGTGGTTAAAAATGATATATAAAAACAGAAAGGATGGAAAAAGAAGATGACAACAAGAAAAACTTGAAGGAAATAGAAAAATAGGATAAATTATAGTACAAAAAGAGGCACATGGGAGGAGGAGGGTGTAAGGGGGAAATGGGGTTAATTATAAAAAAGGCTGAACTGGATTACATTTAAAATAGGTTCGCCAGGAATTTAATTTATTACAAAGATATTTATTTACAAAATATACAAAGAATGAAGTAGGAAATCAGCCAGAGGATAGGGTAAGATATCTAGCCTAAGCACTAATTAATTTACTCCCGGCCCCTGGCTCAACCCAGGCAGGGAGAGTTAGTCCTTAACTGGAGAGGCCTTGGCAAAGCCAAGGACCTGGGGAAGTCTCTCTCAAGAGGTAGGTCTCTCTTGAGGCTAGTCTAGTCTTTTTCACTCACAACATGTTGGTCCAAAGGAAGAGATTTAAGAACAGTCTCACTAAGAACAGGATCTCAGGTCTAGTCAGCAGATTCTTCTTTGGTCTCCAACTCAAACTCAGAACTCCAGAAGAAGCTGAAGTCCAAGTTGAACTCCCCGAAGATCTCAAACTATTCTCCCATGAATCTCAGACTATTCTTCCTCATAGGAAGTTGCAACCCGCTTTTAAAGACACTTTCTTTTGCGTCACTTCCTGAGTCTTCCCCTAATTTTATTTCTACCAATCACAGCTGAAACTTTGCTTTAGGACTGCCCAGGGGCAGTCAGTTTAATTCTGATTCATCACCCACTATTGCATAAGTGGGGTCACAGACCTCCCCACTTAATGATTAAGTGGGATGTTTATACTTTTGGTGATTAGATCTAAAAATGGGCAGATATTCCCATTTGGTAAGTAGCATGTTTATACTTTTGGTGATTAAATCTAAAAATGGGCTGGGGAATTAATTTAATTTTCACAATCAGGGGAGAATTAAATTTAATCTTCACAAGGGGAAAGAATACTATTATAGGAAGAGGAAGACAGTGCTAATATATATATTAAACCTTACTCTCAGTGGAATCAACTCTGAGAGGGAAGAGCATCTAGATCCATTGGGGTATCAAATTCTATATTACCCCACAGGGAAGTTGAGAGGGGAAAACTTAGGGGGAGAGTACCAAATGGTAGTGAAAGGGGGGGGGGGTGGAATTCAATAGGCCCTACAGAAAAATATAAGGAGAATACGAAGGGAGGGGGGAGAAAGGGAAGTAAAATAAGGGTGGGGATTCGGGGGACTGATTAAAAGCAAAACACTGGTTTAGAAGGAAATAATGAAAGAAGGAGGAGAAGAACTAGGAGAGGAAATCAAAATGACAGGGAATACACAGAATGTGAATAGGATGAACTCACTCATAAAATGGAAGCAAATAGCAGAGTGGATCAGAAACCAAAATCCTACCATACGTTGTCAACAAGAAACACACATGCAACAGGTAGACACACACAGGGTACAGGTAAGAGGCTGGAGCAAAATCTGTTGGGTATCAAGTGAGAAAAAGAAGGCAGGAGTTGCAATTATATCTGATAAAGCCAAAGTAAAAATAAATCTGACTAAAAGAGATAGGGAAGGTAATTACATCCTGATAAAAGGCAATATAGACAATGAGGAAATAGCAGTATTCAACATATATGCACCAAATGGTATAGAATTCAAATTTTTAAAGGAGAAACTATTGGACCTCAACAAGGAAATAGTAAAAGTATACTAGTGGGAGACCTAAACCTTCCTTTATCAGATCTAGGTAAATCAAACCAAAAAACAAATAAGAAAGAGATAAGAGATGTGAATGAAATCTTGGGAAAAATTAGAGTTAATAGATATATGAAGAAAAATAAATAGGTACAAAAAGGAATACACCTTCTTTTCAGCAGTACATGGTACATACACAAAGATTGACCATGTATTAGGGCATAAAATGGCAAACAAATGCAAAAGAGCAGAAATAATGAATGCAGTCTTTTCAGATCATAATGCAATAAAAATAATAATTAAAACCACCAGCAAGCATCATCTGCAATGGGGATAAATTAGAAGCCTTCCCAATAAGATCAGGAGTGAAACAAGGATGCCCATTATCACTTTTATTATTTAACATTGTACTAGAAACACTAGCAGAAGTAATTAGAGAAGAAAAAGAAATTGAAGGTATTAAAATAGGCAATGAGGAAACCAAGTTATCACTCTGCAGATGATATGATGGTCTACTTAAAGAATCCTAAAAAATCAATTAAAAAGTCAATTTTTCAGGATATAAAATAAACCCACATAAATCATCAGCATTTCTATACATTTTACAACATATTTCAGGAGCAAGAGTTAGAAAGAGAAATTCCATTTAAAATAATCCTAGATAATATGAAATATTTATGAATCTATTTGCCAAGACAAACACAGGAATTATGTGAAAACAACTACAAAACATTTTCCACACAATTAAAACTAGATCTAAACAACTGAAAAATATTAATTGCTTAGGGATAAGACAAGATAACATAATAAAAATGACAATCCTACCCAAATTAATTTACCTATCAATATGCCAAGAAAATTCTTTACTGAATTAGAAAAAACTATAACGAAGTTCATTTGGAAGAACAAAAGATCAAGAATATCAAGGGAAATAATAAAAAAATGTGAAGGATGGGGGCCTAGCAGTATCAGATCTTAAACTGAACTATAAAAAGCAGTGGTCATCAAAACAATATGGTACTGGCTAAGAGACAGAAGGGAGGACCAGTGTAATACATTTGGGGTAAATGACCTCAGAAAGCTAGTGTTCGATAAACCCATAGATCCCAGCTTTGAGGACAAGAACTCACTATTTGACAAAAACTGCTGGGAGAACTGGAAAACAGTTTGGGAGAGATTAGGTCTAGATCAACATCTCACACCCTACACCAAGATGAATTCAGAATGGGTGAATGACTTAAATATAAAGAAGGAGACTATAAGTAAATTAGATGAATACAGAATAGTATATCTGTCAGATCTTTGGGAAAGGAAAGATTTTAAGATGAAGGTAGAAATAGAGACTACAAAATGTAAAATAAATAATTCTGATTACATTAAATTAAAAAGTTTTTTTTTGTACAAACAAAACCAATGCAACCAAAATTAGAAGGGAAGCACCAGATTGGGAAAAAAATCTTTATAACAAAAACCTTTGACAAAGGTCTAATTACTCAAATCAATAAGGAGCTATATTATAAAATCAATTGTACAAAAAATCAAGCCATTCCCTAACTGATAAATTGGCAAGGGACATAAATAGGCAATTTTTAGATAAATAAATCAGAACTTATCAATAAGCACATGAAAGTGTTCTAAATCTAATTAGAGAAATGTGAATCAAAACAACTCTGAGGTACCACCTTGCACCTAACAGATTGGCTAATATGACACCAAAGGAATGTAATAAATGTTTGAGGGGATGTGGCAAAATAGGGACATTAATGCATTGTTGGTGGAATTGTGAATTGATCCAACCATTCTGGAAAGCAATTTGGAACTATGCCCAAAGGGCCTTAAAAGACTGTCTACCCTTTGATTCAGCCATACCATTGCTGGGTTTATACCCCAAAGACATAATAAGGAAAAATACATGTACAAAAATATTCATAGCCATGCCCTTTGTGGTGGCAAAAAAATTGGAAAATGAGGAATGTACTTCAATTGGGGAATGGCTGAACAAATTGTGGTATCTGTTTGTGATGGAATACTATTGTGCTGGAAGGAATGATGAACTGGAGGAATCCCATGTGAACTGGAAAGACCTCCAGGAAGTGATGCAGAGTGAAAGAAACAGAACCAGAAGAACATTGTACACAGAGACTGATACACTATGGAATAATAGAATGTAATGAAATTCTCTACTAGCAGCAGTGCAATGACCTAGGACAATCCTGAGGGACTTATGAGAAAGAAAGCTATGCACATTCAGAGGAAGAACTGTGGAAATAGAAACACAGAGGAAAAACAACTGCTTCATCACATGATTTGATGGGGATATGATTGGGGATGTAGACTCTAAACAATCATCCTAATGCAAATATTAGTAATATGGAAATAGGTCTTGATCAATGACACATGTAAAACTGCTGGAGGTCATCATGCCCTCACTGGCTGACAAGGTCACAGTCTGCAGAAATGGGGTCTGTAAGGCAGCCCCCAGAGAATGAGGCCCCCACTGATCCTCCTTTGTGACTTCTCTCTAACTTCCCTCACTAATGGACGATTATTGTTCTCTCTCCAACACAAAAGAAATAATTTAAGAGCAAAGACTTATAGAATAAACATATATCCTACTTTAATCCCCTAGGTTATTACCCCCAAAAGATTTCATTTACAGAATTAAAGCCCAAAGATCATTCCCCCCACTCCTTCCTTCTCCACAGAGTTACATTCACTCCCATTACAAGCCAGGCCAGCCAAGAACATCAATCACTTTCAAGACACACTCCACTGAATTCTGTTTATGGACAGAAACCAAGCAATATTTGTAAATTGAGGAAAACCCCAAATCTGGTCTGTCATTAAATTGCCCTCTAACCTTGCACCTACCTACAAAATGTTTTGTTACCATCTCCTAAGTAATTGTGATTGATTGTGAAAGCTGGCCAAAAGGTACAATGATTCTCCTAGGTCAGGGAGAACTAACCTCTAGATCACCCTGTTTATGTCATTCATCTATAACAACGTTTCGTTGACTATCTCCTTAAGCTACGCATCTTGTTAAGTTCCATGGAAACATATGTGTAGAAAATTGATTGTGTGCCAAAGAAGTATGTACTTGAAACCCTATATAATAAACGAACCTCCGTGCTATGGCAGAACACTGTGTGACACCTATGCAAGTGGGCCTGAGCACACAGTGCTTCTAATCTCCATTATTCGACTGGATCATCACATCTAGATGGAGCGAGCCCTCACCCTCAGGGAAACTGCTGGACGGCTCCCAAAATAAAACCCAATGGAATTGCTCATTGGCTACGGGAAGGGGTAGGGGAAGGAGAAGGAAGGAACATGATTCATATAACTATGGGAAAAGTGTTCTAAATTAATTATTTAAATAAATAAACTTAAAAAAACCAAAAACAACCCTGAAGATTCACCTCACACCCAGAAAATTGTCAAAGATAACATAAAAGGGAATAGTGAATGTGGGAAAATAATCACCTTAATTGGATGGTGGGGCTATGAATTAGTACACGCATTTTCAGAAACCAATTTATAATTATATAAATAAAGTAATAAAATATCCATACCCTTTGGCCCAGAGATTCACTACTAGGCATAGAACACAAGAAGGCAATGGGTTATAATAATGGTTTTAAAAAACCAGCCCCCATGTACACCAAAATACTTACAGTCACACTATTAGTGGTAGCAAAGACTTGTAAACAAAGTAGATGCCCATCAAGGCTAAATTAACAATGCTACATGAAAATAATGAACTATTACTATTATAAGAAATAACCAATATGATGAATAAAGATAAAGACTTAAACATTATATGACACAGAATGAAGTCAATAAATTTGAGAAAATAATATACAACAATGAGCACAGCAATGTAAATGGAAGGAACAAGTATAAGATAATCAAGAGACATAAGAAGATACCCAGATTCTTTTTCAGAGGGGAAAGGTACAGAGGAGTAGAATACCACATTTGTTTTCAGGATTTTTAAATTAAGTATATTAATTAGTTTTACTGATTATTTTTTACCCTGCCTCTTTTTCTATTTTCTTCTTTAAAATATTTTTCATTATATGGGATGGTTTTCTGGGAGGGTGAGAACTACTAGGAGAAAATTTCATCAATATGAAAATAAAATATATGAACAAAAATTTATTTTTATATTTAAAAGAAAACGGATGCTACAGAATCCCAAAGAATAAACTTGGCAACAAAGAAATAGCATGGAGGTATAGAAAATGGATTTTTTTCCATTTTTTTTCAATGAAATAATCTATTTTGCTGATTTTTTTTATTCCTGTTCTTTTCCGTTTTCTTTAAAAAATTTTTGTTATATGGGATGCCTCCCTCAGATTTGTCCAGAAAAACTAAGTATATGCCTATAAGAGGAAAACTGACCTTGAAGAAAATACAGAGGGCTTCTAAGTGTTCTTGATTAAAAACATAAGGGGAGCACAAAATAGTGTATTGGGGAAATTTTATAGCCAGTATACTCTGACAAAGGCCTCATATCTCACATATATAGGGAACGGAATCAAATTTATAAGAATAAAATCATCCCACAACTGACAAATGGTCAAAGGATATGAGCACATAGTTCTCAAATGAAGAAATTAAAACCACCTTTAACCATACCAAAAAATGCTCTAAATCACTGAAATGCACATATAAACAACGCTGAGGTACTATCTCATATCTGTCAACTGACTAACATGACAAAAAATAGGAAAATTATAAATGTTGGAGGGAATGTGGAAAAATTGGGACACTAATACACTGTTGGTAGAGCTATGAAGACAAAATCCATTTTGGAGAGCAATCTGGAACCATGCCCAAAGGGCCATAAAAGTGTGCATACCCTTTGAGCCACTCTTTGGTCTGTATCCCAAAGAGATCATGGATAAGAGGAAGGGACCCACTTATGCAAAATATTTACAGTGGCACTTTTTGTGGCGGCCAAGAATTGAAGGGATGTGCACCAAGTGGGGGATGGCCAAACAAGTTGCGGTATATGATTATAATGGAATATTATTGTGCCATAAGAAATGATGAACAAGATGATCATAAAAAAACCTGGAAAGACTTACCTGAAGTGATGCAAAGTGAAGTGAGCAGAACCAGGAGAATGTTGTATACAGTAACAACAATGACGTAAGATGATCAATTGTGAATGAATTAACTACTATCAACAATGCAAGGAAACATGACAATACCAAGAGACTCTTCACTGCCATTGAAGGCACTGATAGAATCTGAAGGTAGGTTGAAGCTGGCTGCTTTTTACTCTCTTTCCCAAGGCTTTTTTCTTGTATAAATGACATCTTCTTTCACAACATTATGAAAATGAAAATGGGTACTACACGATAGCACGTGTATAACCTATAACATAATCCCTGCCATCTTGGGGAGGGGGAGCAGAGGGAGGGAGGGAACACGGATCACAAAATGTCAGGAAGTGATTATTAAAAAGTGTATCTGCATGCAATCTGCAAATGCAAATTAAAATAAAAATGAACTCGGGTCTTTCTGACTACAGAAAAATAAATACCAGAGAAGAGTAGAAACTTTAAAATTTGAAAACAGGGGTAAAGAGAACCACGAAAAGCTAACGATGGGCGACCAGTTGGGAAAAATATTTATGAAGATGACATGTTTGCATTGCAATCGTGAAGGACATGAGAGAATCATCCCTTAAGAGCCATTATGTCACCAGGACTTAGAGGGGTCCGTTAAGATGGAAGGTTAGGAATGATCTTGACTGTTCTGATGAGCTTAAAGGAAGAACCAAAAGGTAGAAGGAAATAATTACCTAGGAAAGAAAAAGAAAGGCACAAGAATGGGATAGGTCTTTTATGACTTAACTGGAGAGCCGTATAATGTATTTATAAGTGAGTAGGGAGGGAGGGAGGCCGGGTATTATTTGAAGCTCACTTTTATCTGTACTGGTCAAAGGAGGTTGGACAACTCACACAAACACACCTTGAGAGTCTAGTGTAGAAATACTTCCACTAAACCAGGGAAAAGGGAAGAATCAGAGGGAAGAAAAGGGAGCACTGAAGGGAGAGCAAATATAGGAAGAGATTGATTAGCAGCAAAAGTAAATATAAGTTTAGAGTGAAGCATCATGAAGTGTAGTTTAAAAGGAAAGAAAGAGACAATAAGAACCTGTGATTGGAGTCTGTGTGAGGAGGAAAGAAGAAGAGCAAAGGAGCAAAGGCTGTTTGAATCAAGCCAACAGTACAGGTACTGAATGTACTCCTCCTCCATGCTTCTCTTCTATGTAAAAATGGGATTGGGGGGGGGAGCAGTTGGGTGGCAGCTGGGTGGCTCAGTGGATTGAGAGCCAGGCCTAGAGATGGGAGGTCCTAGGTTCAAATCTGGCCTCAGACACTTCCTAGTTGTGTGACCCTGGGTTAGTCCCTTAACCCCCATTGCCTAGCCCTTACCACTTTTCTGCCTTGGAGCCAATACACAGTATTGACTCCAAGATGGAAAGTAAGGGTTTTAATTTAAAAAAATTTTCTTAATTAAAAAAATAGTCTTAAAAGACTTAAAATATTCACTCATTGCAGTTGGTGATCAATCACAATTCTAGAGGACCCAGGATGAAATATGCTGCCCCTCTCCTGACAGAGGGGACAAACTTAAGATGCCGAGTAAGATACACGCTTGGACATGAGTCATATGAGAATTTGTTTTGTTTGACTATGTTTATTTGTTACAATTGGGGTTTTTTTTCAGTTTGGAAAAGAAATAGAAGGAATAACAAATTCAAACAATTTTAAAAACATTCATTCCACACTAACCTCATTTCCTTTGTTGACAGGATTACTGCACTACTGAATGAAGGAAATATGGTAGAAGTAATTTACCTACATTTCCAAGCTTTTGATGAATTATCCCCTACAATTATTGTGAAGAAGACAGCTAATTATATATTAGACAATGATACAAAGAAATAGATTTAGTACTGGGTGGATGAGGCCGACTCAAAAAGAATTTATTAGTTACTCAATGTCAATATGACAGGAGGTCTCCAGTGGAATTTCCTAGGGATCTGTATTGGACCCTGTACTATCAAAACTTTAGTCAATGATTGAGAAAAAAGAATTGAGTGTATGATCATCAAAGCTGAGGAGAGCTAACCTATGATGACAGAGTCAAGATCAAAACTGATTTGTCCAGTTTAGAGTTTGAGGAAGAATATAATAAGATGAAATTTAACAGAGATAAATGTAAAATATGCACTTGAGTACAATGAAAGGACCCCACAAATACAAAATGGGGAAGAGATGGATATATAGCAAGTGTTCAGACAGAGGTGTTGAGATTTCAGTGGACCAAAAGCTCAATTGGAGTCAACAGATTAAAGCGAGTCCCCTTTCCCTCCCCCCAAAAAATTTATATTAGCCTGCATTAAGCAGGGCAGAGATTCCCTGCTCCCGCTGTACTCTGTCCTCACTGACACACATCTGGGGTGTCAGGTTCAGTTCTAGGTACCAGATTTTAAGAAGAGCATTGATTAAGTTGGAGAGGATCTAGAGAAGAGCCTTGAGTCCAAGACACATGAGGGCCAGTTGAAAACACTGGGCCTATTATATTAGCCTGCAGAAGTATTGATGGCTGTCTTCAAGGAGGCATTTGAATGGTGAAGGGAACAGATTTGTTCCACTTGGTCCCAGAGGCCATAAATAGAAATGATGGGTGGATGTTGCGAAATGGCAAAAGGTTTGATGGCAGAAAATATTTAGCAACAATAAGAGCTGCCCCAAAAGGGAAGAGCAGTCTTCCCCAAGGAATGCACATTCCCTGTCCTGGGAGGTCTTCAAGCAGACTGGACAAAACCTTACTGGCTCTGTGGCAGTGGGGAGTCATTCTTGTGTGGACTGAACTCAGTGGCCACCGAAGTCACTTCTAGCTTTCAAATGATGTGATTTTATGATTTGGATCAGTTGTAGAGTGGCAGAAAGAAAGCTCTCAGGTTTTAGAGTCACAGGACTGGGTTTGGACTCTAGCTCTACCACTAAACACTTCCATGGCCTTGGACAAGTCACTGTGTCTGGGTCTCAGTTTCCACCTTTGTACAATGCGGGGGGTGGGGGGGGTTAGGTAGGCTAAAAGGCCTCTGAGCTCTCCCCCAGTAATAAATTTATGATCTTACTACCCCATGGATTTTCCCCTCAGTTCTCCTCTTTCCCCTGAAAGTCATTTGGTTCAGCATGGGAAAAAATGGAGGAAAAAAAAGCTGGGAAGACAAGAAATTTCTGATCCCCAAAGTTGGAGGGTTCTTGTAATGATCAGGAGGGGGGAAGCAAAGAAGGGTATTTAAAGAGGTCCAAAATACTTAGACAGCCCCCTTCTCCTTTATGTTTTCAGATCCAATGTCACATCTTCAAAATGTTCTGATTAATTTTTCCTATGTGCTACTCAGTCATCGTGTTTGACTGTTTCCATTCATAATGTTTGGGCACAAGAATGTAAACAACATTGCACGTCTCTAGCCAAGGTGCCCACAGTCCATTTTCTGTGTAATCGGGGGACCAACAGACAACGCTGTGTGCAGCCTGCTGGGGGAAGTCCAAAGAGGGCTTGTGTGTGTGTTTATCACAAATTGTTTTTATGAGTTTTTCTCTACCATTAAAAAAATAAAAATAAAAGAGGCCACGCATGGCAGATTTCTGTGACAACTGGGGTTGGAGATGTTGTTTGTTTTTTGAATCTCTAGTTTCTCAACATGTGAAGCCCAAGCAAAGGCCTTGAGCTCCTGTTTTCTAGGCTTGCCTTTGTGTCCAGGGAGTAGGCTTCCAGAGATGTGCTTGTAGCCCTCTTTTGCCTTCAGGAAATAAAATATATGTCAAAGGAAAGAGATGGAGGGATGGGACGGCTACCCATGGAAGTCTGCTTTTGCTTTATGACAAAGGATGATGGGAAAAGAGGAGAAAGCCATGCTCTTGAGAGTCTACAACCAAAGGAGGGATGACACGGAGGATGCCATTTTCACTTCCTTTCTCCCCAAACAAATCTGTGGACTGCATCTAAAATGACTCTTCAAAGCATGGGGTGGGTGTCAGCACCACAGCAGGCCCAGCCACGGCACCCCAAAGAGCTGGAGCATTTCAGCATTAAGAATGGTGCCCTAACTGGGACCAGGGAGCGATGGCCTGCTCTACTCCGCCCTGTTCAGTCTGTTTCTGTAGCGTGTGCTCAGCTCCCGGATGTGTTTTAAGGAGGATGTTGTGCCGGGGAAAACCAGAATGTAGAAAGACCTTGAGATCATGACATAAAGGGAGCTGTTTACACCAGAACCTGAGCTGCATCTTCAAGCACAGAGTGGAGCGGGGTTGTGTGTCCAGGATGGATTCTGCCAGAGGGCAGTCCACAGCCGTGGGTGGAAGCTAAAAGGAGACCACTTTGAGACCAAAGTCAGGGAAAAGGGAAAAACCAAAACCAAACCTTGTTTCTAAGAAACCGTGAAATGGGCCACCTAGAGAGGGGGTGGGCTCCGCTTCATGGGAGGTCTTCCTGGCAGGCTGTGTGGCCACTTGCCTGGTAGGCGATCCTGGGGTTTCCTTTTTTACTTGTGGGTTGATTAGGCGGCCCACCATCCTGGAGCGAGGATATGTCAGGCCGGAACTTGGAGTCGGTCTCCTCGGCCACTGAGGGTGGTTCCTGGATGAACGTTTGCTCAATTGTTCTGAACCCGAATCAGTAAGCAAAGCTGGTGACGAGAGCTGAAAAGCCCCCTCGTCAAAGGGAGCCAACGGAAGGTGGTTGTCGTCTCCCACTGGTGTTTCTAGAGGGGTACAGGAGGCCGTCCCTCCGCTCGTTCTTTGTAAAGTCACCAGGGTAGTCTCCCACCTCCTGCTTCACATCCTGGCCAGCGCAGCCCCTCGACTCCACTCTGCTTGGTCCTTGGGAGCTGCTGGAGGAAGGTGGAGGCCGATTCTCCACCCTGCGAGGTGGGGTTTAAACCGGGCGCCTCTTGACAGTAACAAGGCAGCGCTGCCTGTGCATGCCATGCCGCAAACGCCTAGTCATCAGGAATCAAATCAACTAAAGCTCCTATTTAATGAACAAAGTCTCAATCTTGGGGAACAAAGTTCTTGCCGAGTTTGCCAGTCAAAGCAGGTCTTCCTCTCTCCGCTGCCCAACTTCAGCTTGACAGGGCCAGGATCTCGTCTACGCCAGGCAAAAGGTGGCAGTCCCGTCCCTTTCTCTTCTGGAGGAGTTTGGGGTCTAGTGGAATGGATGGGCGCGTAGAGAAGCCCGCCTGGTTCTAGATCTTCTTCATGACTTACCCCAAAGGGGATGGCAGCATTTGGCTGTTTGGTCCTTCTTATACCCTTTTCCTTATGTCAAAATCAATTATTTTGGTCAGAACCGAGAAGGGAGGGACCTTCCATCGGCTGACCCCCAACTTTAAATAATCACCCTCCCTAAGTAATCACACACACACACCCATGCAGCCTACAGTTTGTTTTCCTTTCAAATAAACAGGAGCTTCTACCAGAAATCCCAAAGTAGCTACCCAGGTGCCTTTCTCAGAACCTTGGTGACAGGGGTGGCTCTTTGCCAGCCTGATCTAACCTGCTTGGAACTGATCCTTGTCTCATGGCGCCATGTTGTTTAAGGATCTAGACCGTAAGGGACTTGCATTATGTTCTAAGTCCTAAATATCTTCTGCTGAGATATTCCTAAAACACCCTCTCCTGTTTGGAACATCCAGGGGCTCCCCAGTGCCTCCAGCATCGTCTCCACCATCTGGCTGCCACATTGGTCACTCCCCAGTGCCTTCGCCTAGGGGACTTTCCAGTTCACCCAGATATTTGGGCTCTTGTCCTTGTCCTTTGGCCTAGGATACCTTCCCCTGCTCGCTACTGCTTCATGGAATCTCTTCCTCTCTTCCAGGTGCAGCCTAAGGGCCACCTCCTCCAGGAAGCCTTTCTAGGTCTTTCTCCCCCCTGAGAGCGCCTCCCCCATCATTGTTTTGGGGATGCCTGCGTATATAGGCTGTTTTGCAGCACTCCTTGCGCTGTGTTTCCTCAGCAGAATGTAAGCTTCTGAAGGGCTGCTCTAGGGCACCCCGTCCTTCTCTCCCCAACAAACCCTGGTTATTGGAGAAAAAGCCCGGCTGGAAAGGACGCCCCCACAGAGAGCCCCCCCCCCACCCGTGTCAGGAGCGGCCATCAGGGTACTTTCTCACCAACAAACTGTGCCTCTGCCCCAGTCTTCTTAGCAACTTCAGACGGAGGTGCAGGCCAGAACGTTCCTTTGAAGAGACAAAGAACTGCCTGAAGAGGAGCCACAGAAAGGAAAGTATTCCAGGTGACCGGACAGTTTTCCAGCCCTGACTAGCCCCGCCCATCGCTGGTCCCTCTGCATGCGCTGCCCTTTGTTTGTGCCGGGGCAGAGCTGCTGTGGCTACCCCGACCTGAGCGACGTGGGGGTTGCCATTATGGTGGCTGATGGCTAGACATGTGTCTGGTTCTCTGTCACTCATGGCCTCCAGGAGAAAGTGTCCACCGTTCCCTCATCCTTGGGCGGAGGCGCCATTTTGGTTTGGGTCCTCCGTGCCAGGAGCAAGGAGGCACTTCTTGTGATACTTCCAATGGTGCGGCAGCTGCGCGGAGGATCCGAAGCAAAATTAATGATTCCTGAGCCCGAAGAACTTGGTCTCTTCGAGCTACAAATGGGCCACACAGATATACACGCAAAATCAGTGTCAATAAGGGGCGTGAATTCGCAACTCCAATTGCTTAAATGATTGCTAAAATGGTTTATTTACAATAACTAACCCTCGGGTTCCGAGTTCTGTCTAGTGCTCTCTCCACCCTGGAGATAGGCGCTCTTTATCCTCCTTTTACAGATGAGGAAACGGAGGCAGGCAGCTATACAGAATTAATGTCTATTAACACTAGTTACAACTAGGACGATTCCAATTATTGCCGTGACTTACTTCTGTTGCCAGCTTTCCCTGCCAGCCCACGTCTCTGACGTCCCCCCAGAACTTTATTCCTCCCATAATTGTCTTCTCCAAACAACTCCCCCACAAGCGTGGCTTCCCGACTCCTCTCCTAACCATTGTATTCCAATAGAGTTCTTTTCCTCCGGCCTCTGAAGCCTTTTACTCTGCACCCTGTCAAGCACAGCTGGGGGGTCCCTGGGCTTCTCCTCAGTCCAGATCCTAAAGGAGGTGGACGAGGCCGGTCCTGCCTCGGGGTTCACCCGGCTGCCTGGCTGGAAGGGCCAAATACCTGTTGGGATGGAGAATACGAACTGCAGATTCAGAGGAGGAACCAAAAGGCTGGAAAAGCCATCAGCGCTCCATGGAGAGCGAGAAAGCCTGCGTCTGCCAAGGAAATGTGGTCGGAGAGCCGAGGCCCGGCCGTGGTTGGAAGCCTGGCGGCCGGCCCGCCTCCGGCAGGTGGTGGCCTTCTCGGGCCCTTTAATAGGTGGCTTCTGTCTGAAAACGTGAAATCGATCCAAGGAGCGTGTGGGCCGGTGCTGGTGTCAGGCCTGGGTGAAGCCCGGCCATCGGCTCCCCGATGGCCTTACCAGTAAGCCCCTGGCCCAAGATAAGAGAAAGTGGGAAGCCGGGAAGAAAATCCCCCTTCAGAGGCCTTCCTGCCTTTATTAAACAATGGCACTGATTGGAAAAACTTGCAAATATTCCACTGTTTTGTTTCCTTGGGACCCACGGAAACAGAAACCAGCATCTGCCTCAGCAGCCTTTTTGCACGGCCCTTGGAACTCCAGCCTGATCCCCGCCAGCTGGCACCCCGTGACAGACCCTCGCCCCAAACCCAAGGCTCCAGGCCCCCAAATGAAGGGAGAAGCATGCTCAGGACCAAGGGGACCTGGCAGTTGGAAGCCAGAGAGTCAGCCCCAGTTAATGCTCCTGGAAGAGGGAAGGAGAGATAATATAAGATGGGAGCCTGGGAAGAGCTGAGCTCCCTGGGGAAGCCACCCGCAATGAGGGCTAGACTACCTTCCTGGGGTCCCTCTTCATGATTCCTTTTCCTGGGCAGAACCAAGGACATGTCTAGACCTGGAGCCAAAATTTCCCCTCATACCTGGGTCACCCTGGCCGAATCACGTCTCCTCTCTAGGACTCAGTTTCCTCATCTATATAGAGAAGAGTTTGGACCAGAAGGTCTCAGAGGTCCCTTTGGACAACCTGCTATTTGCCTTTGAAGTCCTTTCAACTGTCTCTGAGCTCTTTTCCATCTCATTGTAGATTCTTCCTTTTCCCACACTTGGATGGAAGGAAGCTGGCCCTCACTGGGGTCCTCTCTAGTGATACTTTCTCTCTGATCTCCATGATTTTTCACTGACTGTCCCCCATGCCTGGAGGGCTCCCCAAGTCTGCGAGACTGGATTTAGTGCTTTGGATCAGCTCCCAGCTCGCTGTCACCCTGTGAGGACCTGGGACAGTCAGCAGGGTGTGTAAGGGAGCCGATGGGGCTTCTCGTGGATGCTGCCTCCATCACTTGGTATGTCCAGGTCTGGCCCGGCAAGCTTCGCGGAATCCCTCAACCACCTTCCAGCGCTGGGAATGAGAAGGTTGGTAGGAGCAGGAACAGCGATGGAGTCATCCAGGCACCCTGGTCATCGCCCCCACCACGGTCCACAGCTGGCTCCGTAGCCCCGAGGCGATGGCCAGTGCATTTCCCCATCCCCATCCCTGACCTTCCCCCCTAGCCACAGACGTCTGCTTCCTCTCTATCCATGGACAGACAACCATTTACAGGGGCGGGAATGCAACGTGAGACACTGTGAAACCAAAGCTAAAAAGTGACCAGAGAGTGAGTGATCCAGCCACGAGCATCCCTCTAGTAACAGGAATTTCAAGAGCTGATGTGAGCAGGCCCAAATGCCATCATTTCCATATACTACTATTAAGTTAAAATATAAGCTTTACTAGAAACAACAACAGCAGCAACAAGAGCAGCAGCAGCAACAACAGCAGCAAAAGCAGCAGCAACAACAGCAACAACAACAGCAGCAGCAACAACAACAGCAACAACAGCAGCAGCAGCAACAACAACAACAGCAACAACAGCAGCAGCAGCAACAACAACAACAGCAACAACAACAAAAACAACCACCACCACAACAAGGGTCTTTTAGTTGAAACCACACAATTTGGCTGTGATCAAACTGCCAACATCCAGAATTCCAAGGAAGCTCAGTTAGTTAAAGAGCAGATTTGCCCCTCGGCCACCACAATTCATAGACTAAAGCTAGTCAAATAAGCTAGTCACGGGATGATTTAGGAATAACTGGATCGGCTGTTTGAGATGCTAATGAGAATATAGCAGGAGGGAGAGGTTCCTGGCTCAGAGGGTCAGGATAACATTTGGAGAAAGCATCGAGGCGGCCTTTTCCCATCGACGTGTTGATGCTTCTGCATGAACCATGATGCTTCCGCGGTATAAAGTCAGGATCACACTTGAGAAGCTGAGTGTGTTGACCCCTCAAAGGAGATTGTGTGGAGTTGCCGGGATTCACCCCTGATGACATCACTCCCTGTCCCCCCCTTTTTCTTTCTCCTCCCAGCTAGAGTCAAACAAACATTCACTGGCTGACAACCAGAAGTGGGTTTTTGAGTACAAATCATTTCATTGGTTCCTGGAAAAGGGACCCCAGCATCCACCTACACGTATGGGCATCCACATCCCACGATTTTCAAACACTGCTATTAAAGATTTCAATTTGCATCCCCCAAGCCCCCTCCCCTGCTACAGCACGCTCTCCCTCCCTTTTTCTACTGCCGTACCAAAAGGGTTCTTAGACGGCACTCAAATAAGTAGGATGTGCTCCATTTTAACACACTTTAAGATGGGGAGGCTAATCTTCTCCGCTGTAGTGACATACACACAAATAAAGCTTCTGGGAAGCCACCTTAGTGAGAAGCGCACATTTATTTGAGGTAAATAGGCAACCAAGCAAGCAGCCCATTTCCAAATTAGGATGATTGTGGGATTGCAGTATTAGTAATGATGGGTGCGAATTCTGCCCTTTAGAAAGTAAAAACCCCACATACTCCTCCTTGCTTCTATTGACGGGGACGCTCAGGCGCAGGCCATCCCCCGTGACTCAGTGTCTTGTTCAGGGTGTACTTTAATCGGTCGTGCTAATCCCTTCACAGTATTTGTTGTTGAACAATATTTAGCTGATTTCCCAAAGCTGAAGCCGTTTAGGCTTATGTCCGGAGCCACCTCCATGGCAGCCACGGCTCAAGCAGTCCACACTGAACAACATGTGGGCAATCTTTCCAAAAGTGCCCTTTTAAGCCAAGAACACTGTGTGACGCCCCCGCACGCAGGACTGAACACAAAGTGCTTCTCACTCCATCACTCGACTGGAATCATCACACCTAGTCAGAGTGGACTCCAGACCCTCAGAGAGGCCGCTGGATGGATCTCTAACATTGGCCCATGGGGGAAAAGGTCAGAGCTAGGCAATGGGGGCTCAGTGACTTGTCCAGGGTCACAAAGCTGGAAAGTGTCTGAGGCCAGATTTGAACCCAGCACCGCCTGTCCCCAGGCCTGGCTGTCTGTCCACTGAGCCCCTGACGACTCCTTAAAGAAGATCTTTAGGTAACTATTCCAGTATACGGTTTCCTGTGTGATTCTGTGCTCTATTTTATGCAGTAAAAATGGACCACTGAGGAAGCCTGGTCTGCAGGATGTTTATGGATGCTGGTGCTCTGCGGTTTAAGGAGAATGAATGAGCAGCAATCCTAAAGAAAAAGAATCGATGAAGCTCATCTATTGCCAAGGCCTGGGCTAAGTGTTCTCTAAGCTCACCAGATAAGGAAGAAGGACTTTTAAGCACCTACTATGCGCCAAGCACTCTACTCAGCCCTTTACAGATATCATCTTATTTCACCCTGCACATGCCTGGGAGCATCCATTCCTGATCCTGCACTCTATTACTTTCCCTGGAGAGGAAACTGAGGCAGGCGGAGGAGGAGCGACTTAGCAAAGGTCATACAGCTAGTTCTTGTCTTAGGCTGGAGTTGAACTCGGGGTTTCCTGACTCTAGACTCAACGTTCTATCCCCTGCATGGGCTCAGCGCCTCAATGGATAGCTTTGAGTTGACTTGAATGCATAGAGCAGAGCGGTCGACGGCCTTGGCACAGGAAGAGCCTAGGTGTAAGTAAGAAGAGCCAGCCACCTGACGGAGACATGAGGCAGAGCATGGCGACGCCTCGAAAACGCTCTGTGAAGCCCCGAACAGGCACTCAAGTCATCAGCACAAGCAACAGACGAAGGACACGACCGACAAGACGGATTGGATAATGGAATCTGACAATTTGCTTTTGGGAACTGGATCACAAGAAAGCTCGCTTCTCTCCTCATTTTGAAGATTTATCTTGTAATTAGTTATGCTTTAATAAACATCGCGCTGGCCCCAGAGAACTGTTTTCCCCAAATGTTTCGAACTTAACAATGTTGTGTGTGTGTGTTTTTAAAGAAAAAAAAAGCCAAACACAAAACAAAACAACCCCCCCAAGAAGCCCACACTCGGAACGTCAAGTCCTGCCAATGCTTCCTGCCTGCCAAGTCCTATTAGTATAAATGAATGGTTTATTTTAAGAAATGCCTGATAAATGACTCTACACAATCGGTAATGAGGGTACTGTCAGCAGAGGAGAATCATTTCCAAAATTCCCTTGGCATAAAGGAACGAGCTGCTTCTAACTCCGGCTCTCTGAGTGGCCTGAACCTCCCTGGATTCCATTAATCTTCTGGAAGAAGGGGAGGGACCTGCCTGCATGCGCAGCCTTGGGCTGAGGGCTGCCATTGGCAGTCTCGGGGCCGGAGCCAGTCTAGCAGCCCCATAGCATCTCCTTTCCAGGCTCCAGCTTGAGATCACCAGAGAGACCCCCAGAGGCAGCTCCACAGTTCCCTCCTCATCCCATAGATTAAGAGCCTGAAGCCTAGAAACGGGGAATGATTTGGCCCAGGATGCAGAACTGGATTTCCAACTTTGGTCCTCCCACACCGAATCCAGGGCTCTTCTCTGCACCTCAACACGCCATTATCATAAGGGATCAGGCAGGAATCAAATGGGTCCTGTGCGGTGCCAAGGAGAGAAGTGGGCACTGGGGTTCAAACTGGCTCTGAGACTTAAAGGAGTGTAAAATGCCACACAAACCGTTGATGGCTCCAGAAATGAGTTATGGAGATCATCCATCTTGTCTTCCCCCTTCCCTCCATTAATTAGAGTTCAATCAATAAAAATAGCCAATACATATTAATTAAGCACTTACTCTGTACCAGGTAGGGGCAGTTAGAGGGCACAGTAAATACAGCACCAGACTTAGAATCAGAAAGACCTGAGTTCAAATTCAGCCTCAGATATTTATATGCTGTGTGATCCTGGGCAAGTCACTTAACCCTGTTAGCCTCCGTGTCCTCATCTGTACAATGAGTTGGAAAAGGAAACAGTAAACCACTCCAATATTTCTGCCAAGAAAACCCCAAATGGCATCTTGAAGAGTGGAAACAACTTTACAACAACATGAGCCAGACCCTGTCTTAGCGCTCAGGGAATACACTCAGGGAATACACTCAGCACTGGGAATACAAATACAAAAAAGAGAGTTCCTGCCCTCAAGGAACATACAATCTAACATAGATAAACACATAAAAGAACAGTGAAAAGTGGAGGTGAGGGAGACGTGGTGGAGAAGTGAAAGACGTCCACCAGGAGGGCAGCCAGGTGGGAAATGAGGATGTCTCAGAGCATCTTGTTTCAGCTCACACAGAGAGAGTCCTTGGAGTCCCTACCCTGCTGCTCTTCCTACTGTGGTGGAGGTTGTCACTGCGCTTTCATGGTCTGTGGACTATGGCGCAGGCGGGTCACAGCTTTTAAAAATTAGCATCAGGATATCGTGGAGACAAGCTTTTTCTGTCCTGCCCTTTCAGAACACAGAACACAGAACACAGATTGACAGATGTCAATAGAGGGCTGCAACTTACGGCGATGGCGATGAATGATCAGAGAGGGGTAGCTAGCTAGAGATGGCTAATGAGAGAGGCAGACGAATGGAGAGACAGACAGATAGACACATACACACATATATGGATACGCACAGGCTTAGATACATCCATCCACAGATACAGATACATTGAAAGCGGATATTCTTCAGCCAGATTGAAAAGCTCTGAAGAAGAAAAATGGATCAATACTCATTGTGAGCATCTACCCTCTAGGATTCAGGAAATGCTACCAGTCAGGGCTTCGCTTATTGTTTTCCTTGTTTATTATTATTATCTAGACCCGTGAAAGTGATGGAGAAGACGTTTATAGAACAAATCAAACTTTTAAAAGGCTGTTCTGCATACATTTTTAAGAGATGTGGTTGTGTTAAACATTTATCAGAACACCCCTGCATAGACAGAGTGGAAGAGACAGAGACACACAGCAAAACAGGAATAGGATATAATTAGATAGACAGACAGATGGATAGATAGATAGGCAGACAGATGGATGGATGGATGGATGCATGGATGGATGGATGGATGGATGGGTGAATGGATGGATGGATGGATGGATAGATGGATGGATGGATGGACAGATGGACAGATAGATAGATAGATAGATAGATAGATAGATAGATAGATAGATAGATAGATAGATGGATGGATGGATAGTTAGATAGATAGATAGATAGATAGATAGATAGATAGATAGATAGATAGATGGATGAATGGGTGTATGGATGGATGGATGGGTAGACAGATATATGGATGGACAGATATATGGATGGATAGATGTATGTATGTAAAATGGGTAGATAGATGGAGGAAGGTTTGGAGGGAGGAAGGGAGAAAGGGGGGAAAGAGAGAGAGAGAGACAGAGAGACAGAGAGACAGAGAGACAGAGAGACAGAGAGACAGAGAGACAGAGACAGAGACAGACAGAGAGAGAGAGGGAGGGAGAGGGAGAGAGAGAGAGAAAATTAGAGTGTTATGGAATTTACTGGGTACTTAGGTATTGTAAAAAATGCTCTTTAACAACAACACAAGGAAATAAAAAACAGTCCCTCTTCTAAGTCAGTTTCCCTTGTAGTGAGGGAAGAGGATCCAGCTCTAGGGAACTTAAAAACTAAGGAGAGGGAATAGTTTAGAACTGGTCACTAGGAAGTGAAGTGGAGGAGGGCAGAGTTTTTGCTTTTTTTAATTTGCTGAAGCAGAGGGAGGGGAGGGGAGAGTCACAGATTAGAAATAATCTTGTCAAAGTAAATAAGCCATATTAAATGACAAAAAATATACCTACTCTCCAATTGATAAATGGGTAGGGGATATGAATAAGCAATTTTCAGTTAAAGAAATCAAAATTATTAATAAGCACATGAAAAAGTGTTTTAAATCTCTTATACTCAGAGAGATGCAAATCAAAATAACTCTGATTTAATTAATATAATTATGATGATAAGAATTTTAAATATTGAAAATATTAAGGACTATCATATCCCATCCTTTGTAGTTATTGGGAAACATGGTTCCTGGGATAAAGGGAATGCCTCTCCCTAATGTATAGATAGATGAAAGATGGATAGCTAAGTAGATGGTAGGTAGGTAGGTAGGTAGGTAGGTAGGTAGATGGGTGATAAATGATCATCAATCATTTGTGATCTCTAAGGAAAGAATTTTAAAAATCTGAAGTTAGTCACAGATAAGGAAATCATGAGAAACAATTTACCAATGAAATGTGTTCATTATACTTTATGATTGCCATTCAGCTTCCAAAGCATTCCTTTCTCCCTCCATAAATCCTTGGGAGTCCTGATAATACGAGATTCCTGAAATTCGAGACGCTGGGTGAAGGTGGGGGTTCATCTGTCATCCCCCAAACCTGGGAGGAAAGCTCTGGGGTCTTCAGAACTGTTTCCTTTAGTGAAGGGAGACGTTCTTTTTGCCCAAGAGAAGAAACCAATTTCTGCCAACCCCAAGGTCAATAAAGAGGCCTGCCATTGTTAAAGCTGTTGGATCTCCTGAGAAAGGAAAGCATGCTAAAAGCGAATGCAGAGAGCCAATAAACCCTTTCCACCCAGGACCAGCCCAAGCCTGCTTCCCCCAGAATCCCCCCCAGCTCTGTAGTGCCTCCTTATAAACCCACAAGCACTAATGAGCATCTATCTGCCACCTGCCTCCTGAGCCAAACTCTCTCCCTTCCCCAGCTGAACAGACATCTCCTCGGTCTTCCTCGAGTCTGTGTAATGTTCACGGCCGGCCTCTATCAAAGCCTGGTGAAGGCTCCAAGGCAGAGATAAAAAGGGTTTCAGATAATTTATGCTGCTCGTATTCTGTGTTTAATATGTTTAAATACGAGGCCCCAAATCCAGTACTTAATGCACGCTGGTGTGTACACAAGCTGCCTACATTACAGATGAGCCCAAGATGCTGCTGCATAACTTCCTCCAGCCCCGGCCAAGAGGAAAGAGGCTGATTCTCTTGAGGAGGACTTGGGAGCAACAAGTATTCCAAGCAGCTTCAGTAATACACAGGATACCCTCAAAGCCTGCCTGGGCAATTTGTGCCCATTTTGTAGAAGAGGAAACTGAGACCCAGAGACAGGAGGAAGTAAGACTCTTTAACAAGAGAACCTGTGGGCAATTTTCAGATAAAGAAATCAAAACTATCAACAAGCACATGAAGAAGTGTTCTACATCTCTTATAATCAGAGAGATGCAAATCCAAACAACTCAGAGGTATCACCTCACACCTAGCAGATTGGCTAACATAACAGCAAAGGAAAGTAATGAATGCTGGAGGGGATGCAGCAAAGTAGGGACATTAATGCATTGCTGGTGGAGTTGTGAACTGATCCAACCATTCTGGAGGGCAATTTGGAACTATGCCCAAAGGGTGCTAAAAGACTGTCTGCCCTTTGACCCAGCCATAGTCCTGCTGGGTTTATACTCCAAAGAGATAATAAGGAAAGAGAGTTGTACAAATACTCATAGCTGTGCTCTTTGTGGTTGGAAAAAATTGGAAAATGAGGGAATGTTCTTCAATTGGGGAATGGCTAAACACATTGTGGTTGTCTGATGGGGATGGAATACTATTGTGCTCAAAGGAACAATGAACTGGAGGGATTCCATGTGAACTGGAACAACCTCCAGGAACTGATGCAGAGTGAAAGGAGCAGAACCAGGAGAACATTGTACTCAGAGACTGATATATTGTAGCACAATCAAATGTAACTGACTTCTCTACTAGCAGCAAGCAGTGACCAAGGACAATCCTGAGGAACTTATGAGAAAGAACGCTAACCACATCCAGAGAAAGAACTGTGGGAGCAGAAACACAGAAGAAAAACAACTGCTTGATCACATGGGTTGAGGGGAATAGGACTGGGGATGTAGACTCTAAATGATCACCCTGGTGCAAATATCAATAATATGGAAATGGGTTCTTATCAAGGACACATGTAAAAGCCAGTGGAATTGTGCATTAGCTTTGGCAGGGGGGTGGGAGGAGGGGAGGGAAAGAACATGAATCTTGTAACCATGGAAAAATATTCTAAATTGACTAATTTAATAAAATTTTTTAAAAAATAAGAGAACCTTGGTGTGAAACTTGCCTCTGAGGCTTCCTAGCTATGGGGCCTTGGACAAGTTACTTATCTTCAGTCTGGGATTCCTTATCTGGGAAATGAGGGGCTTAGCAGACTTCGCTTTCACCTCCCAAGTTCTCAATTCTCCAAGTCTGCTCATGGAGAAGGGACTTCCTCAGGGTCATAAATAAAAGGGTGGTGAAGCCCCAATGAGTATACCAAATCCCTGTCCACAATATCAATGCTGAATCTGCAGCTTCCTCAGGATCCCCACAAGATCCTACCAACTCATGGACAGAAGGAAACCCCTCTGACCTGGGCTGCTGCTGGACCAGTATCCAGGGGCTTGTCCCAACACACAGTGGGGATAAGGACTCAAGTTCAAGGATTCAGAAATTAGAATTCTTAAGCTTTGGAGGTCAGGGGCCCCTTGGCCAATCTGATAAATTCTTCTCAGAATCATGTTTTTAAATGAATAAACTGATTACGTAGGAAACCAAAGGTTAGTGAAAAGAAAAAATGTATTCTTTTCCCATATAAATTCATAGATCCTCCCCCAAACCTATGCCCAGGTGCCTTTCCAGAAATTAGGCTTAAGAATCACTGACTGGGAGGACAGCTGAGTGACTAAGTAGATTAAGAGCCAGACCCAGAGATAGGAGGTCCTGGGTTCAAATCTGAAATCAGACACTTCCTAGCTGTGTGACCCTGGGCAAGTCACTTAACCCCAGTGCCTAGCCCTCACTGCTCTTCTGCTTCAGAATCAAAACCTAACTAAGATGGAAGGCAATGGTTTTTTTAAAAAAATCATTGATCTGGTCCTAAAGTCTCACTTGACCAAGAAGATAACTGAGTGCTTTGAAGTTTGTTCAAAGTCCCACCACTATTAGGTGTCAGGAATGGGATTTGAAAGCAAGACTTCTGATTCCAAGGCCATTTCTCTGTCCCAAAGCCCACCCATGTTTTTATAGAATGACATACTGATTGACAAGCACCTGGACCCTTCTCCCCCCAGAGTACCTTCAAATACAAAAATAGGAGCTCTGGTTTTCGGTTGCAGGGACTCCCTTACCCTCCACCCCACAAGAGATTAAATATCAGGGTCTGTGCCATTAACTCTGAAAAAGCATGAAGTTTCCTAAGGCCTTGGAAAAGCTGGCATTTGGAGCCAAATGATGACCCACCCTCTTCTGCCTCTAAGCATGAGCTTGCTCATTTGCCAGTGGGGAGAAGGGGAAGCCCCCGTCCTCTCTTTATATTTGCGTGATCTATTTTTTAAGTATTTTATTGATTTAATTATCTTTGAATCTCCCTGAGCACCTATGACTCACCCCTCCAACCCCACCTCAGAGGAGGTGGCCCCAACTAGGCATTACATCATCCAAGAGTATTCTGCCACCTTGATCTTGTGCCCAGACTTCCCCCTCCCTGATCACAGTCTCTACTCTTTCCTTCTCTTTCATGTAGAAAGGACAAAGCATTCCTGATCAATGAATGACCACCCAGTCTGTTCCTTAAACACTACCACCGTCACCTTGGACAAGTCACAAATTCTCTTGGCCTTATTTTTTTCCACCTCTAAAATGGGTCAGATAAAAAAAACACACACACAATAAAATTGACTAAATAAAATTTAAAAATAAAAAAAAAATAAAATGGGCCAGATGGCTTTGATGACCACTAAAGTTCCTTCCAGCCCTTTTTTGAGGACCCTCTGATCCCAGAAATCCAGTCTCTCTTTCACATGACAGCCTTTCGAGTACTTGAAAATGTCTGTCCCGTCTCTCCTGAGCCTTTTCATCTTCCTTCAAGTAGAATTTTTATGGCATGAGCTTCAGACTCTTCCTTATCTCAACTGCCTTCTTGTGGATGTTGTCCAACTCCTCTCTGTCTCCCTGACCACGGCACTCTGGATAGAGTCACCCTCGAGGACATGCATCTTTCAGGGATACAGATAATGGCAAGCATTTTTCTTTGAGAGCATTCCAAAACAAAGATGGAAACCCAACTCTCAAGAACGTGGACTCTGAGACTTCCTCTCAATCCCCTACAAAGCTCATGCCTTCCCTGTGCTGATGGTCTCCATATTATCCTATTTTATCTTGTTTGGGAACCCCTCCACTTTTCTTTGCATCATCAGTTGTTTACACAGTGCCTGGCACATAGTAGGCACCTAATTTATGTTTATTGACTGACTGATGGACTGATCAGGACAAAACCTCATGAAGAACCTCTGTGTGAGTAGCAGTCAGTCTCATCGGTGTTGACAATGACCATGAAGAGCTTTCTCCCAATTATTTGGGGGTTTTTCTATTTGGGGACAGGTTTAAAACATAATTAAAAAGATGTGAATCACGTCAGTGTCTGAACAATTGTCACTTGTTAAGAATCACTAGTGCGAGAGCACTATTGGTGAGAACCCCTCAATAACCGTGACTAGGTCTTGGCGTTGGGACGATAGAGTGGTCCCTGCCAACGTGCCCCGATCGTTGCCTTCTACCTCTTCAGCATAGATGGGAAATATGGCCACTGCAGAAGAGGTGACCCAAGAGCCAGACCCCCGATCTTTCCAAGGCTGTAGGAACTGGCCCAAATTACCCTGGGATTCAGGGAGGGTGTCCTTGGCCCCTGGTCCTGGTAAGCTGTAGATGGCCAGCGCCAAGTAGGCTGGTGAGCTTGGGAAGGCAAGGTCTCCCTGCCTCGACCAGGAGTCCCGAGGAGGGATCGGTTAAATTATCTGGGTGCTGGTGCCTGCAATGTCTCTGGGCTGGTTTCCACTCACACGTGTGTCCAGACGGAGCACTTCGGTCCCTGAAGGATAATCAGCAGCAACGTCTCTTCTTCAGGACCTGCCGGAGAAGTCTTTCAGGTTACAAACTGGCCTCGAGTACTTCGCTTTTATTCGTTTTTCTCCTGCTTCAGGAGATGGCATTTGCAGACATCCTCACTCCAGTCATTCCCACATGTTTTCCCTTGTAGAGCAGCTCAGTGCACTCGATAAAGCGGCTTCATTTCCCCCCGGCTCCCAGATCTCCTTCCTCCTGCTGATAGAGAGAACGGAGAGCGAGTTCCAAAAGGCTGAACTCATCACCGGCTTTCCAGCATCGCGGTGGGTCTGCCATAGGGAAAGGGGCAAGGGAGAGGAGGGGCAGAGAACCTTGTGGGTCCCCCAATGGATTCAGCAGGGCGGCAGAATCCAGGGATTTGATGAAGTGGATCCACTTTAGCAAACTGCAGGCTATTCAGCAGATGTCTGCGTGGGGCAGATTTATGACATCCATTTTCACTTTTATTTCCTGTTTCTCCATCCATCTATACAGCCAGGCCTGGGGAGCCTGAAATAGCTATGAAGTGTTCCCAGCATTGACCTCTAAAATGATGACACCTCAGGGAGCAATCGGATCGGACAATACTTGTTCTGCACCATTGGGGGGGGGGGGCTCGCAGCTTTTGAATGAATCTGCTGGCCTCCCCTTGCTCCACATGAGCGAGTGCACATCTCCGTCTTCCCAAACTCATTGGAAAATGCGATTCCAGAAAGTTCACAAAACCAGCGATTCTGAAAGGACCGTCACATTATGGCAAGACTTGGCTTCTGCAGACATCAATTACCCGGCCATTCCAGCCTAGCTCGCAGTTGGGGAGCAGGGAGTCTGGGACATGGGCCTCGGTCCAGCCGAAGTTGGGGGCCAGAGCTCATGTGTTTGATTCATGGGAAATTCCCCGAGTCTCCAAGTCAGAGTCTGCTGCTTCCTTCTTTCTATGCCATTCCAACGAGTTTGGTTTTCTGGTTGGCCAGCCTGCAGCGGTTTAAAAAAAGAGATTCCCAACCATTTTTTGTGTCTGTTAAAACCTTCTCTGAACACCTTCTTTAAATGCATTCAATAGAATCCCTGGGATTGAAAAGGAAACCAATGACACTAAAATAGTTACCAAAACCAGAAAGAAAGAACAAGTTCTGGGACGCGGTTAAGAACCCTGCCGGAGCGATGAATTAAATAACAATCATGGCCTTCTAGAGGGAGACCCCAGCAACCAGAAGAGCCACTTTCCAGCCTTCGGGATCAGAAAAACGATGCGAGGATTACAAAAAGTGGACAAGCTCCAAAGCCAGAACAGACCGAGGACGGGAATGGAGGCGCCCTCGAAGAGCGCTGAAGGCTGCCATGATGACAGCCCCTGCCTAGAGGGGACATCCATATTCCCGTCCTCAAGACAAGGCCGAATCCGGGACCCTGGGCTCTGCTTAGAAAGGCAGGACCCTGGGAAGAGGCTTGAGAAAGACTTCCAGGAAAAATTATTGAAATTTTGATGTTTAAAAAATGGGCCACGACTCACTGGAAAACATTTCTATGGCATCCTCTGTTCTTCTAGGAGGCGGGATACATTAGGGAGGAGAATGGATGAGCGTTAACCACATCAGACAGTCACAGCTCCCCACAGCCAGAATGACAGAGACGGGGGGCGGGGGGCACGGATCTGGGCAGCAAACACATCTGAACAAGCATCTTTGACACAGTATGCCTGACGAGTGGCCAAACAATTCATTAGTCAACCATTCCGCGAGTATCTACCAGACACTGGCCTAGGCTTGGGAGACACAAACCCAGAAATGAGACAGCTTCTGCTGGCAAAGAATGAGATTTCAGTCCGAGAGAGAATGAGAGTGAGTGTGTGTGTGTGTGTGTGTGTGTGTGTGTGTGTGTCTGTGTGTGTCTGTGTGTCTGTGTGTGTCTGTGTGTCTGTGTGTGTCTGTGTCTGTGCGTGTGTCTGTGTGTCTGTGTGTGTCTGTGTGTGTCTCTGTGTGTGTCTGTGTCTGTGTGTCTGTGTGTCTGTGTGTGTCTGTGTCTGTGCGTGTGTCTGTGTGTCTGTGTGTGTCTGTGTGTGTCTCTGTGTGTGTCTGTGTCTGTGTGTCTGTGTGTGTCTGTGTGTGTGTCTGTGTGTGTGTCTGTGTATCTGTGTGTGTCTGTGTGTCTGTGTGTGTCTGTCTCTGTGTGTGTGTCTGTGTGTCTGTGTGTATCTGTGTCTGTGTGTCTGTCTGTGTGTGTCTGTGTCTGTGTGTGTGTCTGTGTGTCTGTGTGTGTCTGTCTCTGTGTGTGTCTGTGTGTATCTGTGTCTGTGTGTGTGTGTGTCTGTGTGTGTGTCTGTGTCTGTGTGTCTGTGTGTGTGTGTCTGTGTGTCTGTCCCTGTGTGTGTGTCTATGTGTGTGTCTGTGTGTCTGTGTGTGTCTGTGTGTGTGTGTGTCTGTGTGTGTGTCTGTGTGTGTGTGTCTGTCTCTGTGTGTGTGTCTGTCTGTCTCTGTGTGTGTCTGTGTGTCTGTGTGTGTGTCTGTGTGTGTGTGTCTGTCTCTGTGTGTGTGTGTGTGTGTCTGCTTTCCCAGGCTGCCTTGGACTCAACAACTCTATAAATATTTGCCTGGATTACTTTATATCCATGGTGGATAGATATGCAGATATGGGTCTACACATTTCCTTAGTGTCTCTCTCTTCAGAATATCTTTGTGCTGGCATAAAAATGGTGCTGGAGCTTCACTTTAAAGGAAGTGGGCCCAAGGAGGTAGATCATAATAGGAATTCATCTCAAGAATGGCACATGGCCAGAACCTTGGTGGGATCATGGGAGAAGGGGGGAAGAGGGGATAAGAGTCTGAATAAAGATGGCGGCTGGGCGAATGGAGAGAAGTCCATTGGGAGAGGCGTTGGAAAGAAACAAATGGTAATGCATATGATTTAGCAGTCCACTGCCCATGTGGGGTGAAAGAGAATGAGGAGCCCAGAATGCTTAGGCTACAAAGGGGGGAGACTCGAAGGGCTGGGCCTTCAAAAGAAATAGGAAATTCTAGAAAAGGGAAGCTGGGTCAAAATAATGGATTCCATTTTGGACATGATTGAAAAGCCCATTAGGCCATTGATGAGGCTGGAGTCAGGTTCAGGGGAGAGACTGGGGACAAAATATATAGATCTAGGAATCAGCTGCCCAGAAATGAGAATATTACTTATGGAAACGCATGAGCTTACCAAGAGTCTAGGCAATGAGAAGAGGGTCCAAGACAGAACCTTGTAGGGGAAATACCTTCATTCACATTTAAAGGGGTGATGAGGAAAATGCACCAGAAAAGAAAACTTAGAAGGATTTGTCAAATGGATACGATGTGAACCAGCAGATGGGAGTGTCAAGAAAACTCAGAGAGAAAAGAGTATCCAAGAAGAAAAGATGGTTCCTGGCCAAATGCTCCGGTATGGAAAGTTAATATTCATCTGACCCTCTCTTGGCTCCCAAAACAACATTTCTGATTTTAAAGCAAAAAGCTCTTAGGGCTGTATCCCCCTGAGGCCTTGGGAGGAGTCCTCCCTCCTTCTGTCCACCATGCTAGGAGGCACTGTATGAGTGCTATGTGGACATTCTAAATGCCACGTGGTTACTCCTGGCATTGAGAAGACCTGTCTTTTGGGAGGACTGAGATCTGAGACTGCCAATCAGAAAGGCTTGGGGAAAAGACATCACATAGGGCATAAACTGGGGGAGAGGCCAGGAAGTAGCTCTCTTCTCATGGAACCAGGACCAGAGAGGGCACATAGTCTGGCTCTGGGCTGGCTCAGTCTGCTCTTGGAGAAGGTGGCGAAAAGAGTGAGCCAGCACATGTGGTTTGTGCATCACTCTTTCTTTCTCTGGCCCACTTTTTGCTATTTAACAAATAATTACAAAATTAAGATACAGTCACCAGGAAATTTTATTCATAACAAAGATAAGTGGAAAAGAATGAGGACTGAGAAAGGCAATCCTATTGAGCAATGAAGGGATCATTGGTGACTACAGAGAGAGGAGTTTTATCGGAATGAGGAGGTGTGCCCTCTCTAGTCCTGGTTCCAAGAGAAGAAGGCGACTTCCTGTGGCTTCCACCAGTTTTTGCCTTTTGGGATGTCTCTTCCTGAACCCTTCTGATTGGAAGACTCGGTGCAGGCAAAAGATAGATCCAGGAGAGAAAAAAGAGTCAGTGAGTGTACAACTTTTCCAAAGAGTTTAGGCAAAAAGGGAAGAGAAATATGAAACAATAGTTTTAGGAAAGAGTAGAGAGTAGTGAAGGGTTTTTAAAAGATGGCGGACACTTGGACGTAGCTAAAGGTAGTGGGATTAAACTGGTTATTAGGGAAAGATTGAAGACTGGAAAAGGGGTGAGGATGATTAAGGTCACTTTGATGATTTTCTGTAGAATACAGAAGTTGATAGGATGAAGGATAAGGGTCTCCACTGTGGAATATTACGAATTGGATGGCTTGGGCATAGCTTAACCTCAACATGGCCAAAGCCAAATTTGTTACCCCCCCCCCAAATTCTGCCCTCCCTTCATTTTGTCAAATGCATCGCCATTCTTTGAATTTCTCAGGCTCCTAATTTTGGCATTAGCCTGAATACCTCCCTCTCCATCACTCTATGCATCCAAGCCTGAAAGCCTTAGAGAGGAGGACAGATTGGAAAGGGCCGGCAACTGGCAAGAGAGACACCATTTAGAAAACGATTACAGGTGAAAGGTGAAGAGGTCCTGAGGACATGATGGCAGCCGGTGTGGAAAGGATCAAACATATGTGGATAAAGAATGGCTAGAACTTAGCAGCGGGGGCATTTGTCTGGGGGAAAGAGGGAGAAGTCAATGGATGGCTCGTTTCTATTCTAGGTGATGTCCTTGACTGAAGGAGAGGAATGAGAAGCAATGGGGTTAGGGAAGAAGATAGGGGCTTTAGTTTAGGGCCTAAGAGCAGAGAGAGAAGGCTTCCTCATTGCCATTACTGTTTGGTTTTCACTAGACTTTTGAGTTTTATTGACAAAGGGATTTGTCAGTGAATAGACTTCCTCTAACAAAGCCAAACAGTCCCTGTTTTGCAGAGAGTTGCCTTGAAGAGTGCCTTAAGAATTTAAGTGACTTTCCCAAGGTCACATAGCCAGCTTGTGTCAAGGGAAGAACTTGAAACCAGAACCCCCTGAAGGTAAGAGCATCCCCCATCCACTATCTGACCCTGTCAATTATCATTGTTATTAACAGTTTCCACCTGTCTCAAGAACCAGCTCACATGTGACATCTCCTCTTCCATAAAACCTTCAGGTACCATCTCCATCGAGGAGGCAGCTAGATGCTATAAAGAACTGGACTTGGGATCTGAAAGACCTAAGTTCAAATCCAGCCTCAGATACTTACTAGCTGGGGACCTGAGACGAGTCAGTTTAACCTTTGCCCACCTCAGTTTCCTCAGTTGTAAAATGAGGGTAATACTGGCATGTCTCTCTCAGAGCTATTGTGAGGATCAGACGAGATAATACTTGTAAAGTGCTTTGGAAACCTTCAAAAAAATCTGCACCTTCCCTTTTAGCCTAAGTGATTTGGGCTCCAGGTCTCAGAGGATTTCTGGCACCTACCTCCCTTTGGCAGGTAATTTTTTTCCTGTAATCATCTATATGCTTCATATCCTTTAGACGGTCATCCTCTTAAGGCCGGACCCCCATCTTATTCATTTCTACATCTCTTTCTGTGATTTTACTTATGTATATGAACCTTACACGGGAAGGATCCCAGACATTTAGGAACCATCTATACACTTCATTTCAATGTCAATGAGTTATTGTTGTTGCAGAGTAGTTTCAGTCACTCTTTGTGACCCCAATTAGGGTTCCCTCAGCAAAGAGACTAGAGTGGTTTGGCACTTCCTTCTCCAGCTCATTTTACAGAGGAAGAAACTAAGGCAAACAGGGTTAAGTGACTTGCCCAGGGTCACACAGCTATTAAGTGTCTGAGGCCACATTTGAACTCAGGAAGAGGAGTCTCCCTGACTCCAGGTTTGGCACCCTATCCACGGCACCACCTATATGTCCAAATTAGTTATTCCCTGGGCATAATTTGTACCTTGTACCATGAGGACTAAGATTTTGATGTGTAGACAGAGAGAATCCGGGTGCATTTAAGGTTTTCTGGAAAGAACACAACTCCTACAGGTTCAAATCCTGCCTCCGACACTTCTTAGGAACTTGGGAAATCTCTTTGCCTCTCTAGACTTCAACTTCCTCATGCCATTAAAAAATAAAAAGAAATCGGGACAGGAGGGGAGGGGACAGACCACTAGACAAATTTGCTTTTCAGGATCCGCCTCCATATGCCTGTTAGCTCTTGAGGAAGGGACCCTGTGGGTGCCTTCCCTGGCACATAACCTGGTGAGAGCTTAGTAAATGTTTGTGGGCTGAGGTATGTGGGGTGCAGACAGCTCTGATTGTGGCCCAACACCTCCTCCTTAACCAGCTGTGTGAATGTGGACCCCTTTGCTCCTTTGGCCTGATGAACTCATCTGTAAAGTGGGGATAAAGTGATCGCTCCCCTGCCCTGCGGAGATGGATAAACACATGCAAGTGATGGTTTCCGTAAGGCTTAGATTGGCCAAGACCCCTCTTCCGCCCTGGCCTAAAATAAGAGATAGAATGCCTCACCCAGGCCTTGAGCAATTAGTCAGGCAATCACAGGCTTCCTTTGACCAAAAGTATCCCCTAAAAGGCCTCCCTACAATGGAAGGAAGCACAAGGAGAGGCCCAACTGGCTGCCTTGGCCCCGGAGAGTCTCCAGCAAAGAAAGAGAGCCTCTAGGACTGTGGGAAGCCCAGCTGGCTTTATTATTCTTTCCCTTTTGGAACTGAGATGGTAAGATCTATGCTGGAAGACCTAGATGGGAAGGAGAGGCCAGGAATCAGAGTCTTCGCTTCTTGCCACTTCACAGTATTCCAGTACAAAAGAATATGCCACTCATCTTGCTTCGGGGGTTGCCTTGGGGCACATTTGAAAAACCACAAATAGTCCAATTAGGTGTAATTATATTTGGGGAGTTTAAGGTGCACTTAACTAATGAGCCCATCTTTCCTTTGCCTCACCCCAAGGGAAAGGCATTTTCTACCTCTCCAGGGAGAACTTCCAAGCCACTGAAGCATTCCCGATCTTTGTGGAATTGGGCTACGGAGCTGTATAATTTTCAGGAATGAGCATTCCATCCTCAGAAGAGTTGGCTGCAAACTCTTTAATATTCTTAGGAATTCCTATACATCCCCGGTAAGACTCTGCATCACTCTACAATGAATTAAACATAATCTCTTCTATTCTCAGCCTGGACAGTCAATACAATTCCAGTCAACGGGAACTGCAGGCACTGAGCTAGGTGTTAGGAGGTGAAGGTAGAAATTAATAAATTCCTTCCCTCAATGGGCTCCATCCTACATTGGGGAAATAACATGCACCCAGGGGGAAGAAAAGAACAGAGAGGCTAATAGAAGGAGATTTCTTGGGGACAGAACACTAACTGGAGGGATCAGGAAGGTGTCTTGTTCCAAGAGAAAGACGTACGCAGGTGGGTCATTATGGCTGGAGATTGGAATTAACAACAGGGATTGCGTTTCCTCCAGAGTCCACTCCTTTTAGGAGACATGGAAGACTAAGAGCCATAGAAAGACCAAGGGGGGAGACAGGAGCCCCTGGAGGCCTCTTCGTTGGAGTGGGGTCCCCTTCTCTCACATCTGCTCCATTCTGGGGCTGCACAATGATGGCAAGGGATGGACATAAGCTCCTTAAGAACAATGCAGAATTAAGGAACCTTGAGGGCGGGAGCCAACTTTGATTTTCCTTCATTAACTCAGCCCCTATTAGCATTGTGCAGAGTACATACACAAATCTTCAACTATTCCCACACATCTGGGAGCTCAGCAATACCGATGTTCTCTCCAAAGACATTTGTCATCTCAATCAGACATCTCACTCTTCCTGTAGCCTACCCATGGCCTCCCATCACTTCACCACAAGAGTCCACTCAACAGGTTGGAGGCTTTCCTCACTTTCTCCAAATATCTTTTTTTAACCTTCACCTTCCATTTTAGAATCAATACGGTAAGGTAATAAGGAAAAAGACTTGTACAAGAACATTCATAGCTGCGCTCTTTGTGGTGGCAAAAAAACTGGAATATGAGGGGCTGCCCTTCAATTGGGGAATGGATGAACACATTATGGTATCTGTTGGTGATGGAATACTATTGTGCTCAAAGGAGTGATGAACTGGAGGGATTCCACGTGAACTGGGACGACCTCCAGGAACTGATGCAGAGTGAGAGGAGCAGAACCAGGTGAACATTGTACACAGAGACAGATACATTGTAGCACAATCGAATGTAACTGACTTCTCTACCAGCAGCAATGCAATGACCCAGGACAATTCTGAGGGACTCATGAGAAAGAAGCTCTCCACATCCAGGAGCAGAAATACAGAAAAAATATATATAGGATTGATCATGTGGTTTGATAGGGATAGGATTGGGGATGTAGACTAAAGGATCACCCCAGTGCAATTATCAATAATATGGAAATAGGTCTTGATCAATGACACATGTAAGACCCAGTAGAATTGTATATTGGCTATGGGGGGGGGATACAGAGAAGGGGAGGGAAAGAACATGAATCATGTAACCATGGAAAAAAATTCTAAATTAATTAATTAAATAAAAAATTTTAAATCTTAAAAAAAAGAATCAATACTGTGTATTGGTTCTAACGTAGAAGAGTGGTAAGGGCTAGGCTAAGTGACTTGTCCAAGGTCACACAGATAGTAAGTATCTGAGATCAGATTTGAACTCTAAACCTCCCATTTCTAGTCTGGCTCTCAATCCACTAAGTGACTTAACCGCCCCTTTTCCAGATATCTTGCTGGTGTCATTGACCTACATTTCCTCACTGAGGGTACATGAACCTGGGAATCACCTGTTTCTCTGACAACATGCCCTAAACAATTCTTCTTTGGAATTCCATATTGGTCACATATTTCAATCATGTCACATGGTAGATGCTTCCTAGATGCTTTTGATTTGAATTACAGGATATGCTCCTGGTCCTTCTCTCAAGGAAAAGATCAACGTGCCTTTTCATCCCAAACTGAGCCCTCAAAATAGCCGAGCTAGAGTTGGGCGCACAGTGCCAGGTCCCGAGGGTCCTCGTGCATTTTGACTGCACAGTAAATGGCTGTTGACTTGAATCGGCAGCACAGGTGGTCTCCTGTCAGCATCTCTAGGAAAATGGTGGTCAGCAGGCTTCCTGCAGACATTTCTTCAGAAACACTCAAGAGGATCCGACTCTGACTCCAGCTGCACGGGTCAGAGCACATCTCCATGGGATGACCTAAAGGACACGTGGCTGGATTCCTGCGGGCAGCTCAGAAGAACCACTGTGGAAACTCCTCTGGCCGAGACCAAGAATTCACCTGTGACATCTCTCGGTTCTCCACAAGAGCCACAGTAATGCTCTGCCTGGGTGAGACAAGAAGCAAACATAGGACAAATGCCTGTCTAGCACCAAGGGGTGACAGTGAGAGGACTAACCAACTAGGGCTGAAACCAGAATCCCAAGGACAGAGTTCCAACAAGGGGCAGATCTGTCTTTGGTAGGAGACCCACAGCAACTGGGGCCATAAGACAGTGACTTTGAGCACTTCCTCTGAGAGACAGAGACAGAAAGAGAGAGAGAGATGGAGAGAGGCAGAGACAGAGAAGGGGGAAAGGAGGCAGAAACAGAGACAGAGAAGGGGAAAGGAGAGGGGGGGAGAGACAGAGACAGAGAGAGAAGGAGGGAGAGACAGAGACAGACAGACAGAGACAGAGAGAGATGAAGAGAGGCAGAGACAGAGAAGGGGAAAGGGAGACAGAAACAGAGAAACAGAGACAGAGAAGGGGGAAAGGAGAGGGGGAGAGACAGACAGACAGACAGAGAGACAGAGACAGAGACAGAGAGACAGAGACAAAAAGAGAGACAAAGACAGAGAGAGACAGAGACAGAGAGAGATGGAGAGAGGCAAAGACAGAGAAGGGAAAAGGGAGAAAGAGACAGAGAAACAGAGAAGGGGGAAAGGAGAGGGGGTAGAGAGAGAGAGAGACAGAGAGACAGAGACAGAGATAGAGACAGAGAGATTCTTAAGCTATTAAACACTTTCTCTGTGGGAAGCAGGAGGTAAAATAAAGGCAAATAGGCTGGTCTACCCTCAGGGAGCTTCCATGCAGCCATGAATAAAGGGAAAACCATTCTCTGACCAGTCTTTTCCCAGTCTATAAACAGCTGGGTTTAAGGTTTCAGCAGGTTATGGGTTTGGCCCCCACTCCTGGCTGGAGGGGCCCAGGAGTCCATGGAAAGGGCCCCCCAGGATTCTTTCCCCCCATCAGAACTCCGGCACGTTGGTTTAGCTGACTGGGGATTTGCTTTGCTTTTGCAGGGAGTCTTTCTTGGTTAAAAGTTCTCAGACAGCGATGAGGAGGACGGAGAGAAAAGGAAGGGCCTGTTTTTGTTTGCTTGGCTCCGTGCCCCAAAGGGCCCTGCTCGGCAATGCCCCTCTCCTCCTGGAGACCCCGGGGTGGCCATGTGGCTCTGATATAGTCATCATCGCTAAATCATTTCTCCTTCAATTGAAAAGCTGACTCGTAGGCCCAGTCTAAGGCCAGTCAAGCCCCAGCCAATTTAATCCCATTCCTCTTGGGCCGAGCCTGTGTATCCCAAACAGACACATAATAACTCAGGCCTGTATAATGCTTCCAATGCTACAAAGCACTTTTTTCATCAATAATCTCGTTTTTATGGCCCAATAATTCATGCACAAATAAATGGCCGTACAGGGCAGGGAGATAGGTTGTTTGCAAATGCACGTGTGTGCACACGGGAATGACAGAATCAGAGAAATTAGCTAGCTAATCTCCACATTTCCCAGAAAAAAGGAATCCATATTGACCACTTTAACAAAAAAAAATGGAGGAAAACAAAAAAATCTGCTCCTAAAAATAACTCAAAGTCAGTCAGCCTAATGCTGACTGTAGTACATGGTACTGTACTGTCTAAAGCATCAGGCCTGGAGTCTAGGAAGACCTGAGTTCAAATGAGAATTCAGATACTTCCTTAGCAGTATGACTCTGGACAAGTCACTTAACCTCTGTGTCCTTAACCTTAAAATGGCTATTACGAAGATAAAGTGGGATATTTAGAAAGTACTCAGCACAGTGTCTGGCATACAGAAGGTGCTCTATACATGCTCATTCCCTTCCCTTCCCTTTCTTGGATAAATCTCTCTTGGGCTCCGATTCCTCCTCTGCTTCTTCATCACGTCCTGGGTCATAGCTCTCAAGGTAGAAGGGCGTTGGGGGCCATTGCGCCATTTTAGAAGAAGCTTCTTCACAGCAGTCAGCCTCCTCCCAAGCTGGAGGTGCCCAGGGTACAGGGCCTGACGCCCCTTCCATCCAGCCGGGGAGTGCCGGCACCCGGGACTCCAACAGGTCCCCCCATCCTTACCTAGTAGAGCATGGAAGCCGCCGGGATCCCGCCTCAGCTCCCCCCAAAGACCCAACGCTAAGCGCTCCTTCCTTGTCTGCTAAGGCCGAAGAGGCAGCAGCTCCAGGGGGATGCGTGACATTCTGGAAAGTCCCGGAAGGTTTGCCTCACCAGAGCATCTCTTCTGCTTCCTCATCAAAGCACTGCCCGGGGTCTGTGGTGCCCCAGGAAAGGCCCATCCATGCATTTCAAGGGGTTTTTCCTGCTTTCCTGCTTTATTGGTATTTCTAGTCCCGGCACACAGTCAGCCCTTAAATGCTGTTGACCTGGTTGCCCAAGACTAGAAAGCTCCTTCCCTACCTGCCCCAGCTACTCTGCGTCTGTCCTAATTCTCTAATTCTCTCTGTAGTTACACTTTCTTTGTCTTTGTATATATAGACTGGGGTCTTTGGAGAGAAGGGAATTGTCTTGAGAGGGGGATGGCTTCATTCTGGCCACTGGACTCCCAGCAACTGGCCCAGGGCCCGGCACCCGAAACAGTCGTGCCATGGTACCGGGAGCCACCAAATGGGTCGTTTCTGTCTCCTTCCTTTTTCTTTAAAAATTCTCAAGCATGCACACATGTGTGTACACACATGCATACACACGCTCACACACGTGCACATGCACATACACACACATTCACACCTGCCTTCTGAGAGAGGGTCCCAGAAAGTGTCTTGTCCCATCTCGTTTCTATCTCTAACCCCAGCAGGCTCTGATGGTGGGGTTGGGTGGGGAAGTGCAAAGGATTCCAGGAAACTTCTGGATGCCAAAAGAGAAGGGAGGGAGGCCTCGTGTTTGTGTTCTCTTGGGTTGGGGGCTGGGGGGGTCCCATGCCCCAGAAGATACTGGCTGCTCTAAGGGTCATCTTCCTCTTGAAGCTGTATTTCACCCTCCAGATCGGGATGTTGGTATTCTTGGGCCAATTTAAGAACAACTGCTTTAAAGGGACAACTTTCTTTTTATTCTCCTAGCTGGGAAAATCCACAATGGAAGCCTCACCCTCACACACACACACACACACACACACACACACACACACACACACACACACACACACAGTCTGTAATTCACTGCAAATGGAGTGAAATAACGAATGGAAATCTGCTTTTGATTAGAGATAAACCCCCAAGAAGGGGAGCGGGGGAGCAAACATGGGCCATCACTTGTACTTTTCTCCAGACTCGGCTATCATATTGCTATAAAAGGGTAAGCTGGGGCCCTCTCCTCTCAAGGAAGAGCATGGCGTCATTTTGGTTTTCGCTCTAGCTTGAAAAAAAGACAAAATACATTCAGAAAAAAGTGGAGGCTTTTCAGAAAGACGCCGGAGGAGCCCTCGAAGACAGGATGGCCAAAGATCAGCCTCCCCTGGAGAGCCAGGGGGCTTCAGGGAGCAGCGATCTCAAGCCAAGGATCAAAGTTAGCAGCTTAGAGGCTTTGTAAAGTCTCTGAAACTCCACTGCGGCAGCCCGCTGGCCCTGGCCTCATGCGGAAGAGTTTTCCGGGGTGTTGCCGGAAGGCCTCTGAATCTTCATCTGTTAAATGAAGAGTTTAGCCTGGATAGACACAGAGGTTCCCTCCCAGAATGAGTTTGGGGTTGGCCTTGCAGAGGTCAGGACTGGAGGGGAAGTGGTCAAGGGGTCGTCATTCCATTCAGTCCGGTGTCTCGGGGTGAATATGTTAAATAAAAATTCTCCCAATGGCTGATGGGAAGGCGGAGGGGTTTGGGGGCTGTTTGGGTTACCGCAGTACTATGAGATCCTAATCCATGCCCCCCCCCCCCCCCCCCGCCCTTGGAAGCCCCTCGTCCTTTTAAATCGTTCCAGGAGAATTCTTCAGATCCCTTTTCACAAACGTTCCCCTCCGTTCTGGTTTTCCAATCAATAGCGATCTGTCGTTTACGGATTTATTGGAGTAAAGAAGGAGGCGTTCCGAGGAGGGCCAAAGGAGATGATATATAGGATGTCGGCGAGGTTCCTGCTCCAGCCCGAATTCCTCCAAATGGAAATCAGTTGCACAAATGTAAAAGACAGAAGTCGCTGGCCCTAATGGCTAAAAAAGGCGAGTGACGTAACTGTTTGCCTCCGAAGTATCGTAAATAGGAATAAGAAATTAAAGTCTCTCCATCAGCATTGCCTCTGCTAAAGGGGGGAAACGGTGTCCCTACAAAACAAAAATAAGCAGACCCAGACAGGTCCACACAGACTTCTCCCACCCCTCACTGCCCGTCGGCTCCTTCCCAGGCCAGGGACAAAGCCTCTTGGCCCTGCCCTAGCTTCTCTGTGCTTCTGCTTCTCTCCCACTCTTCTCACACGCTGGGAGTGTTCCTGTAGACCCTCTCTGGCACTCCTTGGGATTCTTCTGACACTGAGGAAGAGATAACTTGCTGATCAAACTCTAGCCGGCACCAGGCAACACTGGAGGATGCTGTGTGCTGCAATGGGAAACATGATGGATTTTCCATCCCAGGATCTGGGTTCAAATTCTGACTCTCACACAAGGAAGACATCTGCAGACCTTAGGGAGCCTCACTCTTTTCGTTTGTAAAATGGGGGAGATGGTTCTGACTTCTGTTTTCACTCTGCAGTGCTCATTCTCTGATTCCAGTGCATTTAGCCTGAAACACACGCTAAATTGAAGTTAGTCATTGACCATTCAGAGCTTTCCCATTGATTCACAATGGCATCTCCAGGGAGAGGAGGTCATTTTCTCGGGGGACAAGCAAATCGGTGGTTTAATATTGTTTGGCTGCCTGATTCCATGAAGGAAGGGGATGGCTCTGCGACTCAGTACTGCATGACCTCAGCCCAGCCCAGTCTTGGGCCGCCATTTTCCCACCTCTAAGCTCAGGGGCCTTGAGCATCCCTCCCAGGCCTGACCCGGTGGCACAGTGTCCACGCCAGGCCCTTCCAGCTCTACACCTCTTCTCTAGGAGCCTGAGAGCCCTTGGGGATGGCTGCTCAGGCCACCTTTCCTGTTCAGCCTGGCTTCTATGACTTCAAGGAGCGCTCCACTTGTCCGACGACAATCCCTCTGGAGCATCTCTAGCCATTCTCTCCTCCAGGTCCTGCCTCTCAGCTCCATCACATCTCCCTGCTTTGACTGGATCCTTTAGTTCCTTTGTCTTCCCTTCCACTTGTTCTGGGAAGGTTTTCTTCCATTAATCAGCCTCATTTTCCAAGCTCGCGCCACTGAGCCTTCTCTGCTCCAAGGTGAAGTTTCCTCAACTGGCCTCAGTCATTACTAGCTGTTTATCCTGGGCAAGTCATTTAGATGGCCTCAGTTTCCTCATTTATAAATCTCAGTCTCATCCCTGCCAGCTCACTGGAGGCAGACTTCTCTCCAGACCCCAAGGAGGCCAGACGGAGCACGGGCTTGGTGGGGCACATTAAAGCCCCTATGTAATACATGGGAGAGACTCTGCGCCTGCATTGGCTACAGGTTTTAGAGAGGCAGCGGCACTTCCTTCCTCTTTCTTTTCTTCTCTTTTTATAAAATTAATGATTGAACTTTTAACCCCTCAGAACACTGTGAACCCTTTCATTTCCATGGCCCTCCCTTGCCTCCTCTTCGTCTCCTCTTCTGTGGAAAGGAAAACTGTGAATCAAGCTTTTGCATTTCTGCCCACTGAGATGGAGCAGACGTCAGTTGGAATGTGATCAGGAGGCGGAATGACAGTTGGGGTGAGAGAAGAGGATTGTGGGAGAAATTGCTAACTGAAGGGTCTTTGCCCTCTGAACTCTGTCGAGTGTGGAGCAAAGACCTGGAGCTCTAGATCCCAACCTGTGGAAAGGCTTGCCTCCCTTTGCCTTACCCAGAAGAAAAAGAAGGTTCCTGTATGTTTGAGGGCATCCATTAGAGGAAGGACAAACAACAACAGCTGTTGAGAAGGGGCCAATCCCTTAACTTCAGGGGTCCCCCGAAGACCCCTTCCATCCCTTGACCTTTCCAAGAAGGATACTTGCCACTTGTTAAGGTAGGAGAGAGACACTGATTAGCTAAGAAGAAGATAGATAAGTTGAAGCTGAGCCAAGAAAAACTGGAAACCCAGCAGGGTTTCCTCTTCCTCAAACCTCTGCCCTCTCTTCATATACTATAATTATTAAACTGCTTGAGAAATAGAAAATCGCAGTCAGATTCCTATTGAGAGGACAACAAAGAACGAGAGGCTGATGGCTAAGCTAGCCAGTAGTCCAGGCAAAACAGCGAGCGCCATCAGTAAGTCTGTTTGCCAGACAAGGGGAGCCCCTGGGGTTCAACTCCTAGTCAAGCCTTGCTAAGGGCTCTCCACTCGTCCCCAGAAGCTCTCTCAAGGCCACTGGTGCTGTCAGCCTTACCCAGGGTGCCTCTCTTGTGGGCTGAGTGTGAGGGAATTTCAAAGACAGCCTCTGAGCCCCAGAGGGTGGTCCTCCATTCCAGGGTCTCTCAGTCCTTTCACCTCCTCCATTCCCTGCTACCAACCCTTCCTTGTCCCCAGGACCTCTTCAATCCGGGTCAACACCTTTCAACCCGAACCCCCACCCCCAATCTCTGGCTTTGCCATATTTATGCAACTCAGTGTAGGCAGTCTGGGCACAATCTCTCTAGTTCATGGGCACTTCAGGCAGGCTTGGACTCTTTCTGGGCTGATCACAGCCAATTCCTTCATGTGCTTACGGCTCCTGCCCCACTGGCCTTCCTCATCGCCTACACTTGTGGCTTTAGGAGGAAGCTAAAGTGTCGCTCCAGAGGAAAAAAATACCCCTGATCAGGATAGCAAGGTGACTCAAGGGATAAAGCCAGGCCTAGAGAGGGGAGTCCTGGGTTCAAATCTAGCCTCAGACACTCCTAGCTAGCTGTGTAACCCTTGACCAGTCCCTTAAGCCCCATTGCCTAGCCCTTGTCACTCTTCTGCCTTGGAACCAATACTTACGGTTAAAAAAATACCCCCATCTTCAAGTGTGCTTTGCTGCTGTAGGGGCACTCAAATGCAAAGCAGAATCTCACCCCATATCCATATTCCCACCATTTTATATCTTAATTACATTTAGTTTATGATGAATATAATAAAATATAACCCAGCACAACATACAATATAATTAATATAATATATGATATAAGAGGGTATGATATAATATATGATGTAATAAATATATTATATAATATAGTACAGTACAATATAGTATAACAATATAAATAACACTATAACATAACATTACTAATAATATTATAATATAATATAGCATAACATTACTAATAATAATCTAACCTAATATATAATCTAACCTAATCTAACCTAATCTAACCTAATATAATATAATATAACATAATATAATATAATATAATATAATATAATATAATATAATATAATATAATATAATATAATATAATATAATATAATATAATATAATATATAACATAATATAATAGTGATACAGTGTAAAGAGTGCTGGATCTGAAGTCAGGAAGACTTCTCTTCCTAAGTTCAAATCTGGCCTCAGCTACTTAGTAGCTGGGTAATCTGGGAAAGTCACTTAACCCTTTTTGCCTCAATTCCTCATCTACAAAATGAGCTGGAGAAAGAAATAGCGAACTACTCCAGGACCTTTGCCAAGAAAACTCCAAATGGGGTCAAGAAGAATGGGAAATGACTGAATGACAACAATAAAAAATATGATAACATAATGTCAAGAGATTTTGTTCCTCCCCAAAGTGAAAAATCTTCTCCAGTGGCAAGAAAAAACAAAATAGTCTGTTTTCCGCTTAGATTGAATAAAAGGTTGTACATAGCTTTCTTCATGAAAACTAGAAGTCTATAAACTGTGGTGAATGGAATTTAAACTCGAATATTGGTTGTTCTGCTGGTTTTTTAATTTCCAGGAATCAAGCAACATGTCATCTGTCCATCCCACTACTGCTAGGGTTTATATAGAATTTTAACTTCATTTTTAGAACAGATAGAGATCTATAGACCTAGGTGTCTAGGCACTAATAAAATACACACATGTATGAAAATATATATGTATATATGTGTGTATACATGGCTTTGTGTATATCTGTACAGAGAGAAAAAGAAGATAGCTCCATGGACATATCTAGACAATATGGAATACAATGCCGAAAATATTCCTTTGAAGTGAATCTCGTTCAGCGATATCCGAGTCTGACTCTCTAGGGGTTCCCGTAAATTAGTGAAATCGTAGGTCCAGTCCCTTTTCTCTATTGTATACCTATAAAATGGCATTGAAAGGGAGAGTCTTGAAAGCACAGAGTGGAAATGTGTGACCTGAGGCCAAAAATAACCCCCTGGAGACACTGTCTAGATGTGCATGATTCCAACTGAAAGAAAAAGGAGCCAAGTGGATCTACGGATCTGGGAGTCTATGGATGTTGGAGGAAATACAATGTTTATTTCATGGCTATTGAGAATTCTTGATGAAGAGACTTCACTTCCTCCAATGCAGAGTTGCAGCTGCTCTTGCATTCTGGTCTTGAAGATTTTCCCGGGTTTCTGAGAGATTCGTGATTTGCCTAGATTTCAGGGCTGGACATACCAGAAATGGGACGAGAACCCAGGTCCTCTTGACTCCAATGCCAGTTCTCTATACATCCTCCCTTGCAGCTGTGTATATACACGTGCAAATATTTTTTCATAAAAACAAAAGGATGATGGAAAGCCTTCCTTGGAAGGACCTTTGCCATTTCCCTTATTATGGCCCATTAGGAGGATCCCTTTCCAAAGGATTAATGGGAACTTTGGAAGACAGTGACTACTCTGTCTTAGACTTTAGAGTCCAAAAGAAGGCCCAGAAAGCTGGTGATAGCCTGAGTTATGTCCTCAGTTTTGGAAAAGCATATATCAAAGGTTTCCAAGAACAGGGAAAATGGAAGAAAACCACTCTCAGAAATGGATGCTTAACAAGACGAATACCAACAGGGCCGCATGTCTATGGAATTCTGGTCTCGGTAGACAATCTCTGTAAGTGTCATAAATGTTTTATTCACATAGAATGAGGGCTGCAAAGAGGCAGAAGAGGAGAAGTCACTGTATTTTGTCTTCAGGTATCTGAAAGGTTTTCTTTTCTAAGAGGAATTTAGTCCCATTCTCCTCGGCCCCAGAGGCAGAACCAAGAGTAGAGGACAGAAAATAGCAGGAAGTCAGTTTATACTTGAAGTTAAAAAAACAACTCCCTTCCATTTAGAGCTCTCCCAGGATAAAATGGGCTGCCTCTTGAGGCAGGTTCATTCGTCTTCACTGGAGGTCCTCAAGCAGAGGTCAGATGATTACTTGCTGAGGGATATTCTAGATGTTCCTCCTCAGCTGGCCTCTGAGAGCCCTTCCCACTAAAATTCTCTGATTTCACAGAAATAGTAACCACAAGATGGGCTGAGAGGAGCTTAAAACTCCTCTCATTGGTTTCTTTAATTTTACAGGTGGGGAAATTGAGGTTCAGACAGTAGAATTGACCTTCCCAGAGTCATTCAATAAGGTATTAACTGAGCAAGTATTTATGTATCTAAGGAGGCTTTAGCCCATCAGTCTCCAAAATCTCGCACTGAGTTCCTGTCTAGCTTGGCAAGTATTGCCTTGAGTTAATGTGCACAGTGCCTGGCAAGTGAAAGGGCCTAATAAACATTTGTTAGTGGATAGTCTAATTAGAGAGCCTCAATCCCTGCCCTCTAGGACATGACCTGTGACGAATGACCTGGATCTGGGCACTGTAACAAACCTCCCAACAGTTTCACACCTTCAAGATGTCAGATAATCCCCCCCCAAACCCTAAACCTACACTCAATGCCAAAGTCAACTGGTCAGTAAAGCAGAACTTGAATTCAGCTCTTCAATCACTCCCATGAGTTCAGAAAAGTCCCCTTTGTAGAGGACCCAACCGTCATGAACCTCAAGGACAACTCAGAACCAGACGCAACCCCCAAATCAGGATACAGTACTGGGTGAGGCAAAGTTCTCCTAAATTCTACTGGTCAGTCTTCAGATCCTCCGTCCACTTAAAGAAACCAAGTCTCTGGGACACAACGGCATGCATTGCCATCAGCTTACGATCAGAGAGGAGGCACAGAACCCACTTGGTTGGGGGTGGGCTGGGGTTATTTGATTCAATATTGGCTCTACGACTAGGAACTGGCCAATAAAAGCTCTGGCGCTGACGTTTCTTCTTTCCCTGAGCGCCACCTGCCTCGAATGCCTTTGATTAGCACTTCCTGAAATGGGAGCTTGAGTTTCAATTTCCTATCTGGGAGGGATCAGTAAACAGAGCTGTCACTCAGCATCAGGACCCAAGAGAGGACAGAGGAGCTGCCCTGTGCTCAGGAGACAGCGAGATACTAATCTCCAAAATGCCCTGGCAGGATCAGTCTCATTTCAAAACAAAGATGGCACCCATTAAGAATAATGCTTTAGAACAAATATTTTTTTAATCAGAGAAGCCTCCTGAAAAGCAAATGGGCAGGCAGACTAGAGAGATGGCTAATCCCCCAGAAGCTTGCCTTGGTTGGATGTTTTCAAAGACCCAGGATTTCCCTTGCTTTGGCATCCCCTTCCTGAGGCAGGTCCCCCTGACCCCTCCAGGCCTTTAGTGTCTTGCTGGGCTCCCAAAAACACTTCCTGGGACCTTGGGGTTCTCCCCCATAATAAACCTCTCCTCAATAAGCTTGGTTCCTCCTTGGATGACAGACCCATAATCCATCACTGATCTAGTGAGGAACACATACATTTGGTAGGACAGAGATCATACAGGCCAACTAGTCCAACCTCCTCATTTTAGAGATGAGGAAACTAAGGCTCTTGTAGTCAAAGCCTTCCCAGCCTCAGAGAAGTCATGATCTTTGCAATCCTGGGATAAGGGGTGAAAGGATGAGCTCAGAGGAGGTATGGAAGGCCAAGGACTAGGAAAAGCTGGGACCAATCCCCCCATAACAGGTAGCTATGAGCCTCAGACAGGTAGACTCGGGTTCAAAAGAGCACCTCAATGAGGAAGTAACCAGCACATGGCAGGGACGGGTTTTCATCAATTAGTCGAAGGACTTGTTGGGGTGGGGGGGTTATATTGAAGAGGATTTGGAAGGATCTCACATGGAAGATGAAAGGGACTTCTTCTCTTAGGCCCAGAGTACAAGCACAAGGACACAAGAGCAACGTGTGAAGTCGCAAAGGGGAAAATGTTGGTGTGTTATCAGGAAAACCTTGGGACCAATTACAATTGCCCAAAAGGACATCGCCTGGAGAAGTCGTGATTTACCCTGGACTCAAGGGTCAGGACCATGAATTTGTGTTGTCAACAAGCATGTGTCAAGAGCCTAATCTAAACACAAACACAAACAAAAAGAAAGGTGGCTCCTGCCCTCAAGGAAGTCACACTCTAAGTTTGGAAGGTGCCTATGAAAGGGAGATGGAAAGAATGGGAGCATGGTGGCAAATCCAAAAGAGGGAACTCTTGTCGGTGTCTGGGCCCTTCTTCAAAATAGAAGTTCCATCAAGAACATCAAAGAAAGTTTTTTAAAGTATTTGAAGGAAAGAGACCTGGCAGGATCAGATCTCAAACTGTATGGCAAAGAGGCAATCTTCAAAGCAGTCTGGTACTGGCTAAGAAATAGAGTGGAAGAGATGATGAGATGCACAACACCAGTTATTAATGGCCATAATAATCGAGTGTTTGATAAGCCCAAATAGCCAAGCTTTGGGCACAAGAGCTCATTATTTGACAAGAATTGTTGGGGAAACTAGAAAAATAGTATGGCAGAGAGTAAGGAGAGACCAACACCTCATTCTGTAGATCAACATGGGTATATGAGTTAGACTTAAAGGGTGATACCATAAGCAAAGAAGGGGAACATGGAATAGTTTGCCTGTCAGATCTCTGGATAAGGGAGGAATTTAGGGCCAAACAAGAGACAGAGAGCCCTGTTGTTGGCGGTTGTGATCTGATCCAACCATTCTGGAGAAGAGCTTGGGACCATGCCCAAAGGGCTCTAAAACTGTGCAGACCTTTTGATCTAGCAATATCACTAGTACGTCTGTATCCTAAAGAGATCAAAAGAGAGGATGGAAGAATGACCCATCTCTACAAAAATGCCTGGAGCAGCTCTTTCAGTGGTAGCAAAGAATTAGACTTTGAGGGGTGTCCACCAGTTGGGGAGTAACTGAACAAATTATGGTATGCAATTGTAATGGTGAACAGGACGATTTCAGAAAAAATTGGAAAGACTTACATGAACTGATACAAATTAAAACAAGCAGAACCAGAAGACTATTGTACACAGCAACAGCAATATTGTTTGATGAGCAGGTGTAAGTGTCCCAGCTTTTTTCAGCAATACAGTGATCCAAGACAATCCCAAAGGGTCATGATGAAACATGACATCCATGTCCAGAGAAAGGACAGATGGAGTCTGAGTGCACACCAAGCTATACTATTTTTCCCTTACTTTCTTCTTTTTAATTTTTTCTTCAAGATCTCTTCCACAAAATGACTAATATAGAAAAAAAGTTTTACATAATTGCACATGTCAGATGCTTACCATCTCAGAGAGGGGGAAGAGGAGGAAGGGTGGGTGAGAGTGGGGGAGGGAGATAAAAGGAGATGGATGGAGGGAATTAGGAATCCAGTTTTTAAAAAGGTTAAAAATTGTTTTTACATGCAATTGGGGGGAAATGAAATATTTTTAAAATAGAGGATCCAGAAGGAAGTCACCAACGGAAGAAGGAGGCCACAGGGACATGGTGGCACAAGGGAGACAGAAGGAACCAGAGATAATTTATTCCAACCTCTTCCTTTTATATTCGAAGCAAATGATACCCAAAGAGGTCAAGAGATTTGCCCAAGATAAGACAGAAAGTAATTGGGAGAAAAAGCATTCAAACTCAGGCTCACATTCAGCATTCTTTCCCCTGGGACACACTACCTCTCTTCAAGTGGAGGCTGGATGACCACTTGTGAGAGATGTTACAGTGAGGATTCCTTTCAAGAATGGATTGATTGGTCTAGATAGAAAGATTCCTTCTAGCCCTGAGAAAGAGATTGATTAGTAACAAACTCTTGCCCACTGGTCACTAGACACACTGAGTGGACCAACAGCTTTTTTGTTTTGCGAATGGGTTCGACAGATTTGCTTGTTTCATCTGGAGCTGTGACAGGGCTCCCAGGACTGCTCAATACGTCAGGCATTCTGTTCCCTACAGATCACTTCTGACATCTGGGATGTCAGTATGATGGTACATGGTCAGAGGCTACCTTCTGAGTCCACAGATGTCTCTTTATGAGAAAGGAAAGTTCCCCCGAGTGGGCTTTAAGCCTCAAAGTCTAAGTGGATCTTGGTTTATCACGCAAAGAGGAAAGGGGGGCAATAGAGGCAGATTAGCTCAATGAAAACTGGGGTGTTCAAAGCTCTTACAAGAAAACTGGAAAATTAAGCCACGTGTTCTCTTCTCTGAACTGGAGATCTTCCTCAGGAAGCTCGTCATTGGTAAGTTGTCACATTACATCGAACAATGATAACTGAGTTGGGGGATGTGGTCGTGGGATCTGCTGGTCATGTGTGTTGGTCATTTTCTCACCTCATTTTTGAGCCCTGCCTCCACACTTGCCACGAACCAGTGGCCATAGCTCCACATTGATGACGGTTTTCATTTCCCATTAATTATAACTTGCTCCCCCCTTTCCAATCTTCTGATATCTTACATCAGCCTTCTCCACCCTGCATTTTCTCTGTGATACAGAGATCCTGGCCTCCTTGCTGTCCTTCAGACGTGACACTTCATCTTGGGGTACTTTCACTGGCTATCCCCCAAGCGTGGAACAGCCTCCTCAACGCCACTCCTTGCTTCTGACTTCCTTCAAGTCCTAGCTCAAAGCTCAAACCTTTTACACAAGCCGTTCTTTCTCCCTTTTCATCCTCGTCCTACTCTTGAGTTTCTATTGATCCTTCCTTGCATTTATCCTTTGCCTGTTTTGTGTACCATTTCTTGCATGTTGTCCCCCCACTGGGCTGGGGGGTCCTTGAGAGCACGGACTGTCTTTTAACTTTCTTTGTATGTCAAGGCCTTAGCCCAGGGTCTGGCACTCAGGAGGGGCTTCATAAACTTTCAGTGACTGACTGATGGCATCTTGCGGACCGTCATCCCACGTGTCCTCCCTCCTGAGCCTCTGGGAAACCAGAACTAAGGTTCCCGTTCTCCCGTCTGCTTTGGGTTCCTCTTCCCCAGTGACATCCCACAAAACGCCCCCCTGTTTCCCTTGTGCTTTGGAGTCTGAGTTTTCCCACCTTTTCATGCCTTCTCCATCCCTTCTTAGACCCACTTCCCCTCCTCACGGCAATCTCGAGAGTTAGGATCGTAAATCATCTCAGTCCTACATTGCTCTTCGGATGAGCCAGGGTGATGGATGGAAATGGGCCCTTTGGGGATCAGTGTGTGGAGGGCGCAGTTTGACTATCACGCCTCATCGGACACCAGGCGTCCTCCCTCCCCTTCGTCAACCACAGAATGTCTTAGAACGGGACGAGGTGAGGCGCACCCCAGCCACGGGAGCAGAACCGTTTCCCTGTTGTTTCCAAGGCTATCAACTCCCTCTAGAGACACAGCAGCAATCAAAGAGGCAAAATGCAAAATGAAAGAGCCGCCATTTCAAACCTGGCACAGAGATCTTCCCCGCAGTCGGGTGATCCATCTCCATGATTAGACCATTGTGGAGCACCTGCAAGAAAGAACAGAGAATCAGACACTGATGGCATCATTCATCTCCAGGAATGGGCAAATACATGGAGGCAAGTGACAGTATTCGTGAAGATTGGGACCACGACAGGCATCCAAACTCCCTTTCCCAAGGACACTCACCAAATAGAGTGAGTGAGGCACAGATCCCTTTATGGAAACCAAGGAAGCGTTAAATTCTCTCCATCCAATTTCTCCTCCTCCTTCAAGGGCAGTTGGGATGTTACCTCCTCCAGGAAGTCTTCCTTGATGGCAGGACCAACTAGAAATCATCTCCCTCTCCTCAGAGCTAGCATGGATTTCACTCTCTATGCTGTGTTTTACATATTTTGCTCATTAAAAACACTGACTGAGCACCTAGTAGGTTCCAGGGACTGTGCTTAGAGTTGGGGATACAAAGACAAAAATTACAACAATCCCTACCCTCGAGGAGTTTGCATTCTACTGACCGGGCACAACTCAGTCCAGCAGAAAATGGCTTTGGTTTTGGTCTCTAGAGCGGATCTGTGACTGCCCCAGGAGAGGGAATCCCAAGAGGGGAAACGCCTCTATCAATGTGCATTGATGGCTTCCCTGTACCTCGGGCTCCTCAAGGGTCCCCTGGGATGCTGAGGCATTAGATGGCTGGTCCAGGGTCACCCAGACAAAATACAAAACACATTCAAAGTAAATACAAAGCAATTTCTGCTTCTAGGCACAAGCAGCTGTGGGAATCGGGCCGACCTTGGGCTAAAGGAAGTGAACTGAGTTCTGAAGGAAGCCAAGGAATTTTACAATGCGAGGGACATTAGGAGGGCGCTTCACCTGGGACGTAGCTGGGACAAAGGCACGGAGGCAGGAGATGTATGTAAGCAAGGAGCTCAGTTTGGCTGGAGTGTGTGGCAGAAAATGATGGAATTTTAAATGCCAAAGTCCATTCATCTCGAAGCCCCCCCCCCACACCCACCGCCTCCCCACACCCACACACAAAGGCCAGGAAAGCACGGGAATCGCAGGAGGCTCTGAATCTTTGTGTCTTCCATGACTGGCTGGTGGACCTTGAATACTGAACCATGTGGAATGATCCCAATCCATTCCCTCTCAGGGGAAGAATCCGACCATGGAAGGATCTGGATAAAGATAAAACCTCCCTTCTCAACCCAAGGCAAGAGGTCAAGCGCCTCAAGTCTGCCCTTCCTAAGATCAGACCAGGCCAATTTTCGGACCCAGGAGCAGGACGCCAAAGCCTCCCGGGGCTCCGGTCGCCTCCTTGTCCTGGAAATGAGAGTGGCCGAGGCGTGGCAGAGCTCACTGGCGGCGAAGGCAAGGCGGACTTAGGGCCGTGTTTCTTGGGCTGTGTCCTCCGGAACATCGGCAAAGAGACCTCCACTACAGGATCCAAGAGGTCCCGGGGCCTGGACAACAGTCTGATTGGCTAACAGCAAACCGGAGGGCGCTGGCACTTCCTTTACTCCTCCATCCCACAGATGCTCCCGCTCAAAACCACTTTGGCGCCAGCAGGTTGTGTGCGGAGTGATTGGTGGACTCGCTCCTGGGTGCCCTCCTCGCTCACGCCCCTCCCTTGCAGCCACTCCACAGGAGGATGGGGGATGCTGGAGCTGATTGAGGCTGCTTTTCTGCTCTCCTTGTACCGGGCTCCCATCCTGATGGACAGCATATTTGCCCCCCAACTGCTCTGACGGAGGATGGATACTGCATGGCCTCAAGTACACTTCGGCTGCTCCAAAGAGCTTATCCCAGAAAAGACTCTCAGTCTGAAGGACTCTATCCCTCAGAGCAGCCCCAGAGCTCCCAGCCCTCCCTCTGGCTCCTCTACAGGGACCAAGAAAAAAGTCCCGGCAAAGGGTCCAATTCCGGGGGACCTGCCCGCTTCCTCCTTCCCATTCATTGCCCCATGGCTGAGATACAGAAAGATGGAAAGGGAAGCTCTGAATAAAATGCATCCAGCTGAGGGTTCTGCCATTAATGAACACTGGAATTGACCCATCTGCCAACAAGGGGAGGGTCAAGGGGCAGGATGAAGAGTTTCATGAAGATCAGCTCCCCAAAGGTCTGCAAATGCTCTCTAGAGATAAGCTTCCAAATATCATCTGACTTCTACATTGATTGCTGCAGAGAAATCAATGAATGGATGAAAAGATGTGTCGCGGGCTTAGTCCCCTCTGTAAGAGACCCACTTCTAGCTCGTTGCTTTTCCTTAATTCCTTTGCATTTAAAATGGCAATTCCCAAAGTGGGAGCTGGCCTTGGAGCAGAAAGATGGAAAAGTGGCTCAAACCGCACCTCTGCCGCACACAGGCTGGGGGACTCGGACACGTCACCGAATCTCTCAGGGCTCGCTCTAAGAAACTCTCTGAGTGCCAAGCTTTGGAGAAGATGCAAAAGCCCCCACTGAGAACTTCCTCACCAAAGGAAGCCCAGGCTTGCTCTGTAGCTGCTGTTTCTGTTCAGAAGGAACAACTGAATTCACAGCATTTCAGAAGGGAGGAGGCTTCAGAGGTCCCCCAGGAAAAAGGAGTACTGCTGCCATCTGTCTGTCTGCCTGCCTGCCTCTCTCTCTCTCTCTCTCTCTCTCTCTCTCTCTCTCTCTCTCTCTCTCTGTCTCTCTCTCTCTCTCCCTTCCTCTCTCTCTCTCTGCCTCTCTGTCTCTCTCCCTCTCCCTCTCTGTCTTTCTCTGTCTCCTCTCTCTCTGTGTCTCTCTGTCTCTCTCTGTCTCTCTGTTTCTCTCTGTCTCTGTCTCTGTCTCTCCCTCTCTCTCCCTCTCTCTCTGTCTCTGGCTCTGTCTCTCTCTCTCTCTCTGTGTCTCTATGTCTCTCTCTCTGTCTCTGTCTCTCTCTCTCTCTCTCTCTCTCTCTCTGTCTCTCCCTCTCTCTCCGTCTCTGTCTCTATGTCTCTCTCTCTGTTTCTCTCTCTCTCTGTCTCTCTCTCTCTCTGTCTCTCTCTCTCTCTCTCTCTCTCACACACACACACACACACACACACACACACACAGGGCAATCACCTCCCAATAGGGGCACTGGAATCAACCAATCAAAAAACTTGTATTTAAAACCTACTATCTCTCAGGCATAAGGGCAGGGGTTAGGGAAACAGAATGGAAATGATCCCTGTCTTTGGTGTCCTATAAGTATGACCATGAGTAAGGCATCCACATACACACACACACATGCATATTATATATATCTATGTGTGTGTGTGTGTGCGTGCCTCTATATAGTACACACATACAAGTATTTCTATGTGTACATATACATATATACATGCATGCATACACACATGTATCTGTATATGTACATGTGTGTGCATTCATATTTATCAGTTTCTAATTGTTGATGTAGATACACATGTTTACATGTACCTGCATTGAATACATGTTTAAGTGTGTGTACATATGTACACACATGTACCCATACATAGATTTAGAGAACTATAAGTGTGTGGGTACTGAGGTGTAAGGCCAACTCATCTAGACTGGGCCTAAGCTCTTCATAAATGGATCATCCAGAACAATAATTCCCCATGCAAAGTCCTGATGTTGTCCATTGGCCAATCTTGGGTCCCACCCAGGCCTAAAATGGAAGGACAAACTGAGCCAGAAGGAGCTGGCATCATGTGGAATGCCTTCTTGTCTCAAGTGGAACCAATCAATCATCACGTTACTAACTCAACTAGCTAGTGTTATCTCAACTGCAAAGGGTTGGGGGTGGATTGGGTGCCATCTTGAGCTCCCAATGAATCTATTCCTGTTGGATGTTGAGGGTCTGTGTCCCATGAAGGGAAGGAAGAGTCCAGGGGGCATCAGGCAGCATCCTCCACAAGGAAGGATGCCAAAGTGGCCACCATGGCCCACTTTGTGCATAGCCTGGAAGGGGACATCCATAAATTGTTTGCCGAAGGCAGGCAGCTTGAAGGAAGAGAGTCTTCTCTTAGTCCCCCTTCCTATGCCATGTTCACATTCACAAGCACAGTCCTAGTCACAAGGAGAATAATGATGGCTTCAAAACTTTGTCCAGAAAAATACCCATTTTCAAAAACTCAATCACCTCCTTTTTTGGTTTGTTTTTGTTTCCAATGATTTTCCTCTTTGACGTTCATTGAATATCTTGTTTGCTTTCAGTTTCTAATCATTATCTTTATCCAACTACATATAAGACAGTTTTAATAGATTCCAGAAATGTCCAGAAATTGCCGATCACTTTTCCCCACTTAATTATAGGACTCCCATGCTGCCTTGTCGTTGCGTCAATTTCTGAAAGCCATTTTCAACCGCTCTTGAACTTGTCACAGATATTACGCCTGCCTTACGGCATTCTGGGAAACATGCTGGGAAAGTATGCAAGGCCCATGGTCATTAACCTTTAAAGGAAAAAAAAAATCCAAGCGTCTGAAGCCTTGAGTTTTGCCAGAAACAATCACATGAGTGACGGTAGTGGCGATATTCTTTCGGACTTACTTGTTTATTCTTTTATTTTTTTAAGGAACAAAAAAAATGGAAAGAAAATAGCAAGATCATTGCCCTTCCTTACCTAACCTAGCAACACTGATTCCACAAATTTGTGTGGAGTACAACTCTTCGTAATTAACTGCGCAAAGAAAGCTGGGATAATTATGGGCATCTCATCATCCATGTTATCATTTCCTCTCAGTATGTCATGAAAACAATTTTGTGGGGAGACAGAACTTCTACTGTTATGAAACGGAGGCCATAACTCAGGAACACGGTGTTAAAGGTTAATTTCACTATTTCCCAAACACTTTTAATGACCACAAAGAAAACACCCTTAAATATCCTTTCACATGAGAAATTAGACTGTAATCCCATCGGCCCTGGCTGCACTCAGATAATGGAGATCAAATTTAAGCACACCAATTTTCCTGTTTTCTTACCTCATTTAAACCAATTATTGTAACTCAACTTCTCTTTGGTGCAAATGTACATGACATGGACCCCAAATGCCTCATTTCCCTTCTGAGCCCTAATTGTGTATTCCACTATTTCTTGAACTAATTGGCAAAAGGAAGGATAGAAATAACAACTGAGAAATAGAGGGGGATGGGAGAGGGAATGGACCCAGGCAAGCAAGGGAATGCAGAGAATGATTTATAAGCACCAAAGTCAAGCCATTAAGAGAGCCCCTCCCCCAGACTCCCATGACATCATTAACTCAAGCCTCTCCACTTTGCTTAGCACTTGCCTCTTTAATTAAGTGATCCCAGTGCGCATCTATGCGACAACCTTGGGGATGGCTGGGAAAACTTTCTTCTAAGCCCAAGCAGCACTTGTGCAAAGTTCGTCTGAAGGGATGGCTCTGAGCAATGGTCATGGGAGTGGCCTTAAACGGTTCCTACCCACTCAGAAAGACAATATTTTCATCCTTATTTAGAACTTCCCAATCACCCAAAGGCAAGACAATGCAGTCTGGTCAGTGAATAGAAAGGGAACAAGATGTTATAAGCGACTCGGTCTCCCAAGCTAGGTTTAGGGTTGATGGACACGGCCAATCTGGAAGTCTGAGGAAAGCTGTGAGCAAGATCATGAAAGACCCTCCCTGGCCTCTGCCATGCAGTGAGACTTTATAAAAGGTTCAGAGCTTGGGTTCACCATGGCCCAACGCCATCACCCACATCAGAAGAATAAGGTTAATAGAAGACTCTGGTGAAGAATAAGCTGGAGGCTAATAAGGTCTAAAAGCCAACCCTTAATACTGAGATCTTCTCCAATTACTAGTCTCTTTGCCTGAGCAGACTGTGATCGAGCGTTGACAGAGGGAAGAAGGCATGGTAGAGTGGGAAAGGACTGCTTTTGGAAATAGGACATAAGTTCTCATTTTATCTCTGATTCAGCTCTGGATCTGGACCCCCAGTCTCACCAGAATAAGTTTAAACTTACTTCTAGAAAATAGACCCTCATGTCAAAATTTTGTGTCAAACACAAAAATCAACCCTCTTAGTCTTGTCTCCTCTGATCTTCTTATACGTGGACTCCACATCCATCATCATCCTGGTTGCCAACCCATTGATACTCTCCATATGATAAACTATGGCTCCCAAAACGAGACATGATATTCCAGATGTGATCTGGAGCACATTACAGACAGACATCCTAACTTGCCGAAGTTCTTCCTCTCATCATGGAGGCCCAAATTACATTTGTTTGTTTAGCTGCCATGTAACTGCTGACTCATAATGAGTTCAAAGCCATCTAAGGTCCCTAGATCTTCTCTTTTTATCCTAGAGCTTCTGGAGAAAATCCACTACCTAATCATGTCTCCTCCAACTTGTATTTATGTAGATTTTTTTTAGTCCACATGTAAGACTTGGCATTTACCCTTCCTACCGATGTGAACTTGGGCAAATTGCCAAGTTCTCTTAACTTCAGTTTCCACACTGAATGGGTTGGTAGGTCTCAACGTTTCCAAGGTCCTTTCCAAAGTTCTCAAACTTAGGATCATCCTGAACTCTTCCTTCTCTCTCCTTCACAAAGCCACACCATTGATATTCTTGTAGATCCTGCTCCTATAATCTCTTCAACCATCTGCTCTCTATTATTGCCTTAATCTAGGAGGCCCTCACCACTTTTCTTCATTGGTCTACTGTCAAAGCCAGCTATTTGATCATCCCAGCAACTAACCTCTTTACTCTCTGATGAATTCTCCTGCTTAATGCTATCATTCCCAGAGTGCTATTCTGATCCATGGCATTCCACAGTCAAGAAGTTTTGGTGCCAGCAATGCTCTTGGTAAAAATCGTCCCCTGTATCATCTGTACCAACAGGAAAGTCCTCCTTCTGTTAGACTCTAGATTTCCTGATCCCCACAAATGGAAAGAATAGAAAGAACCACAAGCCCACTCTAGATTGATGATCTCAGAGTTTCATTTAGGGGAAGCCAAAGGCCTCCCTGCTCCCCATAATTGCCCTGAATAATTTCTCTCTTCCCTCTCCAGGACAATATTTAAGATGATGTGTACCAGAGCCCCCAGGTGATAATGGGAATATTGAGGCACTTAATGGGAGGTTTCAGTCATCTCGTGTAATTAAGGCCGCTTGGGATGGCTTGGCTCTAGCTGAAAGCTCTCAAATCTATCCTGTCCTTGGGAATCAAAAGGATGGCTGCATGTAAGAGAACAGGAACCCAATTGTCAAACATCTGCTCCCCTCCTAATTTCTTTGATAATAAAGTCCTGCCCACTGTGCATGTCAGAGGCCCATTATCTCTCCAATCTCAGGATGAGCTGGAATCTCATCGGGAGTGATCTCCAGGATCAGAAAACCACAAAGGAAATGATGTCGTGGCCTGCTCAGGATCTGGGCAGCCACCGAGATGGAGAGCCCACTGATCAATGAGACAATTGCTTGTGATCTAAGGCATAAGGAAGCAATAGTGTTTGCTGACATTATGTCAGTGAGGAACTGGAATGAGAGCCACCCAGAAGGCCTTCAAGAAGCATCTTATCACTGCCCAGGCTTCATGGTCACAGCATCCCAGACTGAGAGCTGGAAGGACCTCAGAGATCAAGCAATCCAATGGATTTGGTTTTGTCTGCCTCCCCAGGAACTAGCTAAGGGCCTGGCACATACCAGGTGCTTAATAAATAATTGGTGAATTGAATTAAATTGAACCTCAAATGCAATGACTTTGGTTTTGTCTTTTATTGAGCTCCTACTTTTGTGCCAAGCACTGTGCTAAGAGCTAGGGAAAAAAAGAAAGGCCAAAGATTGGCCATGCTCTTGAAGGGCTTCACTGATTAAGTCCTCAGACTAATTTCCAAGGGAAATTACAGAAGGCAGCAAGGAGGAGAAAAGCTCCATCAGTATATTGGTCAGGTATATGATGGGGCTCTAAAGCTAGACCAAGAGATGAAGCTACAAATTGCTTGGGGAGCTGAAGTGTAAAGGAAAAGGGAATTGAGGGGGGCCATGGGCTTATAGTGGAGGCCAGGGTAGCGAGGTCAATATCTGTATAAATAAAGGCAGAAAATGAGTGGGTAGAGCCATGGATTCCAAAATCTTCATTGAAGAAGGGACCTCAACTCTGAGCAACTCATTTCACTCACCTGATTGTCTAGATGCCCCATGTCTAGAGTACTTGAGGTATCTCATCTGAAGCTTGCAGCAGGCCTATGAAGTAAGGACTTCAAGTATTGGTACCCCACTTTACAGATGAGAAAACTGAGACCCAGAGTGACTTGTCTACTAAATGGACCTTTTAAGAGGTAGATGACATATTGTCAGAAAAGCTTAAACTTCTTAGCAGTGCGCCGTAAATATTTCCAGCACCAAGCGAGGCTTCACTGATACCATGACCTACAAGAGATTGTCAAAAGTATTGAATTTGGGCTTTCTCACAAAGGAGCACACCATCACTAGATGGCTCTGGAGCCTCCTCAATGGAGTCCAAGCCCTCTTCCATATAATAACTCTTTGAATGCTTGGAGGTAATCCTTCCATACTACCACCCTCTGCCCCAAGTCTTCTGTTCTCCAGTTTCTTCAGTCTATCCTCGTCCAGCTTGATCACCAGTCCTCTCACCATCTTGTCCATTTTGCCTTCTATAAGACTTGAAATCAGGCTAGAATCAGAACTTGGGTTTTCTAGGAGCATTTGCACTCAAGTCATTAATAAAATGACTATAAAGCATTACCTAAGATAAATCTCTTTGGGTCACCATTTACTGTTCCCCTATAATAACATCAAGGCATTACTATTTTCTGCTCTTCTTTTACTTTCTATTTTCCCTTCATAGAGTACAACTTTAAACTTGTCAATGTCCTCCTTAAACGTGACACAAAGAATGGAGCCAGGGCAGCGTTCAGAAGATTAAAACCTCCATAATCCTTGAAGTTCCATCTCTCTTCAGGCAGACCACAAGGGAAGGCTGGGTTTGGGGGATTTTTGTTTTAGTGTTGGAAAAGGGTGAAGATAGGGAGAGAAACATGTTATGTGGTTACAATTCACTTAATTCCTTTCTATCTCAGTTTCCTCATCTATAACATGACGGGATTGAATTGGGGAGCCTCTAAGATCCCTTCTAGCTCTCAATCTATAATTATATTATCCTATGATTCACACTGAGCTTGCAGAACACTTAACTCCCCTCCCTCCAGATATTGTTCACATAAAATCTTATCTAATTATGCTCCTCCAATTCTGGAATTTCTGCTGCAGGTGACTATTTGGACCCAAACATAGAACTTTGCATTTATCCTTATTGAATGTCACCTTATTAGATAGATCTAGGCAGTCATTTAGCTCATTTCTATCTTTTTTTCTCCTGACTTTGCCATGTCATAAGTTCACTATCTCTCCTAAATTTATTGGAACTTTGAATAGGAAAATCACACCATCTGCCAACTCATTGGTATGAGCGTTAAAACAGCACAGACTCAAGAGTAGATCTTTGGAGCACTCTAATAGAGGGGGAAGTTCTGGGATCTCCTGAGGGAAGCTTGCTTAGTCCCAGTAGGCTTCCTGTTGTCTCTCATGATTAAAAGCCAACCTGCTGTATTACCTTTGACTTGTAACTAGAATGACAAATTGTGTGTGTGTGTGTGTGTGTGTGTGTGTGTGTGTGTGTGTGCCGCTAACAATGCTCCAAGCTCTGTGTTAAGCTTAGGATAGAAATTCAAAAGAAACTCAATCAGCTTATATTCTTATAGAACAGGAGTTCGTACCCTGGATTTCATTTTATATGTGTGTATGTATTTATTTCTACGTATGAAAGCAATATTTCAAAACCATTGGTTTTCTTTGCTATTCTATACATTTTATGTTATGCATTTAAACACATTATCCTAAGAAGCAATCCATAGATTCCCCTGGACTGCCAATGGGCTCTGTAACATTGACAAGAATAGGTGAGCACTTCTATTTAAGCGAGGGAAAAAACCAAAAGGTGGGTTGTGACTGGGTGGTGGTTCAGTCACTAAAGTGACTGGAATGGCTAATTGATTTGTAGGGCGGTCAATGGATAGGATAAAGAGCGTTTTGCCTTTAAATTTTATGTCTTCTCCATCATCACTTTAAGCCAAGAATCCATGAACTAGAAGCCACCAACCATGTGGAAACACTATGCCCAGCTAGATTGGTTCTTGAACCTTGGATGCATGCCGTCACCAAGACTGGATTTAACCAATTAACCAACTAATCAATAAATCAAAAGCACTGACTTCCACTGTGGGCCAGACAATGTGTTCAACGCCACTCCGTTTGGTAGAACCTGCTTAGCCGTCTCAGCCTTTGAGAACCTACGGCCACCTCTGCCCCACAGAGCGGGACTTTGGGGACATGAAGGAGCCCTCGTCTCGTCTCGTCTCGTGTGGAGCATCTTTTTATAATTAGCTTTGGTATTCACAATAACCTTGTTGAAAGTTAAAACGGAAATCTGGTTTTGCATCAAATTTATCTTTCTCCAATTCAGCAATTTGTTTATGCAGATTAAGGGAGCTTGGATTCATGCTGGTCTTTCAGAGGGAACATGCTCCAAGTAAATGGAGACACATGTTGCCTTCATTATGTTTTTTCATTCATGAGACCTAATCGCTGGCTGGTGTCTATGGAGCTCATGAATATTCACTCACATTTTGTATTCAGAGCAACAAAACAGAAAATAGAAATATAGTGTATTTTCTCATAGCATGAAAAATTCCCAAAACAAAATTAACTGGAAGGTACAAAAGGCGGGAGATTCACAAAACCCAAACTGGAATTCAATCATTGTCCAGGAGTTGAGAATGAAAATTCATGCTTTTTCTAAGTTTTCAGCCCTATTCTCTAAAGCGTTGCTTCTCATCGCAAAACCTCTCTAATCTATTTTTCTATTAAAGGGACAAAAGATTGCATAATGCGGCCATGTTTGGGGCAGCATGGAGAGAGGAGGCGCCAAGTAACCTCAGATGGCTTAATGTTGTCACTGGTGGTTTGAGCTGCCTGGTGCGATCCATTCTAGACAAGGATTCAATATTGATTCGTGTCTCCCTTGGACCTTGTCCAAGTGGACTGAACGACAGAAATGACACAGGACTTCTTAACAAGACATTGCTTCTCCTCCCTCTCCTTTACAAAGTAATCTTACAAGTTGGACTTCTGGGCCAGAGTTGTAGTAGGGTTTCCTCTGGTCTGAAAAACTAGTGGCATGACTCTGAGCAGGTCAGATTAATTCTCTGGGCTTCAATCTTCCAGGATATTAGAATAAGGAGGTTGGATTTGAGGACCTCAAAGAAAATGGGAATCCATTTAATTCCTTACAAAAGAGCCTTTCCAGAACAGATTTCATTCTTCTAATTAAGGCTCAAACTAGACCTGTACAATTATATCTAGTTACATAAACTTCCTTGGTGATAGATCAATATCAAATCCGTGTTGTGCCCTCCTTCTACAGACCCTATGTGCATTTACCCTAGTAAATGTACGTCCTTCCAGATGTAATCCTTATTTGTTCTATGACCTCAATGCATATTCCAAGATGGTATTCCAAACAGCAAGATGACAATTTCTAAGAGCCAATAATGTCTTGGGAACATATAGCTTCTGGCCATGGCCACCACTCATACTAGGCAGTTACTCCATAGAGTTCACCAAGGAGTCAGCTCCAGTCTCAGGCAAGACTACAGTTTGTAAATCTCCTTTCTAATCAGAAAAAGGGATGGCAGGCTGGTGCTTTCTGAACCAAAGCAGGAAAGGAGCTCTCTCTCCCTTCCTCTCTCTCTCTCTCTGTCTCTCTCTCTCTCTCTCTCTCTCTCTGTCTCTCTCTCTGTCTCTTTCTCTCTCTCTTTTTTCTCTCTCTTCCTCTCTCTTTCTCTTTCTCTCCTCTCTCTCTCTCTCCCTCTCTCTCTCTCTCCCTCCCTCTCTCTCTCTCTGTCTCTCTGTCTCTCTCTCCCTCCCTCTCTCTCTCTCTGTCTCTCTGTCTCTCTCTCTCTCCCTCTCTCTCTCTCTCTCTCTCTCTCTCTCTCTGTCTCTCTCTCTCTCTGTCTCTGTCTCTCTCTCTCTCTGTCTCTCTCTCTCTGTCTCTGTCTCTTTCTCTCTGTCTCTGTCTCTCTCTGTGTCTCTCTGTCTCTCTCTCTCTGTCTCTCTCTCTGTCTCTCTCTCTTCTCTCTCTCTCTCTCTCTCTCTCTCTCTCTCTCTCTCTCTCTCTCTCTCTCTCTCCCCTCTCACTCCCTCTGTCTCCCTCTCTCTCGCTCTTTCTCTCTTTCTCACACACACACACATGCTTGAATATTTTCATGAGAGCACACAGGAAACATAAAACTGTCAAGGTCCAAAACCCTTCTGGTCTGAGGAGACCCTCTGAGATGCTTAAATCAATCTTGTTTAGATATGACCGAATTCCCCTGATGTAGACATGCTCCCTTCTCCTGCCTAATATTCCCTCCCATGCCTGAAATCTTCTATGCCTGAACTCTCCATAACAGAAATTTTGATTCTCCATAACAGAAACTTCAATTCCCCATAAAAGATGGGAAGGAGCATGGGGAGAACGCTAGCCTTTCATCTGACATTGGAGATGCTAGCTAGAGGCTTCCTCCATCCCTTGGAAACTCCTGGCCAGTTTCTGCTTCACTGAAAAGCCCTCCAGTGAAGGAGGAGTGGAGCTATCCTGTTACTGAATTAGCAGTGATGGAGGCATGCCCCAGCCTATGTCAGATGCACAAGGCAGACTCTCCAAAGATCACCGACTCCCTCTGCCCTGACCAATCCTCCTTCTGCATGGCCTGAAGTCCATCACACCCGAGACCCAGAAGTCCGCCTCTGATGAAAGCCTGTGAGCATACTTTCATCCTGGCTCTACCCTGACCTCTCTGGTATCTGAGCTACATGTATGAGCTTCACCCCTGGCCTTGAATCCCCTTTTTTGTCTCAACGCGTCAGGGGAAGTCTCGAGTCTCTCTGTGTGTGTATTCCAATGTACTCATAATAAAAGTCTGCGGAACCTTTAGCATCCTTGACTGATCTGCCCTTCCTGAAAGCTTGAAAATGCCCAAGCAGCTGCGGCAGACCATGGCACACAGCTGTAAAGGGAAGGGAAGAGGCATTTGTTCAATGCCTACTAAGTGGCGGGCACTGTGCTAGGCACTTTACCAAGATTCTCTCATTTCTCGAAGAAAGAGCATTCCTGGATTCCCCCCGAATGAGAATGGATTTGGGGAGAAGCTGTCATCTTCCAGGCTCCTTCACCAAAGCCGGAAAGGCACACGTGTCCAGAGCTCTCCAGAATGCAGCATTTTGGTGCCCGTAGAGAACAGGGCACGGACAACTGGGATTTGGAAACCCCAAAGCAAAGGCATTTCTCATGTGAGCTCAAAATGAACTTCAAGGAGACCCGAAGAGGCTCCCTGCTCCAGCCATCATGACATCTCACTGTGTATCCTAGAAGCCTGCCTCTGTGGAGACCAAAGAAACACTCCAAAGTCAGGAAAGCTCTTGGCTTGAGGGGGGCTCCAGCTGATGAGAGCGAAGCAGCAACAGCACCCCATCTGGGCTAGTATCTCATGCAGTGGCCACAGTCAATGGGTCCCACCTGTTTCTCTCGCAGAGAATCCACCATCAGTAGGTTTCCCATTGCTCCCCTCGAGCCCTGCTCAGCACCCCATTCATCTTCTCTCTGCCATCTAGGTGTTGGGGCTTGTTTACACATCACTCCTGGTTCTGTTTGAACTCGGCCCATTGGCTCCAGCCCCGTTGGCCCGCCACAAGAGCGGCTCATCGACATGAGGAGGCCACTCTGGCCTGGCATCTGCGGTGGAGCCAGACAGGGCTTATGGAAGCCCAGAGGGAGGAACCGAGCCAACATGCCAAGAAGATCTTCTGCGAGATTGTGGTTGTCCTGCTATGGATCTTCCATCTTTTCTCGCCTCCAAATGTCATCTTTGCAGGGCATGAATGAAATGAAAAACCTTTAGGGTCTTGGAGGTGAGGATGAGCCCCTGGAGCCAGATGACACACCCCGCATTAGCTGACCCCCTTCCCCTGACTTGAAAGCAAAGGCTTGCCAGAACTTCCCTCAGAGTACATGGCCCCCCTCGACACACACACACTTTCCTCAGCACCCCCATCCTGGTACTCTGCTGAAGAGCTGAGAGCTACAAGCAACAGGAGTTTTCAAGCACTCAGGGCTGGAAGGGATCTCAGTTGTTCTGTCCAATATGTGCCTGGAAAAAGAGATGTGCTGGGTGTGGAAATAGGCTGGGCTTAAAGTCATTCAGTCTGGCTTTGCCACTTGCCACTTGTGTGACTGTGAGCAAGTCGCTTCATTTCTTGGGCCTCGGTTTCCTCATTTGTAACATGAGGGACTTATGACCTGAATCACTGTTCACTTCAAAGGACCTACAAGCCCATTTTGTTCATGTTCTTCCGTGGATTGTCAACAAAGGATCCAACCAAATCCAGAGCCCTTCCTCCAGATGATATTTTGTGGGTACCTGAATAGCATTTGGGTCATCCAACTGTGATCCTTTGTTCCCATCACGTGACTGGCCCACCTCCTAGCCCAGTCATGCTTTCCCCCAATAATATCCCTTAGTGCTCTTTTTCCATAAAAGATCATCTTTGAAAATATGCCAACCCCTAGTCCCACTGCTCATGCACTCTTCAGTCCCCCTAGGGATCGCTCACCATTGGCTCCTGCCAAGATCGTCATGTTCTGAGGTCCCCGTCTTCCCCAAGATCACCAGAAAAATGAGTATCTTTGCTAAAGCAACGCTGCTTCGCACCAGGAATCAGCTTGGGGGGATTAAAAGTTCCACATCATTTCCCAACTGCCACCTGCTTCCTTCTCTCCAGCCCATTTCAAGCATGGACCCAGTTCACTGCTTGTCCATTTTGGCTTGCCCCAGATACGTGGATCCATACACTAACTCAATGCCTGGCCATCCAACAGCGTGTCATTGTCAGGACAACAGAAATTCTCCATCCATTTGGTTGTCCCATGAGGATGGTTAGGCTGGTACCTTTTGAATAATCCTGGATCTTATTGAGAAAGCACTTAAATAATCATAATGATAGCTAGTATCTGGAGAGCACTTTACAATTTGCAAAGCATATTATATATATTATCTCACACAATCCTCACATAAACCCTGGGAGGTAGATGTTAAGGTTATCCCCATTTTACATATGAAGAAACTGATCCTGGGAGAGGTGACACAACTAGTAAATGTCTGAGGTGAGTCCAATATTTTATCCACTGGGCAACAGAGCTGCGTAACTGTGGGTGAGTTGAAGCTGCCTAGAGCTCAATCTCAACTCAGAACAGAAGAATGCTTCCACCTTGGGCTTCATTAATAGAAGCACGCTCTCCGATGGGGGTGGGACTGATATTTAGGCTGGGGAAGAAATGATTTTGATGGGCTATCAGGAGACGGATCCCTTCAAGTCCTGAGCAGTTATCAAGAGGAAGAAAGACTAGATTTTGATGCTTGGATGGAATGCAGAACAGGAACTACTGGTGTCTGCTGCAAAGAGGCTGAGAGGTGGGAAGATACTAATAACTACAACTATCCCAAAGTGGAATGGGTTAACTCGAGCTATCCAGAGCTGTCAGCGCTGAAAATCTTTATGCAGCAGTCAAATAGCCCCTTGTTGAAAATGGCACCAGTGAGTTTTCTGCAGTTAAAAGTTGGCCTAGATGTTCCCAGAGGAAACTGAGGCAATGTCAACTTTCCTGTGCCCACTGTCCCTCCAGACTCATGGCTCCCTTCTACATCAAGGAAGATGACGTGACCTCGAGAAACTCTGGAGCTAGGTGACCCCTTGCCCTTCCACCAAAGCCATTCAATACCTAAAGAATTGGGGCAAACAAAGAGGCTTTCTCCCTCTTGGCAAACGTGGAACCAAAAGGGGTGGTTGGCCACAAGCCAAGGGAGAAGGACAGATACAGAAAGGGCCCAGCGTGAGCATGGAGGTGAGCTTTCAACAGGAAGAAGAAACAACTGGGATGAAAAGTGGGCAAACACTCGGAGGATGATAAATGGGGGGAGCTGGAGTATTTGGGGAAATGAGGTCATGAGGCAAGCTGGAGCGCTCAGGCCCCACATTCCACATTGGAATGTAAAGTCACTCTGTCTCATCTATATTTTAGGGATGGGGGAAATCCTTTCTGGGTTTGGTGTGTGTAACAAGACACTCGGAGTGATGGACATTCTTAGCCTGTGGGGAAGTGCTTTCACACAGGAGAGCAGCATTTTCACTGTTAATGACTTTCCGAAAGATAAGTATCATTCAGCTGTCAAAGTGCTCGAAGAAAATGATGTCAAGTGCCCTTATGGAAAAGCCGTACCATGGAAAAGGACGTTTGTAAAAGGAATTCTCTGCTGGCACGAAGAGAACATTCTTAGAAACTAGGCTGGTCCCCAGTGTTTGGGGAATGGCTCAACAAGGGGTGGGATGTGAATACAGTGAAATATTATGATGCCTTAGCAAGCCCCCAAATGAGGAATTCAGAGGGGGGCAGGACAGAATCCGGAAACCAGCTAGACAATGACGACGACGACATGAGTCAAGATAGCATCAAAAGGCAGCCAGCCGCTGATGAATGGTAACCGCAAATCCTGGCCCAGGGGAGTAGATGGATGATGGAAAACTCTTTCTTCCTATCAGTAAAGAGGTGGAGGAATCCAGGTGTGGAGCTGCACATCCACAGTTAAGTGTGGATGGCATTATTATTGGCCACTTTGTATGGGTGGGAGTGGGTGGATGGGTGTTTGCATGGGTTCAAAGGGAATGTTCAGAGTAGAGGCAAATATGTCAGGAAAAGCATCACTAAAAACTTAAAGAATGAAAAACCCTCCCTTAACTCTGTGTGTGTGTGTGTGTGTGTGTGTGTGTGTGTGTGTGTGTGTGTGTGTGTGTGTGTGTGCATGTATTCTGGGGGACACATTCTCTTTGGATTTTAAAACTATTTTCTAGAAATTGAGGCAGTGTGACTTAGCAGATGGACTGGTGGGCCAGGAAGACCTAGATTGAAACTCTGTCCCCGGTGGTTACTTGCTATGTGGCAGTGAGCAAATTTAGGGTTCCTTGACCTTTCTGAGGCTCAGGGAACTCACTCTCTAGAAGACTGGCATCGTCCTTGGTGGAGACAGATTCCATACCCACCACTACAAGGCTCAGAGAGTTTGAGAAGTCGAGAGAGAAGGGAGGAGGAAGAGGGAGACGGAGAGAGAGAGTGAAAGACAGAGAGAGAGAGAGAGAGAGAGAGAGAGAGAGAGAGAGAGAGAGAGAGAGAGAGAGAGAGAGAGAGAGAGAGAGAGAGAGAGAGAAATAGAGACTGATAGACATAGAAATGGAGAGAGATACATGGAGCGAAAATAGACAAAAGGGGAATTAACTCAGTCGTGACTCAAGGAGGCACCATTAAAGCCATATAACTAACTGGGAGATTCCAATTTGGACTGTCCAGGTCAGCTTGCCGAGTCTTAGAGTTCCTGGTTTCTGCACAGAGGTCTCTAACCTAGCAAATATGGTACCTCAACATGGGTATGACACATGATGGCTGTCCCAAAACTCTCCCTCACCCCATCATAGAGGTGAACTTCCTCCACCCCCAAATTCCAGCCCCCACTCAGTTATCCTTCTCTGGAAGGCTAAGCTCTCGTATCAAGGGCATGAGATGCCCATGAATCACGTCAAAATGATTCTAGCACCATGCTGGAGCCTGGCCATTAGCAGGAAAGATATGAGATGAGAAACTTAATCATACCCAAGTCTATCCATTAGGGGTGGCATGGAGGGGATGTCATCTCAAGTGGGGAGGCCAGACCCATACCCACAAAATCCTTACAGCATTAACATGTGTCTTCTAGCCATGATTCTAGATTTCTTGATAGCAGAGAAATCAACCTTTTACTGTTTTTTTTCCCCAAAACCACATGTTCTCCAATTGAATTTAGATCTAATCACAACAAAATTTATAAATTACCCAGTGCAATATTGGAGGCCAGAGTAGCGAAGCACCATATGTGGAGGAGCAGGGGGAAAGCCCACCCCCATCCCACACTGGCTCCCAGAGGAGCAAATACAGAATGTCTTCCTTGTGTGGCTTTGGGGGGCACAGGGCTGAAACAGGAGATCTGGCCTGATGGAGAATATCCGATTTCATGCCGATGCATCTTTATTCAGGACAAATTCTCAGGATGAAAACAATACTCAAATCATAGAACCCCAGATTTAGAGGGAGAAGGGAGGCCATCTAGCCCAAATCCCATCATTTTGCATATAAGGAAACTGAGGAGCAGAGAATGCAAGAGTGCCTTCCTCAAGGTCAAATAGGTGGCCTGAGCCCAGAACAACTGATTCCCAAGCCACTGCGCTTTTCGGGGCAACTCCATGCCCAAAGCCCATTTTGTGGGCTTCTCAGAGGTCACCAGAGTCCATGGTCAGAATCTTAAGTCAGGGCCAGTAGAGGATGCAGCAACATTGGTCTGCCGTTGGTACCTCTAAGCTACTGTGTTTAGTAGGCCAGCCTGAGGCCGTTAGAGAAGTCCTCTGATCCTGCTCCCCCAAACGGAAATGCTTCCCATTCTCGCTTAGTTAAAAGGTTCAAGAGCTCCAGAGACAAATTCAGAGCCAAATGCTCCTTCTCTGTGGCTGAATACCCGTCCCCCACCAGCTGACTGCAGAAGAAAGCTCTTGGGCGGCACTCGTGGAGTCGTCGTTCCCATGGCAAGCCCAGCTTGAGGGTACAGATGTTGTTTATGGTTTATGCAGTTTATAAATAGTATTATGGGATTGATTGAGATCCTCTGGGTGTCATTAACACTGTGCTACAGGCTTATATGTATAAATCAAAGTATAAACATAAACACCATCTAAAAAGAGGTGGCTAGAAAGGCACTAGATCTGGGATTTCACTGCTGTAAGAAACTCCCAGGTGAGGAAATTGCCTCTCCCGGTGCCAACTGGCATCTTCTCCGAAAGTTCGATTCTTCGAGAGTCTCAGGGAACGCTTTTGGGTCCAGTGAGTTGCTCCAGGCCACATGCGCTGTCCGGGTGGACCTCTATTTGGCTTTGTCAGTGTCTGTGTGCCCACAAAAAGATGTAGCCACAGAGATGAATGGTTATGTGTGGGTGAGAGGATGTAGATACAGGATCGGAGCATCTCATCTCAAAGGGAAACTCAGAAAATCCTGCAGGGTAGACAAGTGGTGCTTTGACACCGGAGGAAGAGTATTTCTAGAACAAGGATTTTGCTGATGACTTTCCATATCTCTGAGCTCTCCTGGATCTTCCCCTTCCTCCATCATCTCAGCAAGATCATCATCCTTGTCCTCCTCCTCTTCCTCCTCTCCCTCTCAGTCTCTGTCTCTGCCTTTCTCTCTGTGTCTCCCTCCCTCCCCAACGTTGCTCCTCTCCATTGGGTTTAAGTTCCATCTCTCTGGGGACCATTCCTCGATGGATATATCCAGCCTCAGGGTCTCCCCTGAACTCCAGGCCCACATCACTGACATCTTCTATTGGATGGTCCGCATCTCAGACTAGACATTTTTCAATCAAAATTCATGATCTTCTTTCCAAAATACGTCCCTTTTCCTATCATCCTGTTTCTCTCGACAGCGCTGCCATTTTTCTAATGAATCCTCTGGACTGGCAATCTTAGGGACGTCTTCCTCATTTCCATAAGATGGCATGCGTGGTCCCATCTCTCCCCCTGGGGAAGCCTCCCTGCGCTATGCTGCTAATCGAGTCCCCATATTCCAGGCCTTCTCTTCTTTGGTCTGTCCCTCCCCAGATGCCCATGTCCAGCCATGGTTCTCCCTGCTCCAGGGGCTCCAGTGGCTTCCAATCATCTACTGGGGAGAACAGAAGCTTAAGCCCCTCAGCTACTGGCCTTTGGGAATTCTCAGTTCCCTCCCTTCATTCAGGCGCCACCTCCTGCGGGAAGCCTTTCATCATGTCTACCTCCACCTCAGTCATTTTTAGATCCTTCCCTTGTGCCCCTCGTTTACTTTATCTAAATTAAATGTATGTCTATTTTATGCTAATTCATCTGCATATGGATGGAAGCCTCATCCCCTATAGGAGGAACGTTTTTTCTTTTACAAGCCCTCACCTTCCATCTTGGAATCAATACTGTGTATTGGTTCCGAGGCAGAAGAGTGGTCAGGGCTAGACAATGGGGGTTCAGTGACTTGCCCAGGGTCACACAGCTAGGGAGTGTCTGAGGCCAGATTTGAACCCAGGACTTCCTGTCTCTAGGCCTGGCTCTCTATCTAGTGAGCCACCCAGCTGCCCCAGAATGAAAGCTTCTTGAGGGCAGGAACTCTTGTATGTGTCTCTGAATACTCAGGCCAGGAACCCCTGCAGCCCTAGAATAGTACCTGGCACCACCGAGGTGCCTAATAAGTGCTTGTGGATGATGAAGTCAGGAGCACTACAAGGGCAAGAATGGTAGAGTACTCTGCTGCTGTTCCTCAAGCATCATTTGCTGACTGGTTTCCAAAGGAAAAAAATAGAATGAAAAATAGGATTCTGAGCTGAGGGCGGCGGGGCCGCACTACACCAGAAGCACAAGTGGGGATTGCGTTCCAGGACAGGATTGCGCTCGTGTTTTGTTTTTACAGGTGCTGGGATAAAGCAAGCCCCACCTGGGAAATGAGCCTCCACTCATGACCTGGAACGCTGAGATTCCCATCGCCCGGCCAGAGCCTCCTGCAAGTGCTCCCTTCATCCGGGATTAGACCTACATGTGTGATGCTGAACTTCCCAGCCCAAGAAAGGATTCTCATGCCCCCCCCACCCCCCTCTCAGGAGATCCGGTGCTTTTTCTCGTTTTCAAAACCTACACATGCCACCCCACCCCCACTGCTCTAGGGGAGTCCACCCAAGGGGCGTCCTGCACCCTCCCCACTTCCACTAGAATGGCCTCGAAGAGGCTCCACTCCCCGGAGCCTTTCTCCCATGAGACTCCCTCTCGGGCTGAGCTATCGGGCTGAGGAAGGTGTAAACAGAGTCCAGACTCGGCCACCGAATCCATCACAGGGCAAACCGCCAGATCCGTGACCAGCTCAGAAGGGCTGACGTGCTTGGAGCCATTCGATGACATCAGAAGCTAAATAAGGAATGGATTGGAATCCAGCTGAAAGGATTCAACACCCCCCAGACCCACAAAGGCCCAAAGAGAGATCCCAGCAGTGGATGGAGCGGAGACGGGCGGCACAGATCCTGCCCCCTGCGCTGACCGAGCCATTGGAGAACTTGGACCGGTAACAAACCTCGCAGAGACGGCACAAGGGAGGACGACTTTGGGGGAGCAAAGAGAGATGCAGCCAGGGATGGGCCAAGGCGTTAACCCTCAGAGAGAGGACCTGCACCCCGCCAAGGGCCTTTAGCTGCCCCTTGGCTACAAATGACTTGAAGTCTGAGCCCAGCGGCGCTTGGACGGGGTCCAAACTTCGGGAGGGATATTTTGGTATCGGCGGTCTTTACTAGGACACCGGAGCACATTCCAGAAGCTCATCGACCGAGGCTGGCTAGAAAACAATGGGGAGCACATTGGAGGAAGGCTCTGGAGCAACAGGAACAGCCACCGCCATATCCTCAGGGTCACCCCGAGAACTCTGAGGGAGGAAGAACGTGGCCATTTTCTGGGGACCAGCCAATCAGTGTGAAAGGGAATTGAGCAATTAGTCCTAGAAGGGGTATAACCTGAAAATGGGTCAAAAGAACCAGGAATGATAGCCTAGACAAGGAGATACTCTCGTTAAGTACCCGTAGGGCTGTCATGGAAAAGACCCATCAATCACTAAGATTTATTAAGGGTTTACCGTGTGCCAGGCAGTGTGCAAAATACTAGGGATTTTTAAAATCAAGGATAGTCCCTTCCCTCAAGAAGGCAGCATTCTAATGAGGCAAACAATATGTCTACAACTCAGTGTGTACGGAGCAGATGGAGAGTCCTTTTTGGGGGGTGGAACGAGTAGCTAGGCAGACCAAGAAAGGCCCTGGGAGAAAATGAGATTTGAACCGAATATTAGGGGACGTCAAGGATGCTAAGAAGCAGAAGAGAAGAACAGCCAGGAGACGATTCCAGGAATGGAGTTTAGAGCCAGGACAAAGTCACAGAGGCAGAAGATGGGGTGTCCTCTAGAAGGAACAAGTGTACCCCCAAGACTGACCCTGCAGGAAGAGCCAGGAGCAGTGGCACACACTGAGAACAGATGTCTGGGAAGTCTTCCTCCCTCACAAAGAAGGACAATCCACAAGTGAAAAGGGCTGCCTCAAGGATGCTGTTCCACATACGTGGAGGGTTGTGGGTAAAAGCGAGCTGGCCACACTTCACAAACGTTGGAGAGAGGATAACTGTCCAGAAGTATTTTGGAACCAATGGCCACTTCGGGATCCGAGATCCTCCTCTCCTGGATTTCTGCTATCCTGCTTTCCCAGGCCAAATGCTAAACCAAAATACTTCCGATACAAGTCAGGAAAGATTCTGGGTGAAAATGACTGTGAATCCCCCCCCCCCTGCATTCTGTGAACATATGTGAAGAGAAGAGAATCCAGTCCGTGCCAACATCCAAACAGAGGGAGGAAGGGCTTGCTGGAGTCCCTGAAAGTCACTGAGGACGAGGGAGGGAGGGAGGCGGAATGGACGTTCAGAATCTTGTCCATTACGGTCGCCCACTTGATTATCCAAGCCAAGCAACTCGGGGCCCATTAATGAAGAAAAGACCCGACATGATTCGTTTACTTCATGACGGCCACCAATCTGGGGCTATTTAGTGCTGTCTTGGTGACAGATGGGAGTAACAGATCTGGACTAGATCTGACCCAGAGATAGTCCATCATTTATTAAATTGCAGAACCAAATAAAATTCCATGCACCACCGCATTTCGCCATCATGTCTCACATCGAGATGCACTGATAGCATTCCTTATCTGTTACCCCTCTTGCAGAGGGCCAGCTAGTCAAAGGGCTTAAACAAAGCTCTCAGGAAGGAAAGTCCCTAATACCTTCCAGGACACGGAAACTATGCATTCGGAATGAGTGGGAAGTGACCCAGGCAGAGTCTAAAATGGGAGCTCAGAGGCGGGTTAATCTGGACTTTCCCCCCTTGTGGGAGACATCCTCGTCCCAGCTCATGGAACTCCCATTTCCAGGGCATCTGACAGCTAGTGACAGCTCAGGCTGTGTTCCTATCCATCAGCACCCACTCAGATGCCAAGGCCTAAGCAGACGGTCTCCAACTTGAGGCTGAAACTTTCTCAGTCAAGGGTCACAGAAGTGGCCAGTTTCTTTGCCTTGCCTAAACAAATCTCCAAAGGAAAGGACATCAAAGGACTGGTTTTCAGCCACAAGCTTAAGTCCCCATGCTGTTTGGGCTTTTAAGGCAAGTCACCATGGCTAGGCCTCAGGCTAAGAGGGACAAGGGATTGCTAAGATGGGGTAGGGGGGCTGGAGGCAGGAAAGAGAGAGGGAAGAGAGAGAAAGAAATAGGAAGGAAGGAAGGAAGGAAGGAAGGAAGGAAGGAAGGAAGGAAGGAAGGAAGGAAGGAAGGAAGGAAGGAAGGAAGGAAGGAAGGAAGGAAGGAAGGAAGGAAGGAAGGAAGGAAGGAAGGAAGGAAGGAAGGAAGGAAGGAAGGAAGGAAGGAAGGAGGGAAAGGTCTCAAAAAGGAGAAATATGGGGAGGAAAAAGGGAGAGAGAGAGACAAGAGACTCAGCCTCAGTGGACCATGGGGTCCCTCCCACCTCAGAATCCATGATGGTACCATTTTTGCCCATGTGACTCACTTTCCTGGGTCTCACCTTCAGTGGGTAAAAATAATAGTGGCAGAAAGCCTAAAGAACTTTAAGGTTTATAAAATGCTCTGCATATATGATTTTATTTGGTTCTTAAATCTATGTTGGGAGGTAGGTACTATTATTATCTCCATTTTACAGATGAGGAAACTGAGGCTGAGACTAAGTGACTTTCCCAGGGTGACTAAGTGACTTTCCACAGTGAACATCTGTGGCAAGATCCAAACTCCCATATTCCCAAGTCCAACTACAGATCTCTGTGTCCTGTTGGGACCCCCTCTCTGCCTCCTCTCCTATTCATTGTTTTTTATAACTCTCTACTACCCCTACACAAAGCTTCCACTGAATCAGTAGGGTACATCACTGCTCCCTGAGAGATGAAACATTTGATGTTTCCATCCAGTTCAAAGCAAGAACAAAATATATTTTCCCTCCCTTTGAGATTCAATCGCTCAACATTTTCCAATGAGCCCATTGGAGAACAAGAGTAAAGAATAATGGAGCCCAAATATCCCAATGGCTCAATGGCTTCCATGTCATATCCAGAGAGCTCAAAGGTTTCCAGCACCATGGATGGGGAGGAGGGGAACTCTGAGGTGAATATATGGGAAAATATTGATGTGAGTGGCACAAGATAGATCTACAGGGATGAGTCTCAGTCTACACTGCTAGAGGGAGTGTAGACATGACTAAGACTATAAATAGATAGACTGGAGTATATTGAGGAAAAGATATAAATTCAAACCAAATTTCATCTATGGTCATAAACTCCCTCCTTTCTCTCCTCCTCCTCCTCTATAGTAATGGAAGCAATGGGACAGCTTCTTTGGCTCAATGTCCCCTTCAAGGGCTTTCCTGGCACCTTTGGCAATCAATCCATTTAGTAAGTAATGTAAAATGTGCAATGGGGGTGATTAGCCCAGCCTGCAGACATACGGTAGATGCTTAACCGCTCTCAGTCCAAGGGTCTTCCTTTGTCAAAGGACCTGCTTCCTCCCCAAGAGATATTGAGGGTCAAAGTGAGATAACTGGTATAAACCGCTTTGCAAATCTTAAAACACGCCATAAAGCCATTTGTGATGATCATTATGGGGCCATTCCTAGCTCTAGGCCCTATCTCTACTTCCAATCAGACTCGGAGCTTCAGTCCACATTCGGTGTTGAAGTTCTGACTTCACAGGGAAGATCTGGATGGGCAGAGAGGAGAGACAGGAGGCACTCTAGGTGGTAGGAAGCCTTTCATCATCCTAGGAAATCTTAAACAAAATGGACCAGGAGGATATAGAGATTGTTTCTTGGCTCCAGAAAGAAAGCATTGGAACAAATGTCCAAAAGGAGTCTATTTAGTCTGTCCAAGGAAGTCAGAGGACCACAGACGCTAGTGGTCATTCAACCGAATGGCCTCATTTTACAGATGGGGAAACCAAGGCCCCAGGAAATGATGTGACTGAGGGAACAGTTTCCCTATCCCCAGACATCCTCAATCTGAGGCCATGGGACCACTTGTCAGGTATGGCCTGATGGGGATTGGGGAGGAATGGAAGGCCCCTAAGGGAGATGCCTGCCAGCTTTAAAATGTTATGATTCTATGACAGTAGGGCATTGACTGATCTGCCCACCCTCCTGGAAGAAAGGGAAGAATTATTCGCCCTTAATTTCACTGGCTAACTATTAGTACATTCCTTTCTCTGTCCTTAAGACCCCAGGCAAGTTCTGGGCCAGCTCCTGATGGCTCTTTTTCAAGAAAACTCTTGCTTAGAGAAAAAGCATTTCCATTAATTATGTGCATCCCTAATTCACTAAAGACAAAGACCAAAGCTGTGGCTTAATTGATCATTATTAGCCCTGCTCTGCTCCAAAAAGACTGGTGAAAATGATCTAACAGCAACATGTTCATTTTTTCCCAGGACAGTTCTATGGTCTGGGAAACTTTTTCCTTGTCCTTTTCCAGTGGTGAAATCTGCGTCTGTGCATGTGCGTGCATCTGAGTGTTGAGACACAAGGAGATGGGATGGGGCTCTCACAGAAGCAAAACGTTTTTTCAATGGATTTTGAGGGACAAGATTTCAGAGCTGGAAGGGACCTCAGAGATCACTCAGGCTAACCTCTTCCTGATCAAGACTCCCGTCTCCACCCTCTGCTTGAAAACCACAAGCAAGTCGGTGCCTTCAGTTCCTAGGACAGCCCATTCCACTTTTGGACAACTCCAATCCGGCCACACATCATACAGATGGTGGCAGTAGGCTGGATTAGCTTCAGAGAATGGGAAAGCGCCTTAAAAAGTCCTGCACTTCTCAACAAAACAAAACAAAACGAAGAACTGCCTTTTCAATGTCAACCATCTACTGGCCTTGGTGATTGGTTATGCTACACGGAACACTCAGTCTCTAAAATATTAAAAATGAAGATCACCCAGAGGGCAACAAGGAAACACCAGGTGACACTGAACAACCCAAAGGGTGGCAAGATGTCAGTGTTCAGAGAGCTGGTCCTGGAATCAGGAAGACCTGAGTTCAAATCTTGCCTCAGACATATTCTAGCTGGGCAAGTCCATGGGTAAGTTCTTTAACTTTCTTGAGCCTCATTTTCCTCATTTGAGAAATGAAGGGGTTGGATTTGATGGCCTCTAAAGCCCCTTCCCCTTTAAACCTATGAGTGTATAATAAAGAATGACCCAGGAAAAGAAATTGGTGCAAAGGGTGTCGATAAGGATGTACACAATTAAAAAAGAGGATAAGATGACCAGATTTTAAGAGTAAGAGATAACTGGAGATCAGTACAAGTGCTCCATTGGTATTCACAATATGTAAGAAGAAAACGGGAAAACTGCCCAGCATAGCAGCCATCTCCATGGCAAATTTATGGGAGGGCGTTAACAGAACGCAGCAACAGGAGGGCAGAAATGACCTTATTAGGGGAAGTCCATGTATCACTAAATTCTTAAGAGATCCTAGAGACATCTGAAATCCATATTCTTCAGTAATTACGGGGGCCATTTTCCTTACATCAAGCCTACCTGACCTCTTCATCCTAACGCTGCCATCTCAAGAAAAGCACAATCCATCCTTCATTAGGGAGCCCTTCAAATACCTGAAGACAGATTGTCTGCCCACCTGCATCCTTTCCCACACCTTCTCCAGGCTGGTCCCCCCACCAGCTTCCATTCTCCCTTTGCCCCAATGCTGTGGTCTTCTCCACACTGGTTTCCTGCTCTGGCCACCCCCAATCATCAATGGCAGGACCCACACAGACTCTCACTTCCCCAGTTCCTCACCCATCAATCACAGCTCTCAGGCTCATATTCTCCAACGTCCCTGTCAGCTCAGACATGCTATGGCTTTGGACCTCCCAGTGACACTAATGGCGCATCCTCCCAACTCTCCATCTGGGGTCCATGACCTGCGATGAGTTTGCAGCGTGCACCTAGTCAAGGGAAGCCTTAATTAAAATGGAGGAAGCTGACCGTGTCCTTCCTGGTGCTCCACATACCCTGAAGTGAATGAAGTCACCTCATAAAACCACTTCCCACCCTCACACACCACCTCCTAAGGAGGCCTAGAAAGCAAGGAACCTTCTCAAAAAGGCTGGTGCTGTTCCTGGGGGTGAATGCCAAAGGGCCGTCTGTATTTCACATCAGGCAAAGGGTAGAAGTGCACGAATGGGAAGGCACTGAAGTGCTAAGTACAGGGAGAGCGCTCTGCTGAGAGCTGGGGATAAGGCACAAGATTCCCCAAACCAAGACTTCCCCCACATCCTCAACGAACTGCCTTCTACAAGGGGGAGGCAACGCTTTGGCCAGGGACCATCTCGGGGTTCAATGATAGTTTTAAGAAGGGATGTTTTTTGTTCCTAATGACATCTTTTATCCACTCTGAGCATTCCCTCATTGGCACAAGGAGAAATGGTTTGGGCTATTTCTGACAAATCAATTTTAATGCAATAATTTGGGTGGGGGAAGAGTCTGGGACACATACCTATGATCTTCGCAATGGACAGAACTCCCGAGCAATATGGAGCAGAAACTCATGCTGGAATTATTGATTTTGAGTCACCTGGGCACAACTGGGTTGGGTGATTTGCCCAGAGTCACTCAGGCAGTAGGGGCCGGAGCAGGATTTAAACTCAGTTCTTCACAACTCTAAGGCCAGACTTCTACCCACTAGGCTACCATCAGCCTCTTAGTAGTGATTATTCTGTGGATATCTTGCTTTAAGGGTGATGGAACACTTTACTGATGGCTTTTTGATATTTTTATATCTATTTTGTAGATGTAAGTTGAGCCTCAGGGAGTCAAGTGCATCCCTGACATCCCACCCGTGTTATCTGGTAAGCCGGTCACGGCACTCTTCAGTTCTACAAAATAATGGAGTTGGCCTAGACGTCTGAGCTCCTGCCTCTCACCCCCAAGTCTCCGACCCTCTAATCCTAGAAATCGAGGTCTGTTCTTGACCCCTATCCATGCACCCTTTTCTATTGACTTAAGAAGCGAATTCTTTTAAAGGGCTGAGAAACCACAGCACTGGGAGGGAGGGTATTAGGTTGTGATCTGAGGACATTTCTGATACCACTCTATGCTCATGGAATTTCCCTTCCCCACAGGTGAGTTTCCATGGTGCTGGCAGGTAAAGTATGTGTCCACGGGCTTGGGATTTGGGGACTGAAAGTGGTGGGAAGAAAGGCGCTGATAGTAAAACAAAACCTTGAATATCTCACATGCCGAAAGGATAATTTCCCGAGAACTCCAGAGGGACCAAAGCAGTATCTCCCTACTCCAAGGTAAAGGCCCAAGAGCTTATTCATTAGTTTTTTCAACATGATCTATTTCCCAGATCTCTCTTCTAAATGGTTCTTTTCCTAAAGGCGCACGCATGCACACACACACAATTTTACTCTCTTGCTGTCCAATTTCCTGTAGGAAATCACAATCACAGTATTATTCACCGGTTTCTGGATCCCAATATGCACACTTCACCAGGAGAAGGAGGGTGATAAAGAAAGGAGAGCGGGGCAATGTGTCCCCTTTCTCCCATTTCTGAATCAAGCCATCTGGATGTTATGGCTAGTCTTACAGGGCTTCAGCTGGACAGGGTCCGACAAGATCTCAAATCTGGAATCCTTGACTTAAATAAATGAGTCCATTTTTTGAAAAATTGAGAAGCATAAATTCCCTGCCAAGAAAATGAGCCCTCAGCCAGAGTCTGTTATGCCTTTCATATGTTCCTTTATAAACAAAAGGGATAGACAAGTAGGTAAACCATGAAACCCCCAACTTCCTGCCACATGATAGAAAATCCCTCCCTCCTCCCCATTGACAAACATTAATTCTGATGCCACCAGGATAATCTGATCTTCTGTCATCATTCTTTCACAACATGGCTCCATCATTGTGGAAATGCTAGATGAAAGACACAAGAATTACAGAAATCAGCTTGGACTTGTTTCCTCAAAGCTCAATGACAACCTAGTACATATGACCACCAAATAAATGCTTTTGATTTTTAACAATTAGTTTTGGCATTTGACTGGCTTCTACATCTTGGTGTGTGACCTAATTAGAAAGGGCCAGAGTCATCAAGGAGAAGCTGATACATTATGCTAAACAAACTACTACAAGAAGCATCTTCATATTCACTATGATCAAGTAGGATTTATACCAGGAATGCCAGGATGGTTCAATATGAGGGAAACCATCCACATAATTGACCATATTAACAAGCAAACCAACAAACACCACATGGTTACCTCAATGGATGCAGAAAAAGCCTTTGACAAAATACAACACTCATTCCTATTGAAAAAAAGAGGAATAGAAGGACCTTTCCTAAAAATAATAAACAGTATCTATCTAAAACCATCAGCAAACATCATCTGCAATGGGGATAAACTAGATCCATTCCCAGTAAGATCAGGAGTGAAACAAGGATGCCCATTATCACCTCTACTATTTGACATTGTACTAGAAACACTGGCAGCGCAATTAGAGAAGAAAAAGAAATTGAAGGTACTAAAATAGGCAATGAGGAGACCAAGCTATCACTCTTTGCAGATGGCATGATGGTTTACGTAAAGAATCCTAGAGATTCAACTAAAAAGCTAATTGAAATAATCAACAACTTTAGCAAAGTTGAAGGATACAAAATAAACCTGCATAAGTCATCAGCATTTCTATATATCTCCAACACAGCTCAGCAGCAAGAGTTAGAAAGAGAAATTCCATTTAAAATCACCCTAGACAATATAAAATACTTAGGAATCTATCTGCAAAAACTAACACAGGAACTACATGAACACAACTACAAAACACTCGCCACACAATTAAAACTAGATCTAAGTAATTGGAAAAACATTGATTGCTCATGGATAGGACAAGCTAACATAATAAAAATGACAATCCTACCCAAATTAATTTACTTATTTATTGCCATACCCATTGAACTACCTAAAAATGTTTTTTACTGAATTAGAAAAAAATCATAACAAAATTCATTTGGAAGAACAAAAGATCAAGGATATCCAAAGAAATCATGAAAAAAAATGCAAAGGAAGGAGGACTTGCAGTCCCAGATTTCAAACTCTACTATAAAGCAACATTCATCAAAACAATTTGGTACTGGCTAAGAGACAGAAAGGAGGATCAGTGGAATAGACTTCTGGTAAGTGATGTCAGCAAGACAGTCTATGACAAACCCAAAGATCCCCGCTTTGGGGACCAAAATCCACTATTTGATAAAAACTGCTGGGAAAATTGGAAGACAGTGTGGGAGAGATTAGGTTTGGATCAACACCTCACACCGTATACCAAGATAAACTCAGAATGGGTGAATGACTTGAATATAAAGAAGGAAACTCTAAGTAAATTAGGTGAACACAGAATAGATACTTGTCAGATCTTTGGGAAAGGAAAGATTTTAAGACCAAGTAAGAGTTAGAAAAAATTACAAAATGTAAAAGAAATAATTTTGATTACATCAAATTAAAGTTTTTTGTACAAACAAAACCAATGCAACCAAATTAGAAGGGGAGCAACAAATTGGGAGGAAAATCTTCATAACAAACATCTCTGACAAAGGTCTAATTATGCAAATTTATAAAGAGTTAAATCAATTGTACAAAAAATCAAGCCATTCCCCAATTGAAAACTATTAATAAGCATATGAAAAAGTGTTCTAAATCTCTTATAATTAGAGAAATACAAATCAAAACAACTCTGAGGTATCACCTCACACCTAGCAGATTGGCTAACATGACAGTAAAGGAAAGTAATGAATGCTGGAGAGGATGTGGCAAAGTAGGGACATTAATGCATTGCTGGTGGAGTTGTGAATTGATCCAACCTTTCTGGAGGGCAATTTGGAACTATGCTCAAAGGGCGATAAAAGAGTGCCTGCCTTTTGATCCAGCCATAGCACTGCTGGGTTTGTACCCCAAAGAGATAATAAAGAAAAAGACTTGTACAAGAATATTAATAGCTGCACTTTGTGGTGGCAAAAAATTGGAAAATAGGGGGATGTCCTTCAATTGGGGAATCGATGAACACGTTGTGGTATCTGCTGGTGATGAAACACTATTGTGCTCAAAGGAATAATGAACTGGAGGGATTCCATGTGAACTGGAACGACCTCCAGGAAGTGATGCAGAGTGAGAGGAGCAGAACCAGGAGAACATCTTACACAGAGACTGACACACTGTGGTACAATCGAATGTAATGGACTTCGCCATTAGTAGCAGTGCAGTGATCCAGGACAATTCTGATGGATTTATGAGGAAGATCACTATCCACAATCAGAGGAAAAACTGTGGGAGCAGAAACACTGAAGAAAAACAATTGCTTGATCGCATGGGTCAATGGGGATAGGATTGGAGATGTCGACTCTAAACGATCACCCTAGTGAAAATATCAACAACACAGAAATAGGTTTTGATCAAGGACACATGTAAAACCCAGTGAAATTGCGTGTTGGCTACGGGAAGGGGTGGGGGGAGGGGAAGGAAAGAATATGATTCTTGTAACCAAGGAAAAATACTCTAAATTGACTAATTAAATAAAATTTTCAATAAAAAATTTAAAAAATAACATGGGTTTACTACTGTAAAAATAAGCAAACAAAAAACAAGAAGCATCTTCAAATGTGAGCAACTCAGGTACTCTCAGCAATGCGATGATCCAGGATGATTCTGAGGGACTTGGGACAAAGGATGCTCTTTCTCCACCTCCAGAGAGAGAACTGCTGGAGTCGGAATGCAGATGAAAGCAGATGATTTTTCACTTGTTTATTTGGGTCTGTGTTTGGGGGTTTGGTTTTATAAGATTATTCACTTACAAAAATGAACAATATGGAAATGTGTTTTGTGTGATGATGCATGTATAACCCAGTTGAATCATCTGCTGGCACCAGGAGGGGGAAGAGAAGGAGGGAGGAAGACAATTCGGATCCTATAACTTTGGAAAACTTACGTGGAACTTTGTTATTACATGCAATTGGTAAAAAGATTAACTATAAGCAGCATCTTTTTTTGAATCTTAGGGTACTTTCCATTAAGTGTATAAGCAAGTCAGCCCTGACCATTCTCAATGCTTAGTGGTCAGGGCCGACTTGTAAATGACGAGGTATGTCAGTCATTCAGCAACCTCTGATAAAGCCTTTGGTTTCCTCTTCAAATGGAAGCAGGAGCCCCTGAACACAGATTCTGATCCTAACACATAGCATATAATCCCTACAGATCATATACCTACTCCTTATTATGAAGGCTCATGACTTTGGCTTCACCACTTTGGGGTGGCCAAAGCATGTTTCCCAATAGTGCCATGAGCCACGTTTCAGGAATTAAAATCTGACTGATGGGATTGATAGCCTGGTGTGGCCATTTTAGCTTCTCCATGGGTCCCAACACTGCAATTTGAAGATTTATTAAATGATGCACAAGAGCTTCCTTGTAAGCAGAGCCTATAAAGTCCAACTTGAAAAGTCACTTTTATAGGGATCCTCGGATTTAGAACTGGAAAGGTCCTTCGGGACCACCTCATCCAACCTCCTGATTTCACAGAGAAGGACATTTAGGTCAGCATGGGTTCAATGGATGACACAAAGTCAAGGGAATACGGAGCAGCTGAAGCTCCAGTGCAGATTTCCTGATATCGAAGCTCTCCCTTCTCTTCATTGCCTCACACTGCCTTGACTGAACCTCAAAACCAAAAAGGGTTGTTCCCAGTTTTCCCATTGTTTTGCTATTGTGGTTTAATGCTATACTGGGGAAGGGCAATACAGCTTTAACTATGCTTAATAATAGTCATTGGCAATCATAGAGTGCTTTAAGTTTTACAGAGTTCTTCATATCCATTATCTACCAAGAGCAGCCCAAAGAGGAGGGGCGTTTACTAGCTGATCTCTGGCCATTCTACCATCTTGTCTCCAGAGTGTCTTTCATTTCGCAACTGAAATGACCTCTATCTCCACTGTTCTTGAGCCCTGCTCCAGGGTGGTCACTGAAAGCTCAACGCACCACTGTTATGTCTACAGAACACCAATCTTTGACATTCCCTTCTGACCACAGTCTCGTCTCCCAGTAGAGGCTTTTAGAACTAGACTTAGAAGAGAATGGAGAGGCCAGGCAGTCCAAAACCTTCATTCATTCATTTGTTTGTTACACTAAAATGCCCAGTTAACTCTCTCCCTCCCTCCCCTCTTCCTATTAGAGAAGGCATCATCTGACAGCAAAATACACACACACACACAGATAGATAGATAGATAGATAGATAGATAGATAGATAGATAGATAGATAGATAGATAGATAGATAGATGGATGGATGGATGGATGGATGGATGGATGGATGGATGGAAGGATGGATGGATGGATGGATGGATGGATGGATGGATGGATGGATGGATGGATAGATAGATAGATAGATAGATAGATAGATAGATAGATAGATAGATAGATAGATAGATGGATGGATGGATGGATAGGTAGATATATAGATGGATGGATAGATAGATAGATAGATAGATAGATAGATAGATAGATAGATAAATAGATAGATAGATGGATGGATGGATAGCTGGATATATAGATGGATGGACAGATAGATAGATAGATAGATAGATAGATAGATAGATAGATAGATAGAACCCTATCTTGCTTATTTCTATTTATCCATTCTTTGGGGAGAAGTGGGCATATATAAGTCATTCTTCAAACAATATCTCTATTGCTATATCTGATGTTCTCTTGGCTCTGCTTGTCTCCCTTTTCATAATTTCATGTAGGTCTTGCCATATTAAAATACTTAACCTGCTCATCATTTCTTATGGTCCAGTAGTATTCTATCACAATCATATACCCAATTTGCTTAGCCACTCCCCAGTGGATGGGAATCCCCTCACTTTCCAGTTTTATGCCAGCAGAAAAAGATAGAAGGGGGCAGCAGGGTGCCTCAGTGGATTAAGAGTCGGGTTGAGAGAGGAGAGGACCTGGGTTCAAATCTGGATTCAGACACTTCCCAGCTGTGTGATCCTGAGCAAGTCACTTGACCTCCATTGCCTAGCCCTTACTGCTCTTCTGTCTTAGAACCAATACCCAGTATTGATTCTAAGATGGAAGGTAAGGATTTAAAAAAAGAAAAAAAGAGAAACTAAGTCCCATAGAAGGGAAGTGGTTTGGCCAACATGGTAGAGGCAAGTGATGGCAGGGCTGGTACTATCCCACTCAACTTTATAATAGAATTTCCTACTTCTTAGATGGAAAGCTGAAAGGAACAGCAGAGGTCACGCTTCCAATTCCCTTCTACGGATGAGTAAACCGAGGCCAAGGGACTAAGTAACTGGCTCCAGATCGCACAGATAATAACTGGAAATACCTTTACTATTTCTCACACCTCTCATTCCTGTTTCCAGCTTCATTGAGGCCTTTGGTCTCTTGGCTCCCCATTGTTCTCCCAAACTGCTGACTCTGTTGTGGCCTCATCTCCACCCCTCAAGAATTTCTTGCCCCTTTGAGCTTCAGCCCTGCTTAGCCTGCTAACTCCTGCTCACCTATAAATGGCGGATACTGAACTCATTCCCTAGTTCACAAACTATTCTGAGAAAAGCACTTGGGAATCCTTAAGATGCCGCAGAAATAGGAGTTCAGATCATCCCCATCAGAAAGTCACAATGGGGCAGCAGAAAGAGGGCTAGCCGTGGGCTTGAGAAATCCTTGGATTTCTTGCCTTGGGTTCAAGTTCTGCCTCAGACTCCTGCTGGCTCTGTGCTCTGCACAGGGCAACTTCTTAAGGCTCAAAGTGGCACAGAACAAGCCTGTCTTCATTAGAGCTGGAATTTCCTCACTTCACTGAAATCCCAGGTCTAGACCCTTCCCCCTCCTAAAATCACCATTTTCCTTCCGGCTCCAAAAGGGTGATCGGGAGAACTCCCCAAATAGAATTCCCTCAACCTCAAAAAGCCAAGAGCTAGGAGTCCCTGCTGCAAAGTCCATGACAAATGCCAGCACTCTGGGATCTTTCTCAGGGAATCTGCCTTTGAGAAAGAAGGGCTCAAGAACCCGGAGCCTCGTGGCCTTGGGCTCAAGGGGCCAAAGCTGCCCCACAAAGACAGTGTGACCCTCCCTGGACTGTTCCCAGTGGGACTCCAGAGGGTCTAGGCTGCCCGGATGGCAGTGGTGTCCTTCCAGCTGGCCAGAGCCACATGAAAAGAGAGGGACAGGATCCCCTGGGATGCCTCAGGGGAGTGTGTGGGCGGTGCTGTGGGCAGCTGCCCTTTCAAATGGCAACCAGGGAGGAAACACCCACAGGCCTCTTTGTGTGCCCACATCTAACATCCTGGCTGGAGGAAGAGGCCCAGGAGGGGCCTGTGGCCATCCTGAAAGAACAAGAGAAAAGGGGAAGAAGCCCTCGCTGGAGACTTGGCCCCCAAAACCAAAGAGGGCAGCCAAGAGGAGAGGAAGAACAAGTATATCCTGAATGTGTGTCACACTGTCAGCTCCTCAGAGAACATCTGTTCACTCTCTCCTTTGGTGCCCCCAAGTCCTGGGGCAGATCAGGGTAGGGATCCCCAATGAAGCACTAAGCACTGCCCCTTGTTGCTCCCTGCTCGATTATGACTGAGAGAGGCCCGAAGGCCCCTGGAAATGGAGAAGGCCAATATTCCCAGAAAAAGCCCCAAGTGAAACTGAGAAGAAAGAGCAGATTCTGGGGCCTCCTGCCCCTCCCAGGCAACACAGTCCAACCCAATGGATCCCCAGAGTTCTGTGTCATAGAATTTTCTAGACTTCCCCTGCCTTGCCCCGGAAGAAAGAACCCTTGTTAGTTATAAAGTCGAACATCATAATTTGGGGTAAGAAACAATGCTTTCTAAGAACTCAAAACCAGCTCCTGGGAAATGGGGTCCCCGGGGAGGCAGGGCTCCCTCCTGGTGAAGGCCATCAAGGAGAGTCAGAGTGAGTCCCAGCCTGTGACGAGGGAAGGCACGGAGGCGTCGGGCCGAGTTTAGGGTTGTCTTCCAGGGACGAGATTCCTTCCAAGGCAAAGACAAGCATCTGGGGCTTGAATGGCAGGCCTGAAGGTCCAGCTTCTGAACATTCATTCATCTATCAGGGAGGCCCCGGGAATAGGAGGCCTGGCGCTTCTCGTCAGTTTCCTGCTATTTCTGTACAAGGCCGTGACTGCCCCGAGGGAGCAGCATGGCAGTGCGTGCCGCGCAGGTCCTAAGTTCCTCAGGTGAGGTGTAAGGAGGGGAGAGGATGTGCCCCTCCTGGGCCAGGCCCTGGGCCCACTCGCTGGCCTTCACCCGTCTCCGGAGCTTCTAAGTCGAACATTGCGCAGGCCTTGGCGTGCAGGCCCTCCCCTGCCCATCCTCCAGAGCCCTCTTCATCTCCCTTGTTTATTATCATTTTTTTCAGCTGCGGTCACCGTCAACAAGCTCCCTGGGCCATGAGTGCTCCCTTTGGGGTAATAAATATTCATGGATTTAGGGAGTAATGAGGAAAACATGGCTGGAAGAGGGAAGCGGTGATGTCAACAGCCAGACGCTAATGAAACATGGCGCGGAGATCGAGGAGGAGCCTCACAGAGGCTCAGCCACCGCCAGGACCACTGTGGCCAACCCATGCGAGGGCTTCCATCAGGAGCCGCTGACGATGGCGTCCGAGTGTCCGTCCGGGGTCCAGAGGCTCCCTTGACCGGGACCGCAGAGGGGCCAGGCAGCTGCTTCCCTCCCGGTTCCTTCATCCCGAGGAGCCCAGGAGCGAGGATTCCGGGATTCGCTGAGATGAAGACAGACAGAGGGAGCGAGAGGGGTGCCAAGCTTAGCGCAGACCTCGGGAGGAGACGCCAAAAGAAGAGATTTCGCGCCTGGGTTCTGCCTTGTGGGAGGACAGAAGATTCTCCAAGGACCACCCACCGCACACCTCCTATGGAGCAGCCTTTCCCTGGGGGCTCCGGCTCCAGGAAGAAGCAGTAAAAGGGAGGGAGCATCATTAAGGAGGTGGAAGAGAGGCCTCAAAGCCGCCAAGGGGATGGCTGGGATTCGGGCCGGACCCCCGTTTCTAAGCGGCCACTCTTCCTCCCGTCACAAATGCCAGCGTCTCTGGCACAATGTCCATCCCTCCAGGTCCAGGTTCCAGGATTCACCCCATTTTAGCTGTAACACGCGCCGGCAGATTCCTGCGTGGACACACCTGGGGACAGAGCACAGACGTGGCCGCCATGTTTTCGGAGTGACCGCAGAGTGGCAGAGAAGGGGGAATCCAGAAACAAGTGTCTCCAAATGGGACAGAGCACAGACATGGCCGCCATGTTTTCGGAGTGACCGCAGAGTGGCAGAGAAGGGGGAATCCAGAAACAAGTGTCTCCAAATGGGACAGAGCACAGACGTGGCCGCCATGTTTTCGGAGTGACCGCAGAGTGGCAGAGAAGGGGGAATCCAGAAACAAGTGTCTCCAAATGGGACAGAGCACAGACGTGGCCGCCATGTTTTCGGAGTGACCGCAGAGTGGCAGAGAAGGGGGAATCCAGAAACAAGTGTCTCCAAATGGGCAGAAGAGACGGCTGGGAGAGGACCGAGGAGGAAGCTTTCCTCACGGGGCCGGATGTCAAGTCGTGAAGGGCAATCACGGTGATGGTTAGAAGACTAGACAGGGCGGTCGGGCCCAGGAGGGAAGAGCATCGAGTGCCCAGTGGAAGCGCCTGGCTTCTTACCCTGGCTCACTGAGCGCTAGAGAGGCCGAGCTCCCCGTTAGGAAAACCACCTGGGAAGCGGGCTGGGGACACCCACTAGGAGCCTGTGTCAGTAGGCCCGGCCCGAAGGGGGAAAGGAGAGAAGGGACAGACACGAGGGACACGGCGGTCAAAGAAGGGGCACCGTTTGGCCCGGGATTCCATCTGTGGTGGGAGGGAGGGAGCGGAGTCAGGCAGACAAGGCGGTGAACCAGGCTGGCTGGCGGGGGGGGGGGGGGGGGGCCCTCAGCAGGATGACTTGAATTCTTGGCCCATTTTTAGTCCTTTTCTCTAAAGGAATAATAAAATCACAAGAGTTATGGATTTCTTATGGATTTGGAGCGAGGAGGGACATCGAAAGCATTTCCCTCATTTTACAGATGAAGAAACTGAGGCTCGAAGTGATTTGCCCAAAGTCACCTACGGGCCAGGGGTGGGATTTAAGCCCGGACCTTCCTGACCCCACGTCCGGCCCTCTCTGTTCTCCCAAGGGCCTCCCGATGTTGTTCGTGACTTCTTTGACATGTATGGAGTCCGGATCCACTTTTCTGAGATGCACCAAACAAGGAGAGAGAAGCAACACTCGGAGAACGAAGGACGATCAAAGATATCCATGTCGGATCCGCGAGAACAAAACGGAATTTAGCGGGAAAATACGTCTGGGGCGAAAAGTCTATGTGTAGGAGCAGCGCGGCACAGCCGTGAAGTGTGTAAATAGAAAACGAGCTTGTGGCTCCAGTGGGCTACAAGCGTGGCGGGACGGCTCTCCAGCTCAAGGAGGGCCATCAGCGCTCAGACGAGCTCAGGCTGCCTGAAGAAGGGCCCGGAGCAGAGAAGAGAGGAGGAAAGGCCCGGCCACGTCGCCAGCGAGGACCCGGACAAGAAGGGAAACAGAGGACGAGGCCTGGAAGGGAGGAGCTGGGGAAGCGGAGCTCCTTCTTGTCATCGGGGCCCCAGAAGGCTGAGCCCCGGCCTGAGCACACGCTTCTGGGCACCCCTGGGCTCCGCGGAAGGGAGCTCCACCCCCATGAGGGCTCCAAACACGGGAAGAGCTGCTCGCCCAAGGCCGCCGGCCAGCAAGAACGGAAAACCCAAGAGCCCCCCAGCCCGGCCCAGCCCAGGCTCCGGCCCTCCTCTGCGCCCTCGTCCACAGAAGGGAAAGCCTCGGTCACCGAGTTCTCCAGAGGCTTTATGAGGGCTCTGACTGACGGGGGACAAAGAAACCGTCAACCACCTTCCCTGTGTTCCTTCGCTTAGAGCTGCCTTCTGGCCGGGAGTCCCAGACCTCATGGTGGGATGGATGGCTGCGGTCCTGGGCGCCCCCTGGACATGGCTCAGCCCCCGCAGGCACCTGCTGCCCCCACCATCAGGGGCGGTCAACAGCCCAGCGGACCCTTTCCCCAAAGAGCCCCAGAGTCTGGAAGAGTGAAATGGAGGGGGGAGGCGGCAGTCTGCGGAAAACCTTATTTACGAGCGCTGAGGAGCGTTCAACTGCAAAGGAAGTAGAAGAGACACTCTGGAAACGCCCTCAATTGAATTTACTTCCACCTGGCTCAGATATGTCACTAGGTTAAGGACCAATTCATTCAGTGCCAGTGGCCGAGTGGGAAGTGTCAGTGTGGGGTTACATGTCTCCTCCACATCCTCCTCCTCCTCCTCCTCCTCTTCCCTTCTTCCTCTTCCTCTTCCTCCCCCTTTCTGTCTCTCTTTCTCCTTGTCTCTGTCTCTCTCTCTGTGTCTGTCTGTCTGTCTGTCTGTCTCTCTCTCTCTCTCTGTCTCTCTCTCTCTCTCTCTCTCTCTCTCTCTCCTTGTCTCTGTCTCTCTCTCTCTGTCTGTCTGTCTGTCTCTCTGTCTCTCTCTCTCTCTGTCTCTCTCCCTCTCTCTCTCTGTCTCTCTCTCTCTCTCTCTCTCTGTCTCTCTCTCTCTGTCTCTCTCTCTCTCTCTCTCTGTCTCTCTCCCTCTCTCTCTCTCTCTCTCTCTCTCTCTCTCTCTCTCCATCTCTCTCTCTCTCTCTCTCTCTCTCTCTCCCTCTCTCTCTCTCTCTCTCTCTCTCCTTGTCTCTGTCTCTCTCTGTCTGTCTGTCTGTCTGTCTGTCTGTCTCTCTCTCTCTCTGTCTCTCTCCTCTCTCTCTCTCTCTCTCTCTCTCTCTCTCTCTGTCTCTCTCCTCTCTCTCTCTCTCTCTCTCTCTCCATCTCTCTCTCTCTCTCTCTCTCTCTCTCTCTCTCTCTCTCTCTCTCTCCATCTCTCTCTCTCTCTCTCTCTCTCTCTCTCTCTCTCTGTCTCTCTGTCTCTCTTTCTCCTTGTCTCTGTCTCTCTCTGACTCTCTCCCTCCCCCTCTCTCTGTCTCTCTCTCTCTCTCTGTGTGTGTGTGTGTCTCTGTGTGTCTCTCTCTTTCTCTCTCTCTGTGTCTCTCTGTCTCTTTCTCTCTCTCTCTCTCTCCCTCTCTGTCTCTGTCTCTCTCTCTCCCTCTCTCTGTCTCCCCCTCTCTCTGCCTCACTCTGTCTATGTATGTGTGTCTCTGTCTCTCTCTCTCTGTCTCTCTGCTGTCTCTCTGTCTCTGTCTCTCTGTCTCTCTGCTGTCTCTCTGTCTGTCTCTCCCTCTCTCCCTCTTTCTCTCTGTCTCTGTCTCCCTCTCTCTGCCTCACTCTGTCTATGTATGTGTGTCTCTGTCTCTCTGTCTCTGACTCTCTCTCACACATACACACGCACACACACGCATACACGCACACACTCACACACACGCACGCACACGCATGCACACACGCACACACGCGCATGCACGCACACACACGCACACACCCGTACACACGCACACACGCACACACGCATGCACACACACTCACACACACACGCACGCACACACATGCATACACACAGGGCTGAGGCATTTATCATCAGAGTTCACTTTCAGAGAAGTGTCGCCAGCAGTCGGAGAGGCTCCGATGGCCGCTGAGGGCTGCCGAGCCCAGGGGCAAAGAAGCGCGAGGTCCTGCTCTCCGGATCTCGCACTCTCCTGGGCAGAGGTGGCCTCTGAGCAGCCAGCGGCCTCATGTCCCCTGGGAAGTCCCTGGTAGAGATGTCAAAAGCCCGGGGCCAGATCCCGGGAGGAAGCGGCGCCCCGTTGGGCCCCGAAGAAGGAGGACGGCGCTTCAGGAGGGGGGATGGCCTTGCAAACAGATGGCGGTGAGAGAATCAGCTCTGAGTTTGGGGAACAAAAAGCCGATCGGTTTGGTGGGAATCTAGACTCTGAAGGGCAATAATTAATGTTCATCAAAGGAGGCGGCCAAGAGTGGCAGGAGAGGCCTGCACGATGCTGACAGACGCGTGGTGGCAGGCCCGGAGTCTTGGCTGCGCCGTCCTCGCCGTCCTTTTCTGCAGAAATGCATCTGCTGGGATCAGGAGTCCAGCACAGCCTCGTAGGTCAGGCGCTGCAGCTTCTCGTAGGGTCGGGGGGTCTTGCTTTTGCTTGCATGGAAGAGGCCGTGTGGATGGAGCCAGCCCCAAGCCCGAAGCTTCGGAGCATCTGGAGGGGTCTCTGGGGAATCACAGCTGACAGGAGTCAAGAGAACGTGAACTTCCTAGAAAACGCTCCACAAGACGTCCAGGACAAGAAGGAAGGGCGGCCTCTCTCGGGGCCCAGGGCCAGCCAAGCGCCCAGGCCACCGGGGGGCCGGGGGGGGGCATTCCACCGTGGAAACTCGCGGGTTGCTTTCCTTTCGCTGAAGGGGAGTGCTTGAAGGCCGGCCTGGACCCAGGCCCTTCTCGTGCCTTGCTGTGGAAGGCCCAGCTCCCGGCTCCCTCTTTCGGCCCATCCCAAGCGGCGCGGCTGCTGGCGAGCCTCCCTCCCCTCTCCGGGATAGGGTGGGCTTTTTCACTGATAAAAGGAGGGAGCAAAGTCCAGCCGAATCTGAGACCCCATAAATCCACGCCACCTCCTTAAAGCATGTGTCTGTTATCTAGATTTGTGAAGGAAGAAAGGCGGACCCCAGAAGCCCATCCATCATTCTCAGCGAGGCTGGACTTTCCATGTGTCTAATCCTGGGACGCGAACTGAGCTGCGCTGATCATCACTTGACCCAAGAAGTCAAGCCCAGCTTTTTATAACAGGCTCTGGCGGGCCTCAGCACTAAGGAATGGACAAGGTCAAGTACTCGTTTGTAGAACGAAATGCTGGCGGGCCAACGTTGCTTCCATTTTTGTTCTGCTCCGTAAGTAGGGGATGGACTTCTTTTGTGTCAAGAATCCCGAACCTGAAGGGACAAGACGCAGGCCCCGGAGGTTCTCCATTTCCTGGCTGTGCGACAGTGGACAAATCACTTAGCCACTCTGTGCCTCAGTTTCCTCAAATATAAAATAAGGCAAGGAACACTTGCACAATCTGCTCCAAAGGGTTATTGAGGGGAAAGCATGCCGCGAACCTGGAGGGGATGAGTAAATAATGTCTTTACGACTTGGAGTGACTTCTTATTTTTAGTTAGAACAAATAACAAATTCCCATTGGAATTGCTCTTTGGCTATGGGAGGGGGTGGGAGGAGAGAAGGGAAAGAACATGAATCATGGAACCATGGGAAAATATTCTAAATTAATTAATTAAACAAACTTAATTTGAAAAAAGAACAAGCAAGAAATCTAGAAAAAAATAGGAAGAATTTCTAAAATCTCAGAGACAAATTTCAGAGTTAGAAAGAACACTTGAGACCATCTAGTCCAGCTAGTATCTGAGCATGAGTCTCTTCTCGCCTTGACAGGTCATTTTCAAGCTGCTTCTTGAATACCTCCGGAAAGGGGGAACTCAGTGCTTTAAGAGGCATCCCCCTCTACTGTGGGAAAGCTCTAAGGGTTGACATGAAGAGTCAATTTGGTCCTTTTCACTTCCACCCGTTGTGCCTTGTTTCTGCCCTGTGGGGCCAATCAGAACAGATCCAATCCCTCTGCCAGGTGTCAGCCCGGCAGACACTTGAAGATCACATCCAGGACCTCTTCACCAGGTTCAAATTCGCGATCCTTTGACTGTTCCTCATGAGGGAATGAGTTCAAGGTCCTTCCCCATCCTGCTCAGAATGTTCTCCAAGTAATCGACGCCGTCCTTCGGTCTCGAGCATTGAAGACTTTCCTCTGGATTTGGTCCTGCCAAGACGAGGTCCAGAAGGACTGACACCTTCCCAGCTCTGTGTTAATGCAGCTTAAGATCACATTAGCTCTCTTGGCTGCCATGGCGCCCCAATGCATCATTCTCCTTTTGCAGTTGGCTAATGGCTCCCGAGCTTTTCCTGATGAGATGATGTCTCAGCCGCCCCGCTCTGATTTATACATGGGAAGGGGATTCCGGGGCCCCAAGTGCAACGTTTTACATTTCTCTCTACGAGCATTCTGGGTGTCCAATTCTCCCCAGCTGGAGCCAGGGAAGACCTTTGTGGATCCTGACGGTCATCCAAGGTGTGGCGGCCTGATGTCAGCTGCAAGTTGGATAAACTTCTTCTAAATAATGGATAAAACTGCTAGAACTCTCTGGGCTGAAGGAGCCCACTGGGGCTTTGGACTGCCTACTTTGGGGTCTGGCCCTTAATCAGTCCTGAATGGATCTAACCAAAGTGCTTCCTGGTCATCTTTTCCATAAGACCATGATCAGGAACTTGGTAAAAGGTTTTGCTGGACTCCAGTTAATCCCTCTGTAGCACGACTCTGATCTCTGATGTGGCTTAACTCTAATGACTTTAGCCCCCAAAGGTGTGGAGGCCAGGAAGAAACCCATTTCCAACTGCACCCAAAACAAATAAGTTCTTAAACAGTCTAAAACGCTATCAATCAACCAAGCACCAAGCGATCATTATGAGTTTCTATGCACTCGGCACAGTTTAGAGGACGCAAGGAAGGAAAGGCAGAAATCAACCCCCACCCTCAAGGAGTTCCTATTGTGACCCCAGAGAGCAGCGCCACAAACTGGGACCAAAAGGGACTTCTGGGGTTGGGCAGAAAAAAGGACAGACGGGGGAGAAGCAAACTCCTGAAGACCTCCAGTTTGGGGAGAACGCTCTGGCAGAGAAGAGCCCAATAGTCTCATGAGTCTCCTTCTTTCATCCAAATGATGACGATGAAGCTCTTTGTCTTCCGGAGACCAGAGCGGACCCCGGAGATCTGAAGAGTAAATCCACTCCTGGGCCCTTTAGAGGCACAGATAATGAGAATGACCATATTTGGAATGCTGAGCACATACGTGAACTGTGGCCCAGTAGCTTGGAGAACAGGAAAGGAGGGAAGGTCAGGACAACCGCTGGCTCAGCCAAAACAAGGGCATTTTCCAAGTAAAGGGCCTTCAGCTTTTGCCAGAAGAATATCTGGAGGTGGCAGAAATAGGTTTGTCCAACCCAGAGAAGATTCAACAGGGCGCGATGGCACTGGGAGGCCATCACCTGCTTAGGACTCAGTGTTTGCCCCCGGGGGCTCTCTGTTCTTCTCTTCCCATATTCTTCCTTGGTGATTTCACCAGCTCCCACAAAAATATTTTCTATTTACCAATGATCCTATACATCAAGCCTTAGTCTCCTTTTTAAGTTCTCATCACCCATCGCCAATGGCCAGTTGGGCATTTCCAACTGGCTGTCCCATGGGCTTCTTCCCATCTCCATGTCACCCTTCAGCAGAACTTCCTTATCCTTGCCAAGGGCTTCAGGTGCCTAGTCTCACAACCTCAGTCTCAACCCAGAGTCCGATCTCTTTCTCACCCCCCAAAGCCTTAATTGTCAAATGCTGTTGTTTTTACTTCAGTATCCCTCAGATCCATGGCCTTCTCAACATTCACCCAACCAGTATCCTGCTGAGATGTTCATCAGCCCTCATCTGGACTTTTTCAGCCTCCTAATTGGCTGAGAACTCAGCAAAGATGAAGGGCTTGTCCATGGTCACATAGGTGATGAACACGGGGGCAGGATTCAAGCTGAGATGGTCCTGACTCAAAAGTCAAACACACTTTCCCCAGTACCTCACTGGCTCTTCCCTTCCTCAGTTATCCTAAGCACTTGCACCTTCTGAAAATACTCCTCAGTTTCACCTTGTCTCTCTAAAAGGGGAGCCAGGATTCCATCTTCCTCTCCTTGGCATCCCATAGAATGGGGCTAACAAGTGCTTGGGGAGTTCAAGGAGCTTCAGAAAATAAGTTGATGTTCCCAGAGTCCAGATTGGCATTCTTAGGGCAAAAAAATAAAAAAAGGCCTGGAACTCACCCACAAGTACAAACACACATGCTCTCTCCCCTCTTCCAATTCCAGGATTTATAGGACTGTGCATATAAATGCAATCTTCTGTTCATAAACACATAAATTCATTAGACACAGGGAAGTCCAGTTAGACATGGAAAACAGCGCTTGAGGGATCAATGATTTATGGGGCCCGAAAGATCCAAAACTCATCAGTTGAGAAACCCAGAGTGGCTTTGAAAGTACGAAATCAACATCTGCCCAGAAATTCCCCATTCGGTAGCTCTCGTTTCATGCTTACATTGGCACCATGACGGTTATGTATGTATAGGATGTGTATAAATACACAAAGAGAAGGCACACCAAGAAATGATCCACAGACGTCCTGACCTGATGCCGTTGGGTCAGCCGTCTTGGCTCACAGGCCAAAAGCTCTGAGTTTCTGGCATCTTCCCCTGACTCAGCAGCAAAAGATCACATCCAATGGTTCCTTTCCCATGGCCATTCCAAGGGTATAGGAGTACAAACTCATTCATCCAAGGAAGAATTTGGAACTTTCACATAGTGTGGTGACCATGGGCATCAATCCCCAGAAAGACAAAGCAAAATATCCATTTTCTCTTGTCTGCTGGAGTACTTTGGGTTTCCTACATGAGGATCTGACCCTATTAGATGGAAATTTATGTGGCTATTTGTTGTCTGAATGTGGAAAATCCAAAGGGAGGGATGATGGGAATTAAGGAACATAATGTCCTAAGGAAAATAATCTACATGGTTAATTCTCATAATTCAGCCAGATGACTGCTTTTTTAAAAACCTGCAATTAAGTAAAAAAAAGAGTCTCATCATCTTTTGACTGTTATGTCAGAACTGTACTGAACATTCTAGGGTGGAATTAGATGTTTTGCCATGGTTTCATCTCATTGATTCCAGCTTCTAGACAGAGGAAGCTCTCTTATAACTATGGGAGGCCCTGTGCCTTGAAAGGGAATGAGAAAGAGCTTTAACTAGGAATTGTGCTACTTGGCAGAGGAAATAATAAAAGGGGAGGGAGGGAGGGTAGGAGGGAGGGAAAGTGGGAAGAAGGGAAGGTGGGAAGGAAGGAAGGAAGGAAGGAAGGAAGGAAGGAAGGAAGGAAGGAAGGAAGGAAGGAAGGAAGGAAGGAAGGAAGGAAGGAAGGAAGGAAGGGAGGAAGGGAGGAAGGGAGGAAGGGAGGAAGGGAGGAAGGGAGGAAGGGAGGAAGGGAGGAAGGAAGGGAGGAAGGGAGGAAGGGAGGAAGGGAGGAAGGGAGGAAGGGAGGAAGGGAGGAAGGGAGGAAGGGAGGAAGGGAGGAAGGGAGGGAGGGAGGGAGGGAGGGAGGGAGGGAGGGAGGGAGGAAGGAAGGAAGGAAGGAAGGAAGGAAGGAAGGAAGGAAGGAAGGAAGGAAGGAAGGAAGGAAGGAAGGAAGGAAGGAAGGAAGGAAGGAAGGAAGGAAGGAAGGAAGGAAGGAAGGAAGGAAGGAAGGAAGGAAGGAAGGAAGGCATTCCTGGGAATGTTTAATTCAAAGAAGAGAAAGACTCTAGAAAGAAGCATAGCTGTAGGTCAAGCTACATCCATCACAAACCGTATGGACTGCAGTCACCCCAAGAAAGAATGTCATCCTCCCAGATGCTAGGATCCTGAGGCAAAGTCCTACTTACTACCAGTACTTCCTACCCAATAGCTAGTTATGGTTCTGAAATGAGCTATTGATCAAGAAAGGATCTGTATCTTGATCAAAGGCCAGTAGACCACAATAACAAGAAGGCTAAGTTTAAAGCCAGAGGCATCTCTATCCGGTTAAGGCTCTGCATGTCTTCTTTTTTAGGAATGAAAGTTTATCTCCTGTTCCCCTTGAGAGCCCATGTCATTCTCGCCTCTCTTAAAAAGCAACGATTCTACAATAAATGATGCATACAAAAAGTAGACATGAGAACCCAGGGTTTTTCTCTTCTGTGGCTCTCTGTCTCAGATGGTCTATCAGACAACCCAGGGTTCAATCTACAGAAATGCCTCCTCTAACTTAGGCAGATACATTTTGAATTCCTTGGTAGGCTGAAGATGCCAAAATACAAAACAACATGACTTATCATTTATTTTTCTTCATAACTTACTCCAAATCGACTTCTTAAAGTGATTGTAATTGATGCCTAAGTTGGGGTCTTAGCCCTATACGATTAAAATTGAGCCTCCATCTTTCTTTTCTTTGATGCCAACAACAAGGCGTATTCAACAATAAAGATGCATATTTCAGCCCCAGTTCAATTCAAGAAACATTTATTAATCATCAGTTTGGTGCAATCAATAAACCTGTATTAAGCCACTTTTTAACCCAAGGTACTGGATTTGGTACTGAGAATGCACAGGAAAATCAAATAAAATGGCCCTTGCCCTTGAGCAGTTCCCATTCAAGATCTTTCGTGTCTGAACTTTTAATCAAAGTCTTCCACAACTATTCTTGTAGAGTGCTGGTTTTGTAGTCAGAAAATTTGTGTTCAAATCATGGCTGAATCCTTCCCTACCAGTTATGATGCCAAGTCAGTCACAATTTCTTTGGCCTCCCTCACTTTAAAATGAAGAACTTGTAAAGAATACTTTACACGTAAGTTCCCTCTAAATACCTCCACTCAAAGGTCCTCTCTTATAAATACCAGTTTCTCCTCCATTAGAAGGTAATTTCTTTGGATCCTAAACTGGTTTTAGCTTTTCCTTGAATCCAAGTGCAAGCAAAATGCTTAGTAAAGGCTTGTTGACTGCCGGCTTCTACGATGGTAAGCTGTCATGGATTTGCGACATCACTGACAAGTTTATTCCCTCTAATGACACAGAGACAAGTAATACGCACCCAATTCTCGACCCTTCCTGTCCTCATCTTGCCATCAATTCTCCATAGGGAATTCATGGCTGATTGCTCAAAGCAGCACATTCCGATACTTTAGGCTTCATTTGTGATCAGCTTTAAAAGCAGGATTTCTTTAGAGCTTTTAAAAAATGTTCTTGAATCACTCTATAGCAAAAATGAACAATATGGAAATAGGTATCAAGTGATAACATTTTGATAACCCAGTGGAATGGCTTGTCGGCTCTGGGTGGGGAGGGGAGAGAGAAAACGAATCATGGAAACGTAGAAAAATATTTCCAAATAAATTTTAAAAAATAAAAAGGCTATTTAAGCACCAAGTTCTATCCACGAAGAATCCAATTGAAAAATAATTTTAAAATTGATCATTTCTGTCATGTACAAAACTCAGCGTTGTTTCATTGAGAGAAACAGACAACTACTAAAGTTGTACTGAGGGTGCATCTGCCAGCAAATATTTCATCCCAGCTACTGACCCATCTTTCTGTCAGCTTCTCGTCCCAAGACAGTTACACATTAGAACAAGGCAGTGATGGATAGGGCAGGGACTAAGGGAAGCTAACGAAGCACGGGGCTGTGGACACAGAATGTGCTTCATGAGCATTTGTTGAGTTGATTCAAAGCCTGTAGATCACCACCAGAACAGTACAACTCCATCAGTGGCACTTAGGATGTGAAGGAAAACAATAAGCATTGGGACTATTTGGGGGGACAGCAGTCAAGCTCTCTGAGGGACTGGCACCTAGATGAGCCCACGCTCCATTTCCTGAGAGATAATAAATCCATGTTTTTTCCAATATTTCTGAAATATCTGGCTTGTACACCACTAGACTGTGGCAGAAGATTCAAGTGCAGACATGCAGTAGCATTGGACTCAACAAGTTTTTATTAAGCATTCCTAGGAAGATCACACAAAAGAAAAAGCAGCCCTTGCCCTCAATGTACTTCCATTCCATTGGAATATTATTCTTTTCTGTTGATTTTATGCTCATGACTAAAGGAATCATACATACATAATCAGGGCATTCATCCATCTGCATGAATGACTAATTCCATTATGGCATGGTCACACGATGAGAGTTTATAACTATATAATACAATAGTTTAGGGATCGTGGAAGGGGGGTTTCCCTCCAGAATATTAGCCTCATTGCAACCAGGCTGATTGGATAAGTCTTCATTAACCTTTCCCTTTAGGAGAACAAACTTAGCAAAATCAATGAGAAAGCAGTGGAGCTGTGGGGTAAAGGTATCCCGTTCTCTGGAACCATGAAGAGCGTGGCACTTAAACCAGAGCTGCCACTGGTGTGAGGACAAGACCCAACTCCCAACTGGTACATGGAACTTCCTGGGTCCTGGTTCTTTTGGGGAATGAGATCAGGTTAGTGGTCAGCAGCACCACCTTGTGGTTAAATGTACATGACGCGCCACTCTGGGACCTGTGATTTCTTTGGGGTGGCTGTACCTCTAGCAACATAGACCATGACTGCTCTGTAATTTGGTAGGCAGTCCTTGTAAGGGATTGTGACCAGCCTAGGGACAAACCTCTGTGAGCTAAGCTAGTCAGTTCTCGGGCCAGTACGCCTGCCACTGGGTCCACACTAGAAGCCTTTTCAGCCCAGGAGAACTTGCCAGAGCTTGTGTCCCCAATGACACTGTCTTCAAGGATCTCAGGGCACCTTCCGGGGCTCAGGGGTGGGAACAGAGGACACAAGACTGCCGTGGCTAACCTCACTGTGTTAAAAGAATGAATACTGCCCCAATGAAGGCAAACATCCTAACCCAATCCAACCCACATCAAATTTAAGTAAATAAATAAAAGAAGGAAGAAATAGACAATTAAAAATAGGAGAGAAAAAAAAGCCCAGAGAGGGAGGAATCGATTATACATAACAAGAATTGATTATAGAAGATACTGACTATACTGCGTGCTGAAGCGTTATAGGGTCACAATGGATGGTTGTCCGTGGATTCCTGAATGAAATCAATATTTTACTTATACATGAAAGATTCTTAATAGAGAAGGTTGCGGTGGGAGAATGCCCTGCCAGGAGGTATAAAAAACATTTCCTGACTTCAAGACACTGGCTAGCCTGACAAAAAGTCATTTGAGAATCTAATGACAAGATCTCCGAGATGGTGTGAAGGTTTATGGTGCTAGATATGCCCAAGATGCTTGTGGGAATTTGGGGCAATGGGGAATCGGGGTTAGCCCTATTCACTACACTCTTGGGATTGATTCTGAGTCCTCTGAATCCTCATACGGCCTCATAGGGCATGTCTGTGATGGAATATCAATCAGGGCAAGGAGCTGAAATACAAGGGTAGATGACAGCGTCCCCAGTGAGCCCTTCAACCCTGCAAGGTTGCCATGAATGTGAACGGGCCAGCCTTCCCTCGAGAAGGGCAAAGCTGAGTAGTCAGGGAAGAGAGACCAGGCAGACACCGAAGAACAAGTCACCAGAGACCGTCTTTGGCACCAACCTAGGAGAACCACCTTATTTCATTCGGTACAACTGTCATACCGCTTATGCTGGACCATTTTTGTCTCCAAACAAAACAATTCCTCAACAGGAAACAGGCTTACCTAGGCTAACTTACTGCACGAAAAGGGGGACTTGTCTGACCGGGACCTGTGGCGCTCTAAAGAAGGTTAGTGCCAAGGACGCGGAGGGTCGCTTTGCTACTTATGGAACCTGCTGTCTCATGTCAGTCACGTCTGACGTTCTGTGACCCCATTGGGGGTTTTCTTGGTAAAGATTCTGGAGTGGTTGGCCATTTCCTTCTCCAGATCACTTGATAGATGAGGCATTGAGGAAAATGGGCTTACGTGACTTGCCCCAAGACCCACAACTAGTATATCTGAGACCCATCTGAACTCATGAAGATGTCTTCCTGATTCCAAGCCCACTGCACCTCCCAGCTCCCTAAGACCTCATTAGCATAGGCTGAGATCTCATTAACATGTGAAAAACATTACTTGAGACAGAATTCACTAGTGAGGGATATTTTAAAGACAGAAGAAGTAGCAGGGGGAACTGGGAGAAAAGCCACTCAGCCTGTGATATCCACCTAAGTCAACAAAAAGGAGAGGGGCCAGAGAAGCTAGAGAGGCCACATAGTTTCCTGAACTGACCATCAGATGGTGCCATTGACCCAGGGTAGCTTGGCTGCGGTCCAGCTGGAGGAGCTGGCAAGAGGAAGAACAATCCCTGAGTGGAAGCAAATAAGAGAGGCAAGAAGCAATCTGACATCCAAATGGACAAGATACCGACAAGTCAGAGGGGCCTGGACTGGAACTCGGGAGGTGGTATGGTCTGGGACAAACATCATTTGACTAGAAATCCTAATCCTGGGTTCACCACCTTTAAACTGTAGAACAGTCCAAGTCATTTCACTTCCCCAAAGATGCTGGCTGTCCCTGTTCAGTCTAACGTTCTATGCACATGCTACATGGGCTGACATTTCAGGGAGTTTACTTCAAGGAGTCACATTTTAAGGGGGACCTGCACAAACCAGAGTAGATTTTTCAGTTCAGAGAAGGGTATTATTATATGAAGAAAGGATCTGATAAGCACACATCATGTCACCTGCGAGAAGACTGAAGGAACTAGGAATCGATTGCTGGGCTGTCAAGTTGAGAAGGTGTTATTAAACTTTTTCTGGGTTGCTCCAGACCAAAAAACTGGGACCAGTGAGTAGAAATCAGGAAGTCCAAACACGGCAAATTCTGCCTAGAATTGGTCAATAACAGAAGCAATTTTCTAGTTTGATCACAATTTCCCCTTTAAAGAAGACAGTCAAGAATGGTTTCCTGTCTTATGTGGAAGTCTTGCCTAGATGGCGTCACACATTCAAAACACCCCACATTCAGTCTTACATGTACAAATACAAGGAAAATATGAGCACCCAATAATTCCTCTGTATTTAAAGGAACTGTGCTCCTGAAGAATTGTGATTTTATCATTGTTGTTGTTGATATAATTAACACTTGCCTAATGCTTTATGGTTTGCAAAGTGCTTTACATTTGTTATCTCATTGGACCCATGGGTGCTAATATTATTTCTATTCTAAAGATGAGAAAACTAAGGCTGAGGAAGGTTGTAACTTGCCTTAAATTTCACAATTACTGAGAATCTGAAGCAGGGCTTGAACTCGGGTCTCCCTGACTCCAAGGCCAATACGCTGCCCATTGGGTCACCTAGACATTTCCATGGCATCTAGTTGCCTCTAACAAATGAAAACTGTAGATACCACAAATGCTATGGAGATATTAGGGCTAGACCTGGTGATATTCCTGGTCATCTCCTACTGGATCTGCCTCTTCCCTGAGCTTCTGAAGTGCTAACTAATAGCATCTATCTCCACTAATGATGGACTTTTCTAGACTGGCACCAAAGGAACATGACTTGGGATGCCTGTGCTAGCCTCCCTCTCCCCCAGACTTGATGTCTTATCACTTCCCAGAGAGGAAGGACCCTCTTAAAATTGTCCTTTGTCTCCCTGATTCTAAGCACAATTGTAAGCACGGAGAAGGCCCATCGTCCAAGTGTGTCGAGATCTTTCTTTGGATCCTGGCTCTGCCATCTTGTGTGTGTCACCCCTCCCTTAGCTTCTGGTCACGGACGATGCTGATGCACGTGCCCGATTCGGTGTCTTTGTTCTGAGGGATCTGGCCTAGGTCACTCCAGCTCTTCCTGCCACGTGGCACTGACCCATTAGGATTCCCGGTGAGGTCCTTTCATTCGACCAATTCCAAATCTGACCCTGCAGTCACTTAGGCTGCAGCACTGGGGCAGGGACTCTTAACCCGGAGTCTGGGAGCTTTTTTGCCAAGCCCTTCATATTTTGATTATATTACAATTTAAATTAGTTTCCTTTGTAATTCTGTATATTTTATTTTCTGTATTACACAGCATGATTCTGGGAAGGGGTCCATCAGCTTCACCAGACTGACTGACCAAGGGGGCCAAGGCAAAAAAGAGGTAAAGAACCCTTGCTCTTTGTCAAGTGCATTTCCTCCCCTAAAATACAGAGAAAATAGGGGAAAGGAGGGGGTGGAGGAGAGGGAACAGAGAAAGGAATCCGCATTAATAGAGCACCTACTATGTGCCAGACATTGGGCTAAGCACTTTTTACAAATATGATCTCATTTGATCCTCCCAACAGCCCTGTGAGGTGGATCTTATTATTACTCCTATTTTACAGTTGAGGAAATTGAGGCAGAAGTTGACTTGCCTTGTGCTACCCAGCCAGCAAGTGTCTGAAGCCAGTTTTTACTCAGGTCTTCCTGTCTCTGGGTCTATCGTTCTATCCACTGCATCACTAATGGACCTACCATGTCGACAACCATGCCCTGGTCTTCCAGTCAAATAAAGCAAGTGAGGTTAGCTCGGCCCCGTTGGTCTTCATGGAGCAAGGGTGGCTTTGGATGACCACTGGTCATCTTTCTAAAGGGTCCCAAATCATCTCGAGTAAGAGTCAAGCTCCCTGGCTCGTGATTGGCTCTTCCTTTTCATGAAAACGCATCCATTCTCCTGGCCCGCGGCACCTCTCCTGTCTTCCATGATCTTCCAAGGACTGGTGGGAGCTCAGGTATCACATGCGCCCAGTCTTCCAGGATCCTTGGATGGAGTTCATCCAGGGCAGCTGGGTGCTCCTTACCATGTCCTCACTTTTCTTGGGTTTCATATACATGCATATATATGCATCTATAGGCATGCATATTTATGCACATATGTGTGTACATATGTAGACATACATATGCATGCGTGTATGTTGTGTCCATCAGAAAGCTTCTTTTTTAAACTTCTGTTGGGTTTGTCACTTTTCTGAGTCCTTCGAGCTCAAAGGAGAGTCCTCCCTCTAACAATGGAAGCCCTTCTGTGTACAGTCAGCTCATCATAGTGAAGAAAGGACAGGATGTCGAGACAGGAGAGCCCCAGTCAAATCCCACCTGAGACACTTGGGGGATGCATGACCGTGGGCCAAGGCAAAAATGACTCCCAGACTCAGTTTCCCCCAATATAAAATGAGAATAACAGCCGCTCCCTCCCAAGTCTGCTGTCAGAATTGAATGAGATAAGGGGCTCTGATTGTGTTCACTATTATTAAAACTATTAGACTTGTTCTGGGAGGAAGCATGGCACTATGGACCAAGCACCCGTCTAGGACCAAAGGAGGATCTGTGGTCTCAACAAGGCCCTTCATTTCCCAATGATCTTGCTGGGTATTTCTCTGAGACTTTAAGAAATACAAAGGCAAAAGGCCCATCCTCTATGTCAGTGAACATCCAGGTCCTGACCCTCTCCCCATCCTGGGTCTTCATTTGAATCAGGAACACAGAACCTACCTGTCCCTTCAATCAGAGGATCATAGATCAGGGGCCAAGGATGCTATGAGACCTCACCGGCACAAGGGCTTCACTCCACAGATGAGAGCTCTGAAGCCCCAGAAGGCTGGGATTCACCTGAGGATTTTAAGCCCAGGTTCTTGGAGACCCCCTCCAACCCCTTTCCCCAAGACACCAGCTAAAAGGGTATGGATACCCTGAGCCAGGCATAGGGTCTCCTCCTGACTCAGTGGCCTGGTTGGACTCATGGAGTCTACCATCAGCCCACCAGAGATGCTGCTGCATCCCAAAGTCAGGTCCCACAATCCACTGGGACAAAGAAGGATTTCAGAGGGATGGGATGATGGGATGATGGGATTTCAGAAGGGTGGGATGATGGGATTTCAGAGGGATGGGATGATGGGATTTCAGAAGGGTGGGATGATGGGATGATGGGATTTCAGAAGGGTGGGATGATGGGATGATGAGATTTCAGAAGGGTGGGATGATGGGATTTCAGAAGGGTGGGATGATGGGATGATGGGATTTCAGAAGGGTGGGGGTGATGGGATGATGGGATTTCAGAAGGGTGAGATGATGGGATTTCAGAGGGATGGGATGATGGGATTTCAGAAGGGTGGGATGATGGGATTTCAGAGGAATGGGATGATAGGATGATGGGATGGACTCTTCAATTGCTGAAGCCCCATTCTCTAGGCATGTTTCTCTGAGCTTCTGTGATTGCAGGGGGGATGGCTTGCCAGATAGTACGAGGTGACATATTTTTGTCTGTTCTTCAACAAGCATTTGATAGGGTCACCAGGCTCTGACCAGGAACTACGGACAGGAAGAAAAAGGAGAAATGCTGGGGCAGGGCAGCAGGGAGAATGAGACTGAAAGAAGAGAAGCAAATACAAATCATAGAAAATCAATGTATACAATTGTTTGATGAGAAGGAGCTAGAAACTGGAGGGATCAGGAAAGGCCTCAGCTAGAAGGTGGCCATGAAAGAGCTCAAGAGAGAGGGAAAGAGGGAGAACGTCCAGGCATGGGAGGCACCGTTAAGCTAATAGTTCAACACAGATGCCTGGGGTCTGGAATACCTGAAGTCAAATTTGGCCTCAGATCCCTACTGGCTGTGTGACCCTGGACAGGTCATTTAACCTCTAACTCAGTTCCCTCACATCTAAAATGGGAATAATAACACCAGAATTGTTGTGAAGATTAAATGTTTGTAAAGCACTTAGCTCAGTACCTAGCACATAGGAGGTGCTATATAAATGTTGGTATTACTAGATAACAACGGGCAGCTCGGTGGTGCCATAACATATAGTACCAGGTCCAGAATCAGAGACATGCTCATGAGTTCAAATCTGGCCTCAGACAATTACAGGCTGTGTGACCCTGGGGAAGTCACTTCACCCTGTTTGCCTCAGTCTCCTCAGTTGCAAAATGAGATTCATCTTTGCATTGACCTCCCATAGTTGCTCTAAGGACCGTGGTGCTACAGTGCTTGGCACATAGTAGACGCTAAGTGAATGTTTGATCCTGTTAGGAGAGCTTTGACTGGGAATGTTTTTACCTTCTAGGGAGGAAGGGAAGATGAAATAATAAAGTGACGCCAGTGGCTCTGAGAAGCGAGTGACTGGGGGGGAGGGGGCACTCACGCCCTAGAATGGAACATGATGGCAAATGGGCCCAGGGTGGGACAACTGGGCACCTGAGAGCCACGGGGGCCGTCTAAGAGGAAACACCGTGCAGGCGGAAGGAAGCTGCATCCCTCCGGGGCCTCATGTTCCCCCTCTATAAAATAAGAGGGTTCAGCGCGGTGGCCACTAGGGTCCCTTTCAGCCCTCAGGCCCTGGGAGCAAGGCACGGGAATGGCGTTTGTGGTGGGAAGAAGAACCCTCTGGGAGGGCGCTCTCACCTCCTTCCCCCCAAAGGAAGCCCTCTCTGCTCGAGAGCAAGTGGGATTCTCCATCTCTCATCTCTGCGCCTTTGAACCGGATATCCGACCTGCCAGCACTTCACCTCCTCATCTTTGCCCCCAGAAGCCCTTGCTTTGCTAAGAATTGGCTCAAACACCACCTCCATGAAGCCTTTGCTGATTTCCCTGATTCCCCCCTTCTAACAACATTCCATTTATTTGGTCTGTACTTGTGTGTGCTGCTGCTCAGGGACAGGAGACGTTTCTTATGAGCAGGGATGGTTTCATTTTGTGTCTGCATTTCCAGCTGTAGCAGAGCCTAGAACATACTAAGTGCCCAGAGATGGAGGGATCCGGTTGGCTCCGGGGACAAGACCGGTCCGTCCTCCGTTCTCGGCCCGGGTCTTGCCTTCTTCCCATGCAGATGTGCCCCCTCAATGGCTGACCCACGGACGGACAGTGTGTGGAATCCGGAGCAGCAGCCAAAGGCCGCCTGAAGGGAATTATGTAGAGAACGGGGGACAGTCCATAGGTAGCCCAGCTGCTGCGCTAGCTGCTGTGGATGGTCCGAAGTCCTAGAAGGTTCTCCTCGGGGCTCAGTTCTTCTACGTGTCTATGTGGGAGTCAAAGAGAACAGGGGAGCCCAGAGGCCACCCCCTTCCCCGACACTGCTGGGGGCATCATCTATCCCACTGAAGGAGCCACGATCAACTCAGGACTCAAGACTGGCCTGGGATGCCGTCAAGGTAGACCCCCGACCCCCCTCCAGGGGGACTCCTGGCCCCTTGTCCTTCATGACGGGCCGCGGCCACCCCTCCATTGAGCTGGCCAGCTCCCCGCCACCCTCCTTTCCTCATGCACTTTTAGGGGTTCTTTACTCTGATCCATCTTCGTAATCCCGCCCTTGCCGCAATTCTTTACACGCCCATCCTCCATTTGAGGGGAGCTCCTTGAGGGGAGCAATGGAGTTTGGGGGTTTTCTTTGGACCTAGCAGAGTGCCTGGAACATTCGTCCCTGGAGCATCGGAGGCTTCTTCTACTTCCTGCTGGCCTGGCCAAAGACTAATCAAAGGAAAGACTCCAGCAGGCGAGGGATGTTCACCCCAGAAAGCAGCAGTGCCCATCGGTGGCTCCTCACCCACTTGGTGAGGAAGGCTCTGACCACAGAAACCCACAAAAGAAGGAGCGGGCCAGCGTCCCCGCTCCCCAGAGAGGCCGACAACTTCCAGGCTGGAGATGCCAGGAAATAGGTGTCGCTTTGAAGGAAGGTGGGAGTTCGAGCTCATCAAAGCATCGGGCTCTGCCAAAGACAACAAGAGCCATTGTTCCTGTAGCGTGTTATCACGGCCAATGACTTCCAGTCTGACAGCTATAAAGGGAATGATTTCCTCTTACCTCACCAAAGGGGGGAAATCTCATTCACTCTCATGAGGAACGGATTGAAGACTTTGAAAACTGCGTGACCTCCAATGACTATTTTCCCTAAAGCCATAAACACACCTCCAGGCATTTTGTCCAAAAACACAGACCCTGCAGGTGGAGCCCCCCCAAATGGGATGATTTCAACCTTCTCAGGCATTTGCTCAACCCCCCCAAGCCGCAGACTCACAGGTGTACACAAGGCCGCCTATTTCTGCCGCCACGGAGCAGAGTGGAGGCTCTCCATGACCAGAACTTCCCCTAATGATGTGTGAACGCAACGTTCACTGGAGCCCAGTGACTGGCCAGCAGAGCCCTCGAGGGGCCCCAGGCATGTGCAGGAGGGGGACCAGACCTCTGGCCGCAGCCAGTCTTTGGACGGTGGCTGCTCCCATCTTTCCCTGGAATTTCCAGGGCTCCTGGGCTATGGCGTGTGAGGGAAACAGAGTGCACAGATTGCAAACATCCTGTTTCGGATTCTGGTTGTGTTTCGGATTCTGGTTGTGATTCCGGTCTGGAAACTCCTCTCTGAGGGCTCGAGAGCACAGTAGGCTTCCCGAAAGTTTGGTCAGACCAGTGACCCAGGAGAGAGTCTTTCCCATCTGGAATTCATTGGAAGAGAAGCAAAGTTTTCCTAAAGACAGTAGACTCCGTTGCACCCTCTGAACCCCAAGACGTAGCCTCGCGAGGCCAATTAGTCCCTATCAGGTAGCGGGGTCCTGTTGGAGCGCACAGTCCAGCCTGGGGGATAGCTCCGCTCTGGTACATTATCCGTCCTCATTTCCCACTGTGCTCCCGGCCAAGACAAGTCTTAGGAGGAGCCTCGGGCCTCGCCAGCTGAGAATTGCCTGGGGGGACGTTGCACAAGCAGGAGCTTTCAGAAGCGGCTGGAGCCCCAGGCCTGGTTGGCCCACCACCACCCTGAGATGACTTGGGACTCCCTTTGGGAAGGCTTTCTCGGCACTTGTCCACAGGCTGGTCGCTCTTTGGTAGAAGACAAGCTCCCTGAAGGGCGGCTCCCCTGGCATTCCCCGCCATCCCCAGCGCTGAAATGAATGGGAGAATGAATGGAAGGAATGACGGCAGAAGCACCGAGAAAGCAGTCAGCAGTTCTCCAGCCAGCCCCAAGAGAGCGACCCAGGAAACAGTGGGGACAGGCTCCTCTGGAGCTCCAGTCACTCTGCCTGCCCTCAGGGATTCCACAGACGCCCTTCCAAGTCCAGACCCTCCTTTGGGATGTTCTGGCTGCTCTGGGGGCTGAGGACGGAGGTACCCCGCTGGGGCGGGCCTCGGCCCTTGCATCCCCCAGAGCAGGCCCCCCCCCGGGAGCAGTGATGGGGGCGCTCTGCTGCTATTATTCACATCTCCGATTCCAAGTTTATCAGCGTATCCCATCTGCTAAATAAGGAGGATTCCAGGATTTCTCTGGCGCAGCGAGCACATTCTGCTTGGGGCTGCTTTGGGCTAGCAGCCTCATGGATTCCATTCAGATCCACAAACTGGTCTCCTCTCTTTCCCCACTTTATCCTCCCCAAAGGGGCTGTCTGTGGGGGGCTCTTTGTGTAGGGACGAGCAGCTGGAAGCTGGCACTTGAAAAGCAACGCTGCCGCAGAGCCATCCTCAGGCTGGACGGCCACCTTGTCGCCGTGTCACTGGCTGTGATTCCTACATCCGAATCCAACCAGTAGTGCCCTGGTGGGGTAGAGAGGACACGTCCTGGCGCTGGCTTGGACTCAGGAAGTCCTGGGTTCAAATCCAATTTCGGACCTTAATTGGTCATATCCCTGTGCGAATATCCCCTTATTGTATCTCTGCTTATTCAACACTAAAATAGGGATACTGGTGAATATCTGAGCCTAACTCAAGGCATAATTGTGAGCCTCAGATGCGAGACACAAGGTATGTCTTGGTGGATAAAGTACTGAACCGGGTATCAAGAAGACCCAAATTCAAACCATCCTCTTGCTAACTGTGTGACCCTGGAGAAGTCACTTAGCCTCTACCTCAGTTTCCTTCATTGTCAAATCAGGATCACCGTAGTGCCTACCTGCAGGGTTACTGTGAGAATACAAGAATATCGGCAACCCCCTCCCTGTGTGTGCCTCCGTAGATACCTGCTCGTGTTTGGCAAACTTGAGCCAACAGTGGAAACACGTTATTTTGACTGTATTTTCCTCTCCTCCGTTAGGTCCTGGGCCCACAAAGGCCAACCCAATACAGGCTTAGGTTGTCATCTTGGAGGAGTTTGTGTCTAAGACTGAACAAGGGCGGCAGTGGAGGAGTCGCCGAAGGCCTTCTACCCCTTTAGCCCCCCAAGGAGCAGCCCTCCCACGGCTCCTCGAGCTGCCCTTCCAGAAGACCCTGGTCCTGGGCTCCGTCAGAACGAGCATTCATTTGGTGCCTGCTTAACGCCAAGCTGGGGGCAGGAGCGCAAGAGGGCGGCAGCTGCGGCTCCCTGGATGAACGTGAAGTAACCAGGAGAGGCGCCGCCAGGGGCCGGCCGGGCCGACAGACCGCCAGGACGTTCCTTCCCACAGCAGCCCGGCCTTCCCGGACGCTGGCCTTCCCTGGTCCCCGGGAGCACGACGAGCCCGCCTGGACCCAAGGGAGCAGCCGCTTCCGATCCTCCCGCGGGGCCTCCTCAGCGGTCACGAGACGGCCAAGGCTACCGTTTCACAACCCAAGATCGGAGCCACCCCAGAAGCCAGCTGGTGACCCTGGAAGGAAACAAGCCAAAGCGTCGATGTCACATTAACACCCGAAGGAGGCGGAAGGAGGGAACAGCCTAGGACAGACCCGCCGGCGCTCGCTCTGTCCAAACTCTGCCCTGCGCTGTAGGAGCCAGCCGGGACTTTGCTTGGGGCGCTCAGACAGCACTTTCGCTTCCTTTCTCTTCAAATGCCAGCGGCCCGCTGAGGCCTTGGAGCCCCTGTACTACATACGTGGGGCCTGGGGGCGGCAGTCTGGACAGGAGGCCCCTCGAGCACCCCGTTTCCACATCGGAGTCGGGGCACAGGAGGAGATGCAGGCACGAGGGAGGCCCTTCCCTACCCGGAAAGACACTGCACCGCCCACACGCCAGAGCACGCTCAGCTCCGAAGAGCCCAAAGAGGCAGCTGCCGTCCACACTCAACAAAAGGCTTGGGGTGCCTGGGAGGGGGGGGGGCTCCGCGGGGCTCTCGGGAAGCAAAGCAGACACCCATCAATCAGACACTAGAATGGCGTGAGCAAGGAGGGAAGCGACCACCCCCAGGACTGCGCGCTCCCTCCTTCCACTGTCCAGTCTTCCGGCAACCCTAAGAGCGACAATGAGGACATTCCTGGAGCTCCTTCGAGGCCTGGGACTCTTCAGAGAATTGGGAGATGGAGGTGTGATTGTGTGTGTGTGTGTGTGAGAGAGAGAGAGAGAGAGAGAGAGAGAGAGAGAGAGAGAGAGAGAGAGAGAGAGACAGAGACAGAGAGAGACAAGAGAGACAGGGAGAGAGAGACAGAGACAGAGAGGGAGAGACAGAGAGAGAGAGAGAGAGAGAGAGAGAGAGAGAGAGAGAGAGACAGAGACAGAGACAGAGAGGGAGAGACGGAGAGAGGGAGAGAGAGACAGAGACAGAGAGGGAGAGAGAGAGAGGGAGAGAGACAGAGACAGACAGAGACAGAGAGAGAGAGAGACAGAGAGGGAGAGACAGAGACAGGGAGAGAGAGAGAGGGAGAGAGAGAGAGAGAGAGAGAGAGAGAGAGAGAGAGAGAGAGACAGAGAGAGAGAGAGACAGAGAGGGAGAGAGAGAGAGGGAGAGAGACAGGGGGGGAGAGAGACAGAGAGACAGAGAGGGAGAGGGAGAGAGAGAGAGAGAGAGAAGAGAGAGAGAGAGAGAGACAGAGAGAGAGAGAGACAGAGAGACAGAGGGAGAGACAGAGAGAGGGAGAGAGAGACAGAGAGAGAGACAGAGAAAGAGAGAGACACACATAGAGAGAGAGACAGAGAAAGAAAGTGAGAGGGAGAAAGAGAGGCAGAAAGAGAGAGAGGAGAGACAGAGACTGACAGAGACAGAGAGAGAGAGAGGGAGAGAGAGAGAGACAGAGAGAGAGACAGAGATAGAGATGGGGAGGGGGTTGAAAGCTGAGGCATGTCAAGGGCCCATCAAAAATGGAATGATGAAATCAACTCATGGACAGATTGGTTGATAAATCTTGGCAGCAGCAGATGAGTCTTCTCCTTCTCTTCCTCCCCTCCTCCCAATCTCTGTCCGTCTGTCTCTCTCCTTTCTCTCTCTCATTCTCTGTCTCTTTCTCTCCCTCTGTCTCTATCTCTCCCTCTCTCATTCTCCTTGTCTCTCTCCCTCTCTCTGTCTCTCCCTCTGTCTCTCTCTACCTCTCTGTCTCTGTCTCTGTCTTTCTCTCTGTGTGTCTCTGTTTTTCTCTTTCTCTGTCTGTCTCTCTCCCTCTCTCTGTTTCTCTCCCTCTCTCTGTCTCTTCCTCTCTCTCTCTCTACCTCTGTCTTTCTGTCTTTGTCTGTGTCTCTCCCTCTGTCTCTCTGCCTCTGTCTCTGTCTCTCTGTTGTCTCTCTCTGTCTCTCCCTCTCTCTGTTTCTCTCTGTGTGTCTCTGTTTCTCTCTCTGGGTCTCTCTGTCTGTCTCTTTCTGTCTCTCCCTCTCTCTGGGTTTCTCTGTCTCTCCCTCTCTCTCCTTCTCTCTCTGTCTCTCCCTCTCTCTGTTTCTCTCTCTGGGTTTCTCTGTCTCTGTCTCTCCCTCTCTCTGTTTCTCTCTCTGGGTCTCTCTGTCTCTGTCTCTCTCTCTGTCTCTCCCTCTCTCTGAGTCTCTCTGTCTCTCCCTCTCTCTCCTTCTCTCTCTGTCTCTCTGTCTCTGCCTGTCCTTCTGTCGGTCTCCACTCAGCTCCCTGTGACGGAGGAGAAAAGCGAGGGGCCAAGATGGTGGCTGCGGCTGCAGCTTCTCTGGCCGTGAGTGGCCGCAGCGCTGCCTGTTTGCAGCCCCGCCACGTCTCCGGCACGCCTCGAGCTCACGCAGCCTGTGTGGGGGCTTTTTCAAACATCAGTTCAGCGCGATTCCTGCGTGTTAATGAGATGCTGATCCCGTGTGAGCGAGCGGATGATGGATTATTTAGAAATAACTCTGCAGAAATGTGTGTCGCCGCCATGTTCTTCTGGTGCCTCTTCTTTTGTTGTGTGTTTTAACCATATGTCAGAAGTAGGAAAACATAATCTTTGTTTCTTAACAGTTGCTGTGTTCTCGCTACTGTGTCACATTGGGGTCCGTGATGCTGCTGGTGACATCCAAGTCATTCCCGAGGAAATTGAGCTAGCAGAGAGGAAGCGGGCTACGGTGGAAGAAAGAGCGCCGCCGGGGGCCAGAGGGCCTGGGTCCGAGTCCCTGCCTGACCGCCCCGGGCTCCCCGTGTGACCTTGGATGAGTCACTTAACCTGCCTGGACCTCGGGCTGCTCATTTGAAAAAGGGGAGAATCAGGCCAGAGCGGCCGCTGAGGCTCCAACCTAAGATCCAAGCTTCCATGATGGAAAGCCACTTAGGGACTCTGAGCCTCAGTCTTCTCATCTGTAAAATGGGAAGTTAGGCTCCAGTTCTTCTTTTAAAGCCCTTCCATTGAAGAATCCATATTGTGTGGCGGCTTCAAGGCAGAAGAGCTGTAAGGGCTGCATAACGGGGTGACGTGACTTACTCAGGGTCACCCAGCGAGGAAGAGTCTCAGGTTGGATCTGAACCCAGATCTCCAGCCGCCGAGCCGCCTGGCTGTCCCGGTCCCAAAATAAGATTCTTTGATGCTGTCTGCAGAGATGAGAACAGAAAGCACGCTTCTGCCCCGCTTTGTTTCGGGCACCCCCGACACACACAGCTGGAGCGGAGACAGGGCAGGCCAAGGCTGTCCCTGGGTGCCCGAAGGCAGCTCCTCCCCCTCCGGGGTCCTCTGCCCGCCGGGTGGGGGCTGGGGCTGGCCCTGGGCGGGGTTATGGCTGCAGATCTCCACGATGGGGAAGGAAGCTCCGGGGGACCTCCTGCCCGGGGGATCTGGGGACCAGCACGAACACTCCAGGCGGCTGGAAGCTGGCGGAGGCTCGGGAAGACGGGCAGGCAGAGGACAGGGCGGTTCTCGCTGGCCGCGATCTCAAAGCTTCCCTGTCTTGTGGGGAAGCCAGAACGGCCAACGGAGGCCCCAAATCCGTCCTGGCCCAGGACAGCCTCCCTTCCGGCCCTTTGGCCTCTCCCTCCTTTCTCGGGCCTCAGCACCGTCCTGGCTTTAATCACAGCCCCCCAATCCAGGCCGGAGCTTCCCCTCCCCGGGCTCCAGCCTGAGGTTTCTCGGCACCCTACGCCCTCTCTGGCCTCCAGCCTGCCCCAAATGGACCCATCGGCGGCCCTCGAGTCCTCCCTGACCCCTCGGCCCTTCCAGGCAGGGCTCAGACCCCTCCCATCTCCTGCTGCTCTGCCCGGGGGAGAAAGGCTGGGACAGGCCGGGTCAGGGAGCATCTCCAGCCCGAGGGGCCCAGGACGAGATCAGAGAACGTCAGAGACAGCAAAAGAAGCTGGTTTGGGTCCTTGAATGCCAGGCTGAAAAACGTCCTCTGACCTGTACAATGGGGGGGGGGCTTTTTTCTTCTTAGAACTCTGCATGGGGCAGTGGTGGGAGGGCTGAGAGGGCGGCGCTTGGCCCAGGAGCCAGCCTCCAAGCAAGTGGGGGGCCAGGCTTACCATCCCAATGAGGAGGGTAAGCTTCGGGGGCGGTGCTGCCTGATGGAGACTGGATTCGGGCTTCCTGCGGCCCCTCCATCCAGGCCTGACCCAACCCAGCCTCCCTGACTCCCTGGCCCATCCCCAGGACCACAGACCATGCCAGGGGGACTCGGCCTGCTCCCCTCCTCGGAGCCTCCCACCCGGAGGACCCTGGCTGCCCACTGGAGAGCAGCCTCTGCAGCCCCCTGCATCAAGGCCGTGACTTCCTGGACATCCGCCCTGCCAGCCTCTCTGCCACAGTGAAGGCCCCTGCATGGGGCCTCGGCTCTGCCAGGGCTCCTGGAAAGGAGGCGTCCACTCACTCCTGTGTCCCTGCCAGGCTCCACCCTCTCCTTCCTCTCCCTGTTTCCCCTGCTCGAATGTAAGGTCCCATCTTGGGTTTTATATCTGCGTCTCCAGAGCGCAGCAGAGCAGTCAAGACTTCAAGAGCCTTAAATGCCTTCTCAGTCATTCATAGATCGCTCACTGGGCCCACTGAAAGTTCGCCTCTTCCAGCAGCCTTTCCCTGGCGCAGCTGCCCCACGAGGCTCTCAGCTCCTCCTCAATACCTTCTTCCGAGCTAGAATACAGCCAAGCCTGGGCACTGGGGGCTGGCAAAGAAGGAGGAAGGGGCTGGTCCTGGGCAGCTCTAAATGCCAAGAGAGGGCTCTGGGTTCGATTCTGGAGGTAACAGGGAGCTCGGAGCTCCCCAGGAAGGATAATGAGGTCGGAAGAATAGAAGGAAGGAAGGAAGGGAGGGAGGAGGGAAGGAAGGGAGCGAGGGAGGGAAGAAGGAAGGAGGGAGGGAGGGAAGAAGGAAGGAGGGAGGGAGGGAAGGAAGGAAGGGAAGAAGGAAGAAAGGAAGGAAGGAAAGAAGGAAGGAGGGAGGAGGGAAGGAAGGGAGCGAGGGAGGGAAGAAGGAAGGAGGGAGGGAAGGAAGGAAGAAGAAAGGAAGGAAGGAAGAAAGGGAGGGAGGAAGGAAGGAAGGGAGGAAGGAAGGGAGGAAGGAAGGAAGGAAGGAAGGAAGGAAGGAAGGAAGGAAGGAAGGAAGGAAGGAAGGAAGGAAGGAAGGAAGGAGGGAGGAGGGAAGGAAGGGAGCGAGGGAGGGAAGAAGGAAGGAGGGAGGGAAGGAAGGAAGAAGAAAGGAAGGAAGAAAGGAAGGGAGGGAGGAAGGAAGGAAGGAAGGAAGGAAGGAAGGAAGGAAGGAAAGGAGGGAGGAGGGAAGGAAGGGAGCGAGGGAGGGAAGAAGGAAGGAGGGAGGGAAGGAAGGAAGAAGAAAGGAAGGAAGGAAGGAAGGAAGGAAGGAAGGAAGGAAGGAAGGAAGGAAGGAAGGAAGGAAGGAAGGAAGGAAGGAAGGAAGGAAGGAAGGAAGGAAGGAAGGAAGGAAGGAAAGAAGGAAGGAAGGAAAGAAGGAAAGAAGGAAGGAAGGAAGGAAGGAAGGAAGAGGGAGGAGGGAAGGGAGCGAGGGAGGGAATGAAGGGGGAGGGAATGAAGGAAGGGGGAGGGGAGAGGGAGGGAGGAAGGAAGGAAGGAAGGAGGTGAGAGGGGGAGGAAGAGAGGGATCTCTCAGACATTGATATTGATTTTTGTTTAGTGAAATGTTTTTTAAATATTTTTGTTTAGTGAAGGTGCAGGGAGAGGCTTGAGTCATTGGAGCAGCATCTTCAGATAGTGTGAGAAGTAGAGTAATTAATTGCCTTGATGCTGGGAAGGTCCAGATGTGATATAATATAATAAATATAATATAAATAATATAAATGTGTGGTGATCTGGGTCTCTACTTTTTCAGGATTCCCCCCAGCTTCTGGAAGTAGCAAACTTCCAGTATGGAAGTGGATTGTGGGATTGGTCCAAGGTTAGGGTTTGGCAAAGCACGATTGACAGTGGAACAGGAAGCAATGAATTTGAGGGTAAAAGATGGTGTAGGACTGATCGGTTTCCCCAAGAATTAAGACAGGGCAAGAACAAGAAAGGGGTCATGGCCTGGGAAGGAGCTGAAGAGTGGAAGAGGTCAAAGGAAGGCAGGGGAAAGATGGAATGAGGAAAGATTATGATTAGCTAAAGGCATTTTACAGGTCATGAATGTGGAAGTCCCTGTGGACCAGAGACCGTCACAGAGAGCCAACTGCCCAAGGAAGATGGGGGGAGGTCCTGCTGGTAACTGGGGGATCAGGAAATGCCTCATGTTTGAGGAGGTACCTAAAAAAATATTCTGAGGAAAGCTAAGGATTCCAGGAGGAAGAAGTGAGGAGGGAGCATCTCCAGAGCTGGGTGCAAGGCACAGAGGTGGAAATAGAATGCTGAATGTGGGTAGCTCCGAGAGGACCATCTTGATTGCCAAGAAGAGAGAGAAGAGAATGATATGAAATCTGCTTGGAAAATAGGTCAGAGCCAGATTGTGGAGTGCTTCCGAAAGACAGGCTGAGCATTTTTTCCTAGAGGCCACAGGGAGCCCCTTTTGACTTGTGGGGTGACACGGTCTGATCACTATTTTATGGATATCAGGTTGGAGGTTATGTGGATGATGGATTGGCAAGGGGAGACATTAGAGGCAGAGAGACCAATTAGGAGATTATTGCAATGATCTGGGTGAAGGGTGATGAGGTCAGGGCTGGGGGGCAGCAGGCGGAGAGGACCCAAGGGGGAAGGACATAAAACCAGGCTTTAATCTTGTCTTAACTACTCAGTAGCTGCATGGCCTTGGACAGCTCATTGATCCTCTTTTGGGTCAAGGGAACTTTAGTGGGTGCCTGGCTTGTAAAGGGAGCATCCTCAGAGGGAAGTCCATGTACTAAGAGTATTATCATAGATCTGGTGAAAATAATAATAGAAAGGATTTTTATCACAATCGTTAATCTCATAATTACACGCCGGTTACAGTCGGGGAGAAGCGTAAACTGGATTTTCCAGGCCGATCCGCAGATATCTGAGGGATTTATGGCCTTGCGCCTCACCCACCCAAAGGAGCGTTATTATCCAGCTTGCTTTTGAAAGAGAGGAGGAGAAAAAGAAGAAAAGCTCCACGGAGCCTGGGGCCTTCGGAGATCAAACAGGATTCATGGGCTTATCATCGGAGCCCTACATTACGGGGTGACCTCTACAGACTGGAAATTGGGTTACATCAACAAACTTTTCACTTGAAAGTGTGAGATGAAAGCGGCCCTCCCTGACGTTTGGCAGTCTCCCTGGCTCAGGTTTAAAGAAAGTCTGCAGCCAGGTATGCGTGTCACATTGCACTCTGCTCCATGGACATGGATGCAAAAAGCTCAGGCCTTCCTTTGAAACTGAGCCCTCCCTTGAATGAAACCCTGCAAAGCCCCTCGGGAGAGAGGCCAAGTGACCGTGGAGGCAAGAACTCAACCCTGGCGGCTCCTCAATCCCCGATACTGGGGGCTCCTCAATCCTTGACACTGGGGGCTACCCTAACCGTCAATCACTAACACTGGGGGCTCCTCAGTCCTTGACACTGGGGGCTCCTCAGTCCCCAAAACTGGGGGCTCCTCAGTCCCCGACACTGGGGGCTCCTCAATCCCCAAAACTGGGGGCTCCTCAGTCCCTGACACTGGGGGCTCCTCAATCTCCGACACTGGGGGCTACCCTAACCCTCAATCCCCAACACTGGGGGCTACCCTAACCCTCAATCACCCACATTAGGGGATCCTCAATCCCCAACACTGGGGGCTCCTCAATCCCTGACACTGGGGGCTCCTCAGTCCCCGACACTCGGGGCTCCTCAGTCCCCGACACGGGGGGCTCCTCAGTCCCCGACACTCGGGGCTCCTCAGTCCCCGACACTCGGGGCTCCGCAGGCCCCCAGCCCCAACAGCTGCTCAGCTGGGCCCCAGGACAGGTGTGCTTCAGGGAGATGGCATGGCTTGGAGCTATTTCCTTCCAGAGGAGGTTTACCTGCCTTGGAGAGCTTTCAAAGGCAGCTGGCCTTTTACCAGAGGCAAACGACTTCAAAGGCGCACCGGATTCAATTAGGGCAGATTCCATGGCTCGGCACCCCCTCCCAGAGCCCCTCATCACTCACTGCCTGAACTAGATGGTTTTCCCCGCTGGCCGAGGGGAGCCCCAGCAGCTCGAATGACCCGGCCTCCCGGGCCCGTTCAGGCATCCCTGCAAACCGCCTCTCCTCCCTTCGGCCTCACGGGTCTCACAAAATGTTTCTGGATGATTTTGGTTCCCCGCCTGACGTGGGGCCCCAGAAATGAACCGACGGGGAGCCCATAGCGGGGAGCTTCCCTCTGGTCCTCTGCCTCCCCGACAGAGAGCAACAATAAGTGGTGAGGATGAGAACAGGCACGCTGCAGCCCCCGGGAGGCTGGGGTCGCCCCTATCGCCCCGCTTTACAGATGGGGGTCAGAGGCTCAAGAGCTCCGAGGAGGAAGGCAGGGTGCGTGATGCAGTGGAACAGTCAAAGGGCTTGGGTTCAAATCTCGCCTCTCACATCGATTAGCTGTGTGGTCGTAGGCAGGCCAGCCCAGAGGTTCTTCCTCCCGTTGGTGCCCTGGGCTGCTGGGCAGCGGGCTGGGGAGGCGCATGCGGGCAAATCAGCAGGATGGCAGGAGAGACGGACACAGACATTTAAGTGCCGTGTGAAAGCGGAAGTGCCGAGAGCACCGATTTGGGGGGTCCTGGGTTCCAATCTGGCCTCACCCCATGGCCTCGCCCTGACCGCTCTTCTGCCTTCGGACCGATGCCCAGCAGCGACGCGGAGATGGGAGGGTTCGGCCACACGCCGCCTTCCGCTCATCTACCAGGCTGAGAAGGGGAGGCTCGCTGGACAGGAAGTGCTCCCTGCTGCCTTGGGTGGGGGTGGGGCATAGGAGGAGGATGAAAGTTCTGAAAAAGACTTCGCTACCCTTAGCAGCCAGCGCAGGCCCAGCCCATTGGGGGCGCTTCCCTAACCAGGGCCCTTGCGGTCTCCAACTCCCGAGCTGGACGGCGGCTTAGACGGTGTCCATTTGGGCCCCTTTATTTTATGGTGAAAAAGCAAAGACCCAGAGAGGGAGAAACTTGCCCAAGCAAGATTCGAACCCAGGACCTCGGACTGGCCGCCTTCTGAGCTCCTTGTCCGTGCTGGTGGGGAGGGAGAGGAAAGGCTGTTTGCTCCCATTGAGCGGCGATGGGAAAAGAGCCCTTTCAGGGACGGGACGCGGAATGTGTGCGAGTGCGTGTTTGTTCGGGGGGCATGCGTGGCGGCCCATGTGCACACGTGTGCGCGTGCCCGGAGAGCCTCGCGGGCTCCGGTCCCGGCCTGGCGATGGGCCGGGCGCTGGTTCCGTCCCGCGGGGGACAGGCCCGGGACGGCTTCACGCTTCCTAATTCCTGCTCGTTTGTTTCGCTTGGCAGCGGCCCGAAGGCTAACCACAACAGCTCCAAAGACAGGCCGACACGCTACGATCGACTAGACAAACGCGGAATGTATACAAGGACCAGAAACAGTGTCGGGACGACTCGATGAGAGCATCGGGGCTGTGGCTTCCCTCCCCTCCCCCGGCCGGCCCTCCGCTCAGACATTCCGGTAACGTAAAACCACTGTTTAAGGTAGAAAATCATTTTTCAATCTCAGGAAACATCATTCCTGGCTGCCAAGAGGCCGTCCGAGAATAAGGAGCCCCGGCTAATGCCGAACACCTGCAGGCGCAGCGTCCGGAGGCGAAGGAGGGCCGCGGCCAGACGGGGCGGCCCCTGAGTTCTGCGGGGCGCGCCCCGGGCCCCCAAGTTCTGCGGGGCGCGCCCCGGGCCCCCGGATCCCCCGGCAGCCCCTCTGCTCACGAGACGGGGGCCGGCGGCCGGGGGTGGCCACACGTCTGGTGCTTACACGCTCGTGTCACACACGCACACACGCACGCACACACGCACAGGCCGCCATGATGGCGCACTGGGCTCTCGGGGCTCCCTCTTCGGGGCTCCCGTCTTTGCTCCTCTGGACAAGAGGCGGCCACACGTCTGGTGCTTACACGCTCACATCACGCACGCACACATGCATGCACACATGCACAGGCCGCCGTGATGGCGCACTGGGCTCTCGGGGCTCCCTCTTCGGGGCTCCCGTCTTTGCTCCTCTGGACAGGAGGCGGCCACACGTCTGGTGCTTACACACTCGCGTCACGCACGCACACACGCACACACACACAGGCCGCCATGATGGCGCGCTGGGCTCTCGGGGCTCCCTCTTCGGGGCTCCCGTCTTTGCTCCTCTGGACAGGAGGCGGCCACACGTCTGGTGCTTACACGCTCACATCACGCACGCACACATGCACGCACACATGCACGGGCCGCCGTGATGGCGCGCTGGGCTCTCGGGGCTCCCTCTTCGGGGCTCCCGTCTTTGCTCCTCTGGACAGGAGGCGGCCACACATCTGGTGCTTACACGCTCACATCACGCACGCACACATGCACGCACACATGCACGGGCCGCCGTGATGGCGCGCTGGGCTCTCGGGGCTCCCTCTTCGGGGCTCCCGTCTTTGCTCCTCTGGACAAGAGGCGGCCACATGTCTGGTGCTTACACGCTCGTGTCGCGCATGCACACACGCACACACGCACGCACACACGCACAGGCCACCATGACGACCCACTGGGCTCTCGGGGCTCCCTCTTCGGGGCTCCCGTCTTTGCTCCTCTGGACAAGAGGCGGCCACACGTCTGGTGCTTACACGCTCGCGTCACACACGCACACACGCACACACACACGCACAGGCCGCCATGATGGCGCGCTGGGCTCTCGGGGCTCCCTCTTCGGGGCTCCCGTCTTTGCTCCTCTGGACAGGAGGCGGCCACACATCTGGTGCTTACACGCTCACATCACGCACGCACACATGCACGCACACATGCACGGGCCGCCGTGATGGCGTGCTGGGCTCTCGGGGCTCCCTCTTCGGGGCTCCCGTCTTTGCTCCTCTGGACAAGAGGCGGGGACTCGTCTCGAGACGCTCGGCTGTCCGGTGCGGACCTCTGGGAGTCCCCCCCCCCCCCCGCTGGCACGGCTCTGCCCGCAGTCCGGGCATGAAGCCTCCCGGGCAAGGCTGGCAGCTGCGGAGGGAGCTGCAGACCAGAGAGCGATCCATTCCCTCAACATAGGCACGTCCTTTGCGCGGCTCCATCTTCAGTGTGGCCGTCAAGAAGCCGAAGGACCCATCAGGCCAAAGGGAAGCTCCGGCATTCGGTTTTGGCTGCTCGGCTTCCCCCGAACCAGAACCAGAACCAGACCCAGCGGGGCTGGCCAGCTCCCTCCTCAAGTCCAGGGCTGAGACGCGACCCGACAAGCAAAGAAGGGCAGTCGGGAATGTCTCCTGCAACGCCAAAGGGAAGAGAAAAGCCGGGAGTGGGCAGGACGTGGTGGCCTCTTTGCAGCCATCCTGAGTGGAGCCATCAAAGACCAAATGGAACAAAACCCAAAACAATGAAGAAAAGGCTGAAGCCAGCCCCGAGGACGATTCCAAAAAATACACATAAAAATGGCCCCCCGTAGCAAGTCACCGTCCTGACAAGGAGGGCCGCCAGGGGAGCCGGAAGGACTAAGAGGAGAAGGAGAGAAAGAGATCTCGGAAAACCGATAACGACGCCATAATGCTTGAGGAAGAATCTGGAGCGAGAATGAACAGATTCGAAAACGTTACCAGCGGAGAAGGTGGGGGGAAGGAGCAGCCCTCCTAAGTCAGCGCTACGCCAGAAATGTTAGAAGGACGTCACAAGACCAAAAAGCTGGGAGAGCACGTGCGCTCTGGACCGCTGAAAAACAGACCAGGAAAGAGCGTCAGAAGCACCGGCCTCCCCCCCTCCGCGCCGGAAGAGTCCTCCATGTTACTGGCAGGAAATCGTAGGAAACGTCTCGAAATCTTGGAGTCTGAGGCCAGTGAGACAACAAACGAAACCTCGAGGTCCCTGCAGCAACTCGAGCGATCATGAAGGACCTGCTTCGTCCTAGATGCTACAACAATATGATCACAACAAAAACACGTTGATGGAGTGCCAAGCATTTAAGAGCAGGTCATGGACCCTCACACCCTGGGAGCTTAGTGTTATCATTATCCTGTCTATAGATGGGGACACGGAGGCCAACACTAGGTAAGTGACTTGCCCAGAGTCACATAGGTACGAAGTGGGTGAGGCTAGATTTGAATTCAAGTTTTTCTGGCTTAATGGGGCCGCCAGGTAGCACAGTGGATAGAATGCTGGGCTTGGAGTCAGGAAGATTCAGCTTCCTGAGTTCCAATGTGTCCTCAGACCTGTCATAGTGCTGTGACGCTGGACAAGTCACTTTACCCTGTTGGCCTCAGTTTCCCCAACTGTCAAATGAGCTAGAGAAGGACATGGCAAACCCCTCCAGGATCTTGGCCAGGAAAACCCCAAATGATCAGCCTGAAAAGTGACTAACCAACAGCTTTCTGCCCCCAGGCGTGGTGCTCTCTTTCTTCATTGCCCTCCCCACCCCGCCTCAGTATGTGTCCAATGATGAGCTGAAGACACAAAGATAGACAAGGAGAGCGAATGATCCTCGAGGAGCTCATGGTCTAAGGGGGAGACCACATGGCCAACGGGGGAGACCACATGGCCAATGGAGGAGACCACATGGCCAACGGAGGAGACCACATGGCCAACGGGGGAGACCACATGGCCAATGGAGGAGACCACATGGCCAATGGAGGAGACCACATGGCCAATGGGAGAGACCACATGGCCAATGGGGGAGACCACATGGCCAATGGAGGAGACCACATGGCCAATGGGAGAGACCACATGGCCAATGGGGGAGACCACATGGCCAACGGGGGAGACATGATGACTAGGACAATCCACGGAGGGGAGGCGCTGACATGAGGGGGCTCCAGGAAAGGCTTCTTGGAGGAGGGGGACGGTAGCTAAGGCTCAGAGGAAGCAGAGGATTCTGGAATAGGAGGGAGCCCAGGCAAGGGTGAAGACCCAGAAGATGGGCTCTCCTGGGAGAGGAACAGCAGAGAGGCCAAGGGCAGAGATGGGGCGGAGGCCAGGATGGCATTGAGCCCGGGGCACGAGGAAAGGCCTTGCCTTTTACTGTGAGAGGAAAACAAGGAAGAGACAGCCGGGCTCGCACATGTGGACTTCCGGTCTGAGCTGTTCAAGGAGCATTTGGAGAGCTCCCGGCTGGAGAAACCGATGCAGTAGGAGATGCTGCTGAATCCTGGGAGCCGCTAAGAGGGCCAAAGGGTGTCCAAGGAGCCTGGACAGCAGAGGGCGCTCTTCGGTAGAGCGGAAGAATGTGTTTAAGAACCGCCCCTCGATCCGGCAATGGGAAGGGCCCGGGTCACTTTGGAGAGCAGAGATGCGAGGGAGTGAGGAGAAGCTGAGGTGCGGCCATGGTAAACTGCCTTCCCAGGATGGCCTCTCCAAAGGCAAAGAACACGTGGAAGCGGAGCTGATGGGGAATGGACATTCCCCATCAGAGAAGAACCTTTTCCTTGGGTTTTGAGGAGGAGAGAGACCAGGCACGTCCACAGGCAGCAGGAAGGTGGGCGCCTGTCGGGAGGGAGGTGGAGGGGCTGGTGAGGGGCCGTCTGTCTCCTGGAGAAGGCCGACCGTGGCGAGGGGTTTGCCTGCCAAGGGAAAAGCTCCCTCTGCGTAGAGACAGGTTGAAAGGAGGAGGTGCTGGCGGAAGGCAGCTGTGGTGTGAGATGAAGAGGAGGACACAAGGCAGCAGGTGGTGGTAGTAACCCACAGCTGAGGCTTGGCATGAGAAAAGGAGTTGTGGAAGCAGGAAACAAGAGATGTGAAGAGGAGGACAGGCCAGAGCTGAGCCGGTTCATCAAGAGGTCAAGCTGGGGAAGGGGAGAGAGTATAGCCGGTACATGGGAGATGGCCTGGGACTGGAGAGCTGGGCCAGAGGCCTGGAGGTCCTGGCGAGCTCGAAGAAGAGAGGAGTGGTGACAGATTGTAATCCAATGAGGGGAGCTTGGACATGGAAGAAACCCCACAGTTGTCCTTCCTAGCCATGGGACCACCACATTCTCTTGCTCCCAGGGCCAAGAAAAAATACTGCAAGCGACCGAATGCTACAACCTCTAATGGTAAGAAAAAAAAACCCAATCAGATTCTCAATGGATCACAAAGCCCTTATGAGAAAGCAAAGAAGAAACCTGAATGAAATGTGCTAAAAGGCCAAAGCAAGGGTCATAAGAGCTAGCCTTTCAATAGCACCTGAAAGTTTACAATGCACTTTTCACAGGCTCTCTCATATGATCCTATGGAGAGAGAAAAATAAAACTTTGACAGAATTAAAGAATTTCTTGGAAGCAGGAAAACTCCTCTTCCTGAGTTCAAATCTAGCCTCAGACACTTCCTAACTGGGTGACCCTGGGCAAGTCCCTTCACTCATCTGCCAAACGGGCTAGAAAAGGAAATGGCAAACCACTCTAGGATCTTTGCCAAGAAAACTCCAATGGTATCATGAAGAGTCAGCTGCAACAACAAAGAATTCCTGAATTCAAAGAAATCTTTGAAATGCAAATGCAGCCAACAAAAGAAGGGAAGGGAAAGAAGGTAGAAATGTGATAAACATTACAATAGGATATGATGTGTGAAAAAACAAACCTAACCATCAAAATTATGAGTCTAAATGAAATATGCCCTCTCATAAAATGGAAGAGTATACACATACACATACAGAAAACTCAATAATTTAACCTTTAGCCTCAGACAATTCCCAGCTGTGTGACTCTGGACAAGTCCCTTAACTCCCATTGCATAGCCCTTACCACTCTTCTGCCTTGGAACTAATACACAGTGTTTGTTCCAAGATGGAAGGTGAGGGTTTTAAGTAATAATAATAATAATAATAATAATAATAATAATAATAATAATAATAATAATAATAATAATAATAATGATAATAATAATAATTTAGCCTTTACAAGAAACAGACATAAAACAAAAAATTCATCCCAAGTTAATGTGAGGGATTTGAGTAGAATTGTTATTCCATTATGGAATAAAAACCAAACAAACAATAGCAATCATATATGTAACAAGGCAATGGCAGAAATGTATATGCTTAATATAAATATAAATGGAAACCACATCATGCTCAAGGGTACCATATGATGAAATAATATCGGTACTATATTACATATATAAGCAATAACTGTCATAGAACTTAATATCCCAGTGCTTAAAAGAAAAGTTAACTGGTCTATGGGGGGCTGTAAATAAACAACAAAATGTCGAGAATTTCAACATATCCATTCAGAACTAGACAAATCTAATAGAAATCTAATGAGATATCAGAAGAGGATATATCATAATTAGGGGATAACTGATTGGCAATCCCTAACGATTGGGCATATTTTTCAGTTTTTCATTACACCTCTGGAAAAAGCCATTATATCCTAGACCATAACGAACTCATAAAAAACTCAATGATAACAGAAAGAAGAAATAGTAAACCCACATTTTATAAACTGTAAAACAATAAAAATTCTAAATAATAAAATAATACTAAAGAATAAAAGAATCAGTGAAATGAGAGGAACCAGGAGAACATTCACATTGTCCACAAGAACAGCAATATTGTAATGATGAACAACCATGAAAGATTTATGTACTCTGGTCAATATAATGATCCAAGACAATTTCAACTTTCCACATCCAAAGAGAGAATAGATAAACTCTAAATACACATTGGGCACTTTCCTTATTTTTCTTACTTTTTTTTCAACATTACTAATATGGAAATGTTTTTCATGATTTCATATATACAACTGATGTCATTGACTGACTTCTTAATGAGAGAAGGAAGGACTGTAGGGAGGAAAAGAAGTCAGAACTCAAAATTTTTAAAATAATTTTATTGGGGGGGGGGGCAGCTGGGTGGCTCAGGGGATAGAGAGCCAGGCCTAGAGATTGGAGGTCCTCGGTTCAAATCTGGCCTCAGATACTTCCTACCTGTGTGACCCTGGACAAGTCGCTTAACCCCCAATGCCTAGCCCTTACCACTCTTCTGCCTTAGAACCAATACTTAATACTGAAATATTGATTCTAAAACAGAAGGTAAAGGTTTTTAAAATAATAATTATTTTATTTTTTAAAAAAGAAAAAAGTAAGTACCTAAATGACAGACTTTCAGGAGCTTTGGAAAATGGCTGTTGGTTCAATTCATTCAAAAAACATTTATGGAGACTTAATTATGTTCAAGGAATGATGAGTCAACAATGACAAAATGGAAAAATAGCCCTATTGTCAAGGAGCTTTCTTTTTTATTGGAGGGTGTTTATGTTTTCCCCCATGAATTCTATTGTAAGGTATTTGGGTTTTGGGGGGTTTTTTTAATAAGCTTCCTTCTTCCCCCCAAAAAAGAATCAAGAGGCTAAAGAACTATAATATAGAAAGAAATAGATAATTATATCAAAGAAAAAGGCAGTAGTGGCACAATATGAAAAAACCTAGGGGAGGCTGTCAAAGCCGTCCTTTCAGAAAAAAGTCTTTTTCAACACTTACTTTCACAAAAGAAAAAGAAAAGATCATAGAACTGAGCATGAAACAAACAAAAAAAAAGTTAGAAAACGAACAAACTAATAACTCCAAAATAAACACAAAACCCCAAAGTTACAAATTATATAAAACAAAAAAGTTGCCGAGATAATAAATAAAACTAGGTAATTAACGAAAAAAGAAATAAACAAACCATTAGCTAATATAAATTTTACAAGAGAAAGGCCAAATTACTACATTCAAAAATAAAAGAAGGGATTCAAAACAAACAAAAAGGAAGCAAAATAAAATGTCAGAACTATCATGTTCAATTATATTACAACAAAGCTAAAAACTTAAAACAAACTAGCTAAATGTTTTTAATGCAGATTAACAGAACATAAGAGACTGAAAGCAAGATGAACACAGAAAAAGCTAAGCTATAAATTAACCCTGAAAGATAATAGTCATCCCAGAGAAAATTGCGAGGGAATTTTATCAAGCATTTAAAGAAAAATGAACATCTATATTACATAAATTGTTAAAAGAGAAAGGATAGAAGGAGAAAGAGGAGAGTGATAGAAGGGTAAGACTGAGAAAGGAGAGTGAAGAAAACAAAGGAAAGGGGAAGAGCAGAGACTTAGAGGGAAAGAATGTTACTAAATTCCCTTTATAAGAACAATATTGTTCTAATACCCTAACCGGGGAGAGACAAATCATAAAAAGAAAAGTGTTGACCTGACTGTTACAAAAGAATGCTGAAGCAAAAAAAAAAAAAAAGAATAAAATATTGTTATTAAAAAGGTCTAAATCAACATGTTTTTAAAGGTATTTACTATGGTCACATTAGATTTATACTAAGAATATATAGATTGTATAAGAATCTAAGACATTTCAGAAAATGTTCAGCATCTTCAGTCAAGTAGGAGGTAATAAAATGAACTCGCAATATTCTTAAATAATCAAGACATTGAGGTGGCCATAAAAGATGAAATATACAAATTACACACACACACATATATTTATATATAACTTTTGCACAAACAAAATCAATGCAAATAATATAAGCTACCAATTAGGGGGGAAAAAACTTCACATCAAATATCTGTTATCTAATATACACAAAATAACAAAGCATTGCCCAGGGTAAAACTATGCAGTACAAAGATATGGAGAAGCCAATTTCAGAAGAATAAATTCAAACTATCAGCAAATAGTCCCACAAAGAAATGCTCCAAATCAGCAACAATAAGAGAAATACAAAGTAAAACAACCCTGAGGTTTCATCTCACCGAGGTGAGGCTCTCTAAGGTGACAAATGCCCAAGATGATCCATGTTGGAGGGGCTCCTAGAAGTCCACTAGGAAAGGGAGGGGGCGAGAGCTTTCCTTAAGGATCCAACACAGTCTCAACCTGGGCATGGAGGTGGGGAAGGAATGTTCCTTTGAGATCCCCCTTTTTTGCCTTTATCATGATTATTTTCTTTTGTGTCTTTAGGACATTCTTTCAATCTCCTGAATCTTCCTGGATTGACTTAAGGAGGAGGATCTGCCTCTCCAGCACTAGATAGTGGTTAGCCAGGCGGGCCCCAGAAGCTGTGCTGATGACCCAAGTCTCCCAGGGTGGCCCCAGAGGCTTCCCTACAGAGCGGGTGAGGAGCTCCCCGACGCCCTGATCGCCTTCTGCCTGTCCGGAGCACCAGCACAAGAGGGTTGCTTCGGTCCCCCTCCAGGAGTCGGTCTTCTTGATACGCCACTTCAGCCTCCCTTTGTCTTGCCTCCCGCAGGCCTCCGGATGTCCCAATTCCCTCCCCCCTCCCTGGTCATCTCACTTGTTATCAGTACATACACGGAGGACTTTTGCCTGCTCTTTGGCCCCGCAATATTACTGCTGCTCATGCCACCGTGCAACTCCTGCTCTCGAAGGCATTTGGACACACGCATACGTGCCTATACACATGCATGTTGACACGTATATGCCTATAGGTTATAGTATACATGTGATATACATGCGTGCCCAGACCTGTCGGACCTGTCTAGGTGCTCATAGGCAGGCAGAGAGGGGAGCGCCTGGTGCCAGTGGGCAGAAGGCCAGCTGTGGGGTCAGGAAGTTCAGGTCTGTCCTCAGATGCTTCCTCGCTGTGGGACCCTGGGCAAGTCACTTCACCCTGTTGCCTGCATTTCTTCATTTGCCAAAGGAGTGGGAGAGGGACGTGGCAAACGATGATCTTTGCCAAGAAAAGCATCACTTGGGTCCAAGGGTCAGACACGACGGAACAACGTGTGCACGTGTGTGTGTGTGCAAATCTCCATCTCCATCCTATCAGTGAGAGGCTTTTCACGCTTCCTCCTCTCCAAAGGAAAGCCTCAGGCGCGTGTGCAAGCTCTGGCCGGGGCTCCCCCCTCCCCTCCCCTCTCTCTGCGTCCCAACCTGGCCTCCAGGCAAGTGAGGGGCCGGCGGGACCCCCGAGAGTGTCTGCGGCAGGCCTGGCTCCCCCGACGCCGTCAACACGGCGATGGGGCGCAATCCGGGCCCCAAGAGCTCACCTCCAGGAGGAATCGGGGACTTCTCGGCCATGTCCGCTTCCTTGTGGCCTGGAGGGTTTTCTGGGCAAAGATGCCGCCCCCGGGGGGGCGCCTTTTCCTTCTGCAGCTCATTGTGCGGACGAGGAAACGGAGGCCAACGGGGTGACGGGCCGGGCCCAGCTGGGACGGGTCTGGGGTTAGATTGGGCCTTCCTGACTCCAGGTCTAACGTTCCCCCCCATAATTCCCAGAGGAAAGGCCGGGAACGGCGAGGCCCGCCCAGGGAGGCGTCCTGAAGATGGGGGGGGGTTTAGTCAGGACTTGAAGGGAGGCAAAGGCCTGGAGGCAGGAGCGGAGGGTCTTGTTGGGGGCCTTGGACTGGCCTGGACAGGAAAGGGAGGGGAGGGGGTGATGGGGGCTTCGGTGCCCATCGGGACATCTTGTGTGATCTTGGAGGCCAGGGAGCGGGAGCTGGCCCGACCGGCCTTGGAGGGGAATCCCTTTGGGGCTGACTGGAGGATGGACGGGGGCAGGTAAGGAGGGTCTGCACCAGGCGGGGACAGTGTGGGAGAGAGAAGGGGAGCCTTCGAGAGATCCCACCAAGGCTTGGAAACAGCTCGGATATGGGGGACGCGAGGGGGGAGGGGGCCAGGACGACTCCTAGCTGGGGACCTGGGGGGGCCTTGACGGCCATAGGGAAGATGGAGGGCAGGGAGGCAAGGTCAGGCCTTTATCTACCAGGACCCTCTGCCTTCATGCAGGACCATAAGATGTGGATGATTCCTTGAGTAAACTAATCCATCCTACATGGCCTCCAGTTGGAGAAGTGGGTCTCTCACAGAGCATTCTGGAGCCAGAGCAGCAGGGCTGGTCTTGGGGTCCCTGGAAGCCTCCACGGCTCACCCTGTGCCCCCAGGCTGGTCTCGGGGTCCCTGGAAGCCTCCATGGCTCACCTTGGCCCCCGCTCTCTCCCCAGGCTGTCTCAGGGTCCCTGGGAGCCTCCACGGCTCACCTTGGCCCCCGCTCTCTCCCCGGGCTGGTCTTGGGGTCCCTGGAAGCCTCCACGGCTCACCCTGTGCCCCGCTCTCTCCCCGGGCTGGTCTCGGGGTCCCTGGAAGCCTCCACGGCTCACCCTGTGCCCCGCTCTCTCCCTGCACACATGGCAGCTCATCTCCCCACCACTGAACCCTGGGAGGAGACGGGCTCACTTTCCAGGGCAATTGGGGCCCTTCTGGGCTTTTGGAGCCTGAATGCTGTCCATCCCTCCAATCTCCTCCCAGGAGCACCTCAGCTCACATCTGCATTGCTAATGGAGCTCTTGGGAAGGGAGTTCACATGTTAATTGACTTTCTGAGCTTTTAACATTCCCCCAAACTGGAGGGGTGGATGTGCCCAGCGGCCTAGAGAAGGAACAAAAAGGCACCCAGGACTCCTACTCAAGGAGGCAGCCTCACCCTCAGTGGAGGTGATCCCAGGCTCTGGAAGGCTGTGGCCTTCCTCCACCTGCTTTGCGAGGCCCAGCCCGTCCCTCTGCAGTGGTCAGGGGGCCCAGACACCCTCTGGGCCAGCTAACTCTCTTCTGGTCCAGGGGCAGCAAATTGGGCCCACTTCCCCAAGGCCCCCAGATCCCAGGGGAGCATGAGGAGCGGATGGATGCTGGGGATGCTTCTTCTAGTGATAGTCAAGAGCAGGGAGCATCCTGGGCAGCTGGAGGCTGGCCTCTTGGTAGTGAGCTCTTGGCCCAAAACTCACAATTTATGAGTTAAGTCTAGACTGGATGTATCCATTCTGGGTCAAGACAAGGCTCCCAACAGCCTTGGGTCAGAGGCGGCCCTTGAATTCGGCCTGTTCTGTCTCCAGAACAAGGTTTTAACTTGAAGCCAAGCTGGACGTGAGGGGCTGATGACCTGGTGAGTGAGCTCCAGTGTAACTGGCTTCCTTTCTGATGCTCTGCATCTTATTTTAGACATGAATAAATACAGATGATGAACCTCTAAAAATCACGCCTTGGCGCCCCGGCAGGTTATGGCCCCGATCGTTAACATCTGGAGGACTTTCAGCCTTGCACGGCACTCCAGAGGAACATGCTCATGACGGCTCCCCATCCCACAGCCTCCATCTCCACCCGTCCCTCTCCGCAGAGGACGGACACAAGGTTGTCTCCTTGCTTCTTCTCGCCTCGTTGGGGCATCTGTCTTCTCTCCATCCTCTCTGCCTCTGCTCTTCCTGTTCTGAGTCCTCTTCTTGCCAAGCCTAATGCCCTGAGCCCCTTCTCTTCCCTCTCACAGAGGAGCTGAGTTTCAAGAGAATTCACCAGCACAAGAGTAAGGGTGAAGGAAAGTATCGAGGTAACCTGCCCAGAGTTAGGGCTTAGCAGTGGGTCGAGAGAGTCACGGTGCCTGATGAGGTATTGAGGAACTGGTGAGCCATCACTTCCTGCTGGTCTGCTTCATTCCAAGATGGCAGGGAATGAGGCACACGAGGGTGCGTTCATCCAAGCACTGGACCCCAAACTCGCCGTCCCCACAGGATCTTGTGTGCTCAGGCTCCAGACCTGAGAGGACACAGAATCCCCTTGTCTGGGGCCTGAAGGTTGAGGCCTGCGATGAGGTGTTCCACAACAACCTCTAATCCCCATTGGGAGAGGAGGGGCAGGCTGGGTCAGGAAGGCATTCCCTGTCTTCAAAGAGTTTCAAAGCCATTTGCCCCACCCTTTCTCCTTCTCCCCACAAGAAGAGAAGCTCCTTGAGGACCATTTTCCTCTTTGTCTGCTCCCAGGCCACTACAATCCCTCGTGAAGAGTAAGGACTAAAAGAGCATTTGTACAACTGAAGTGGTTTTAGTAGAATGGAAAGACAAGAATGGGAACCTCAATCAGCTGGGGAGATGCTGCTCATTTCATTGCCAGGATCAATTTTCTTCCTGTAGACGGAATGAGGAAGAACCAGGAATCTGTTGTTGCCATTGTTCACTAGGATGATTTGGGTGGCGCCAGCTTCCCTGAAGTGAGACACGTGGCTTAAACACATTACACGGAGCGCAATCAAAACATAACCATCAGAAGTTAAAAGGACCAGGGAAATCGATGTCCTGGGCACTGAGCGTGGCTTCTTTTCTGGAGTTCAGCTCTGAATTTAGCTCTACTTCCTGGCAGCCCAAGCCAGAAAGGGGAGCCCATTGCAAGTTTTCATTTTCTGAGAAAAGGAAGGAGGAAAGTCAGATGTGGGGCCCGAGCACACCTGAGGGCCTGAGGGGTTGGTGAGTTTGAGAGTTGAATGCTTGGATAGGAGTGTGTCCTCGCTTCCTGCCATCTTGGAATGCAGCAGTCCAAGAAAAGGAGGAAAGTGGGAGAAGCTTTCTTTTTCTGCCTTCTGTTTCCATCAGGAGTTTGTCATAGACAGTCACATAGGCAAGACAAGGGAAACAAGGAGAGCTTTATCAAAGACTCAAACACGGTCCTCAGGCAAAGACTAAGGAGGTAGACGGCCAGAGGGCTGAGTGAGAGCCCTCCCAGGATGGACAAGTCAAGCACCAGGGCTTTGGGGTGTCAAGTTGGCCTGAAACAGTAGAATGTGGAACTTGGCTTCAGAGAGCAAGCAAGGGGGGCTGGAGGATCCTCCTATCTTCAAGACAAAAGGGGACAGTTTTGTAAGTCACATTACTAAAAGACGAAATGGTTCCATCGTTCAAAGAGAGGCTACCTGGCAGAAAGGCTAGAAAGCTGAACTCCGACTCAGGAAGACCAAGATTCAAACTCAAGCTTCGACATTTGGATGGCTGCAGGCAAGTCCCTTCACTCACAAGCCTCAGTTTATTCCTCTACGGAATGGGGCTTTATATCCATGGGGTTTAATAACATCTACTGTGAGTCTCTCGGCAAACCCTGCAGTCTAATACGAATTATACATTTCCACACCTGGGTGCCTGTTTCTTCTCTCTATATTCCCAGCACCTACCACAGAACCTGGCATCAAGTAGGAGCTTAATCCACTCCCACAAACTGTTGACTGTTAGCCATTATTATCGAGAAAGAAAGCTTCCAAAGCAATACAGAATTGTTAACAAAATGGAATTAAATGTCAAAACTTACATTTCACCAACAGAGAAAAGCTCCTTCAATTCAAAATGTCTTCTGGGTCTCATCGTGGCTCAGTCAGTGACCAGCTCTAACACTTAGACAGATGCTGGCGAAGGGCTCTGGGCTCCTTCTCCTCTTGGCCTTGGCAGTCACCTCTGCCCTGGACACTCAGCTGGTCCCTCTGACTCCAGAGGCCTGGAAGGTTCTTTCATTTTAGCCAAAGTGCATCATTTGTGAATTGTGACACCTCTGACCCTCTCATCCTCTGTGAGCCAAACCACACTCCAGGGCTTTGGTGAAATCCTAGGAATTAAGAGCCTTAAGCCACCAGCAGGGACACCCAGGCTCTCTGTGATAAACTATGTAGGTGTTCAGACAAGTAGGCGCTTTTTCAGTGTAGACTAGGAGAAAAGAACGAAGGTGCGTGCAATCCATATTCAGTTGTTTTGCACCAGCAAAATCCATCTTAGTTTCTAAGCCACCCACTAAAGTAGCACACCCAGGACAAGAGAGCAGCACCCAGGGAAGGCCAAGCAAGGGAGCTGAGAATAAGGACAAGTGGCCACCAGCAACTAGGGCCTCTCTGTCAAGGCAGCTTGGCCAATGAATAGGGTATGGGTCACAAGGCTGGGATGAGGGGAACTAATAACTAGCATGACAGAACTAGGAAACAAATTGGCCATTCCTTCCTCAAAACTATGGTTTCCATCTCCTGAGAAAGCACAAGGGAGAGTCTGTGACAGAAGAATGGAGTGAGGATGACCTTGACCTGAGCTGTGAGAAACAAAGAAAGATGGCGCCTGGAAACTGTACATCAGAGAGAGCTGCCTCCATGCCCAGGCAACATCTACTCCAGAGCATTCAACAGATGGCTTGTGAGTTCTCAGAAAGGGAAACAGCCATCACTCAGAGATGGTGGAGGGTCAGCAAAAGGAAGAGCTGCCAAACTGATCTCATTTCCTTTCTTTGACAGGGTCACTAAGAGAATATTGTAAATGGAGCACATCTGGCTTTGAGGAGATTGGACAAGGCTTCCCATGATCTCCTCATAGATAACTGGAAGAAAGAGGGAGCTAAAAGACAGTATCAGAGTTGGGAGTCACCTAATAGCAGTAGAGTTCAGCCTCTGCATTATCTAGGTAAGGAAACTCACCTGGCTGAAAAGGCCAAGTGGCCTCAAACTGCCAGAACATTTTAGATTCAGAAATATTTGAGAAAAAAAGGTTAAATGCTTTTAGTAAGATTAGAGATCATTTAAGAATCAAGAGATTAGTGAAGTTCAGGAAAGGGAAGGCAGGAAGGCAGGAAGGAAGGCAGGAAGGCAGGAAGGCAGGAAGGCAGGAAGGCAGGAAGGAAGGAAGGAAGGAAGGAAGGAAGGAAGGAAGGAAGGAAGGGAGGGAGGGAGGGAGGGAGGGAGGGAGAGAGAGAGAGAAAGGAAGAAAGGAAGAAAGGAAGAAAGGAAGAAAGGAAGAAAGGAAGAAAGGAAGAAAGGAAGAAAGGAAGAAAGGAAGAAAGGAAGAAAGAAAGAAAGAAAGAAAGAAAGAAAGAAAGAAAGAAAGAAAGAAAGAAAGAAAGAAAGAAAGAAAGAAAGAAAGAGAGAGAGAGAGAGAGAGAGAAAGAGAGAGATGGAGAGAGAGAAAGGAAAGAGAAAGAGAGAGAGAGAGAGAGAAAGGAAAGAGAAAGAAAGAAGGAAGGAAGGAAGGAAGGAAGGAAGGAAGGAAGGAAGGAAGGAAGGAAGGAAGGAAGGAAGGAAGGAAGGAAGGAAGGAAGGAAGGAAGGAAGGAAGGAAGGAAGGAAGGAAGGAAGGAAGGAAGGAAGGAAGGAAGGAAGGAAGGAAGGAAGGAAGGATGTTTCTTTTTACAAAGTGGGAGGAGGTACAAAGAAGGAACATCCTTTTTGATGACAAATGGTGGGAGTTAGCAGGCTCAGGACTTCTTTTAAACATTAAAATTCAGGTCACCTCTTGCAAATATTAGGTAGGTTCCCTCTGACCAAGAAGAGGACTTAGTCATGGAAGCATCTCAGGTCAGGACAGTATTTAGATATAATCCTTTAAAAGCAACAGCTGTGGACTCAGAACAAATTTATAGTTTTACTGATAACTGAGATAATGCGATGAAGAGGAGGCATCTTTAGCTATCTAATAACACCCAGTTTTAAAAAAAAATCAAATCTCAAATGACCTCAAAACACTGGAGACCTGATTCAATAAAAAGGGGATGGAAGTCAAGAACCGGTCAATCAAGAAGAAAAAATACAAGAAAAGGCCTCAGAATTTGGCAGATCACAGACACAGACTTTGAAGAGAATTCTGCAGCCATGACCACTAAAAAAATGAAATTTGATACAAATACTCGAATATTCTATATTTTATAGCATTTTGTATTCCTCAAAGTATTAGAAGAGAAACTATCTCAGTTGTTTCTACTGATGACCCCCAGAAACCAAATTCTTGTTACTTTGCCCATCTGACAGCTAAATGGTTAGAGTAATAATGATAATGAGCAATAAAGTCTGATAATATGCCAATAATAAAACAGGGATCAGAAGGAGATCTCAGGGGATGAGAGCAACTTGTTCCAAGGCCATGGAGGTGGCTGGAGGAGGTGCTGCGGAGAACACGGAGCCTGGTCCTCCGGAGAAGCCATTCAGGATGGCAATCAGAGCCATCTCTCCTCGGCCTGGCCTTGGTCCTGCCACTGGACTTGGATGGCTAGAAGAGAAAGTGAGGCTGGTGACACGAATGTCCTGCTGGGGGCGCTGTGAACTGATCCCACCACTGTGGCTCTAAAAGAGGACACATTCTTTCACCCAGTGATGCCGCTGTTCTAGTGGGTTTGTAAACCAAAGAGATCTTTTTAAATAGAAAAAGAGCTGTTTGTACAAAAGGATTTACGGTTGTGCTTTTCCTGGCGGCAGACTTGGAGCTGGAGGGGTGCCCCCAGTGGAGAAGGTTTAAGCAAAGTGTGGTGTATGACAGGGATGGAATGATGAAGGGGAGGATTTCAGGAAGAGCTCCATGAACGGATGCAGTGGGAGAAGCAGAGCCAGGAGAACGCTGCACGCTGGGACAGCAATATTGGGGACTTTGCTAGTAACGGCGGTTCTGAGATGCTCTCACAAGACCACGTTGGGCTGCAGCAGTCAGGGCAGACTGGCCAGAAGAAAAGGGAAGAAGCCATTCATCCCAGATGCCCTCTTTAGGCACCACCTCAGCGCCCGGCACTGGGCCTCCAGGGGCAAACCACGGGTGACTCCCTCCAAGAGCTGGAATCCTAGCGGGGCCTCTTGCCAGGAAGGCTGTAAACGTGGAGTGCCGCAAAGGATCCCGGACCCAAGCGGGCTTCTCTCTCGCACAGCGGAGCCCTTCATCGCGAGACCTTTCAGATCGCGTGGCCGGTGGTGTTCCGCGGGGGCGGCGATGGGCGGGAGAACCGAGAAGCCCTCCCACAACAGTCCCCTTCAAGTGGAGAAAACCAACACCAGGTCAGGTAAGGAAACACACCCAGTGCCAGAGATGTGGGCAGGACTTCTCTGAGCGATGAAGACTCCGGGACTCCCCGAGGAAGAGCTCACCCTGCAGCGAAGGCTGGAAGCGGGGGAGGAGGAGGCGCTCCGACACGGGGAACTTGGCCACTGGAAGGAGGCGGCTCCCTGGGCTGGTGGCAGAGAAGATCCCAAGATGGGCCTGGGAGGGTCGAGGCTCAGATGGCTGCAGGCTCCAGTGTGAGAGCCAGGAGGCAGCTGGCTAATCACGTGGGATCCATCTCCGAGAAGGGAGCGAGGCCTGGACAGACAAGTGTGGGAGCTGTCAACAGAGACCGGAGTCCAGCCCAAGAGGCCGATGAGATCACCAGGAGGAGCAACGGGAACAGGGCTGGCCTGGAGCATCTTCCACCAGAGGGGGGCGCCAAGAAGCCCCAGGGCAGGAGAGAACCCACCGCTGACCTGGGAGGTGCTGCTTATCCGCCTGATGGGGGTCCAGAGTGGGTGCTTCCGAATGTGGACTGACCGCCAGACTGACTGGTCAGCAACCTCAGACGCTTCAGTCCAGGCCTTTTTCTCAGGCTTTTCCGTTCAAAGTGCCAGAGATGGAGAATCTCCCTGGATCCCCGCAATAAAATATGATTTTATATCCTATCATAAAATACTATTTACAGCCCACACTCATCTGCCTCCTGGCTCAGCTTGCCAATACAGTCTTAACGTTTAAAAGTTTTAAGTGTTGTTGTTTTATTCTCTTCAATTCGGCACCAATTTATGAAGCCTTCCTGGCGTCCGACACTGTGCCAGAGCCTGCAGATGCAAGGACAGAAGGAGAGTCGCCCTGGGGGTGGGGGGGGGAGGCAGTGTTCTGGGGTCCTGAACAAAGGATCACTGAGATGGAACCACACTTGGTCTGTGCCGAGCTCAGGGGTCACAAAGACCAAAGCATGGACTGCCTAGAAAAGGAATACAAAATGGCAGCCAGGAAAGCCCTTGGGGAAGGTGGCTCTTAAGTCGTGCCTTGAAGGAAGGCAATGGGGGATTCTTAGAGGCGATGGTGAGGAAAGGAGGAGAGGATTCTGGGAACCGAGGCCATTTAGTACCCATGAACATAAACCCTCACACAAACAAAGGCATTTTCCAGAGAAGCAATGCCTAAAGCCTGCCACTTATTTGCCACTTGTTCTTAATAATAATTCCAGAAATCCTGTGCCCCAGTGGCTCTGGGGCCCCTTCCATCCTAGGGGTTCTTTAGATGGTTGTTAGTGAGGCACCATGTGTAGACGGCTGGCCTGGCTTCTGTTCCTGACTCTGACGAGAACAGGCGGGGCCTCTATGCTCGGACAGTCTCGGAGACTGCAGGTTGTAGAGGGGTGGCAATCTGCACCAGCAGAGGGGTTTCCTCCTCTGAGAGTTCTCTCTACCAGAGGAATCACATGCTTGGTACCTCTCAGGCTCTAGGGATTATTCCTATTCCACAGCTTGCCATGCTTCTTTGTAGTCTTCATACTGTCTTTTCACATGGTTCAGTTACACTCTATTACTTCTATATACCATAATTTATTGAAGTATCTCCGAATTCTTGAACATGGACAACTAGGTGGTACAGTGGATAGAAATCTGGGCCTGAGGTCAGGAAGACTCATCTTCATGAGTTCAAATCTGACCTCAGATTCATGCTAGCTGTGTGACCCTAGGCAAGTCAGCTCACCCCATTTGCCTCAGTTTCCTTATCTGTAAAATGAACTGGAGAAGGAAATGTAAAAATGTATTTTTGCCAAGAAAACCCCAAATGAGGTCATGAAGAATCAGACACAACTGAAACAACTGAACAAAAACCACAATTCTTGAACAGATGGAGGAAGAAATAGAGCTATGGATTTTCTCCTTCTAATCCCATTGTTAGGACACAGACCTCATAGTATATCCCCCGGTCAAAGGGTCACTACTGTTGCTCTCATTCCACACTCTCACATTTGCATCCTAGAAAGAGGATGTCCATTCCCACCTCTGCCACTATATTTTCTAATCCGGCACAAAAGCTGACATCCAAATGAAGGTGTACAATGATCCCTTCCCTATCACGACTTTCCTCATCACAGGCTTGATAGAGCCCAGGTTGCCACAGGAAATGATTAAATGGGGATGTTTGGGGAGTTCTACAGAAGTTGGAGATGACATGTGAAGGCCAACAGATGACACAGAAAAAGATCAGACACTCAGAAATGCATACTTAACCCCAAAGGTACAATAAGGTGCTAGAAATACCCCATAAAAGGAGAAGGGAAAAGCCGAACTTCCTCTCTGGTATGAAAGGAAGGGCAGAAACTTACATGCTTGCTAAGATGCTACACTTCCAACTGTAATTAGAGCCTAGAGCCTAGCCAACAGGAGGAGCTTCATAAATATGGACGATTGTCCAACCGCTATCGCCCCATTTTATCCATGAGGAAACCGACTTGGCCAGGTCAAATCCTTGGTCACATACCAAACATGGTTGGGGCAGAAGAGAAACCCAAATCTAGCATTCTCTGGATCCTAGCAAAAGAACTAAGAGAAGTTCTCACTAAAGAACTTACTAAAGCATAAGGGGAGGAGGTTCCAGGCTTGGGCGAGGGGCAGGAAGGAGACAGCACGCACAGAGACACAAGCCCCAAATTAGGTTTATTATTATGAACTATCAAAATCAAAGCATTCTATGAAGAGTCAAACTGGACACTGCTGCGGGGAATGGCGAAGAAAAGAGAAGAATCTTGCTTATCTAATCAACAAGATGGCGGATGGATAGAGTCCCATCATTACACTGATAGGCAGGGTCTTTCCTGCCTGGTTGCATTCAAGTTAAGGAGACCAGCAGAGGAAACCGTGGTGGGAGGGCTTATGATGTCATTTCCTCATTGGGTTGTTGCCACAGGACCTTTGACTGATAGTCCTTCTTTCTCTGCTGCCTCTCTTTGCTGGTTTTAGGAAGAGAATCAGATGGAGCTGTGAGGAGCCACTGGGACCCAGCCAAGTTGCTGATTGACTCATGAGTGAAAATGTCGCGTCCTACAACAGGGAGGTGCTCATCTATGGGCTGTGCCCCAATCTGGAAATGAACTGAGCGAGAAAATGCTTGCTAGAAACTGATAAGATGGAACTGGACACCCCTAGGGCCATGGGGGACAGGGAAGCGTGTGCTCCCCAGATAGCGGGGTGAGATAGTTCTACTTTCTCTTCCTGCTAAATCTTCGTAGGAAAGTAAAAAAAAACAAAACCATCTTCCTTACCTATGTCTAAGTGAATTTTTAAAACAATAGACATGGGAGAGGCCTCAGCAATCACGAGCCTAAGTCTCTTGGGTTACAGTGAGCATAGGATTAGGGTTAGGCCAACCCAAGTGGCTACCCACTGTAGAGGTTCACTGTTGTCCAAGACCACACAGTGAGACCGTGGCAGAGCCTGTGCTGGAATCCAGGTCTCTCAGCCCCCAGTCCAGAACATTTGCTATGCTGCATCGCCTGTTCTATTTCTTTGGGTTAAGGTGGTATCCCCTTCTAAAACACAAAACGTGTAGGGGGGAAGCAAAATTACAAATCCCCTCTTGGTTCTCCAGCTACCTAACTAACCACATGACAGTCTCCTTTGCTGCCCCATAACTCAGCCCCTTCTCTTCTTTTACAACCCTCTCTTGCTTGATGACCTTACCTCCCTCCTCTCATTAGATAATGGCTTTAATTACCCTCTCGATAAGTCAAGCAAGAAACATTTATTAAGTGCCCCCTATGTGCCGGGTGTCTCTTCTGGGTTCCAATTGCACATCACCAACTGCCTATTGGATATTTTGAACTGGATGTCCCATGGCTTCATCACCCTTCCTCCCCAAACCCCTCTTTTCCCACACTTTCCTACTTCTGTTGAAGGTGCCATTGCCTTTCTTGCCGCCTAGTTTCCCAACCTCTAAGTGGTCCTTGGGAAGATATATGGCTCATGGATGGATGTAAGAAAAGATAAGGGGAGAAGTCCTAGAGGGGGTGTCTAGGGGAAAAGAGTGGGAAAGAGAAGCTGCACCCTACTGTGCAGTTTCCCAAACTGACTGGAGGTCCTCTGTCATCTTCTCCCAGTAGAACATCAAGTCCCCAAGGGCAGGGAGAATCATCTTTGTTGTTTGGGTTCGGTGTCATGTCCTAGGCACCTGGCACAAAATAGTTACTTAATCAATATCTGGTCAATTGAATTGAGTCAAATTCATTTTGGTTGGCCATTATAATAATTTCATTTGTTTCAACCATCCTTTTTAGAAAACTGCCTCCCAAGCCAGGCACCCTGCTCGGCCCTGGAGAAGAACACGAGAAGTGCACGTCTAGATGAAAATGTTCTTTCCACGAGGGGATGCCCATCAATTGGGGAATGGCTGAACAAACTGTGGTATATGTTGGTGATGGAATACTATTGTGCTCAAAGGAATAATAAAGTGGAGAAGTTCCATGGAGACTGGAACAACCTCCAGGAAGTGATGCAGAGCGAGAGGAGCAGAACCAGGAGAACATTGTACACAGAGACTAATACACTGTGGTATAATCGAACGTAATGGACTTCTCCATTAGGGGCGGTGTAATGTCCCTGAACAACTTTCAGGGATCCAGGAGAAAAAAAAACACCATTCATAAGCAAAGGATAAACTATGGGAGTGGAAACACCGAGAAAAAGCAACTGCCTGAATACAGAGGTTGAGGGGACATGACAGAGGATAGACTTTAAATGAACACTCTAATGCAAATACTATCAACAAAGCAATGGGTTCAAATCAAGAAAACATCTAATGCCCAGTGGACTTACGCGTCGGCTATGGGGGGTGGGGGGGAGGAAAAGAAAATGATCTATGTCTTTAACGAATAATGCTTGGAAATGATCAAATAAAATATATTTAAAAAAAAAAAAAAGAAAAGAAAATGTTCTTTCCTCTGAATTCTTTAGCCTCCCAAGGCAAGCTGTCTAGAAAAATAGGAGCGAGATCAGGGGGAACGATCGTTTCAGTCCCATGTCTTCGCTGCATTCCAAATGAGAATTGCAATCAGAAGATCAGACAGATGTCAGGGATTCTCCGAGACCCAGAAGAACAGAAAGTCTATCTCTACCCAAACCATTCTTCTTCTTTCTTTTCTCCTCTCCCCGTTCTAAACCCCCCATTAGCACATATTCAAATCATGTCTAAATATGTGAAAATTTTCCTGAGACTTAAAAAAGTAGGACCAGAGCAGTTAATCTTCTTTCCAAGGCCAAAAAGCTGAGATAATCCATTTTTTTCTGTGAAAACCTCTTGGAAATGTTTTCCTTTTAGTAAAATTTATTAACTTAATAGTTTTCTATAAAAGGAGATGTTAAAAATCGAGGGAGTATTAAAATGATTTGCGGAGACTCATAAAACAATAAATCGTACTTTGTATGTACAGAAAAGAAGGAAGGGAAAGGCGGGATCAACACTACCCTATTTACGGGCCATGGATGCCTTTCTTGGGTCAGCATTCTGGGGGGGGGGGAGCCCCTCAGCCCTGTGGCCTTATGTAACCCTTTGTGCTCTGTCCACACGTGTCCTTCTTATCCCGGGCTTCCTGCCCCCCAGATGACAAGCTCCAAGGGACACGCTGGATGCCAGGCTTGGCCGGCCATCTCTTAGCCTCCTCCCTTTTCAGGGCATTCTCCAGCCAATCAGTGAGAAGCAGGCTGTGGAGCTGGGAAATGGGCCCTCCAGTCCGGCCGGAAAGGCTCTACCTGCCCCATCTCAACCATTACCCAAGTGCCTGGCTTCTTGACTGCATTTATTAGGCACCTACTGTGTGCAAGGCGCTGTGCCAAGGGCTAGACACCAGACACGCCAAGAAGGGAGGTTCCTGCCTCCAGGACTTTACATTGGAACGCAGAGAGACCACAGAGAAATGGGGGCTGAGCTATGGGGGGGGGGGGGGGGGGGCGGCTCCTCGCCGGCTTGTCCTGGGTCCAGGCCCTGGAGCTCCAGGGAGGTTCTGAGGCTGAGGGGATCCCCGGCTGTCCTGGCTGCTTTGCCAAGCCTTGAGGTAAAGAGCTGCCCATCCCTCCAGGCTAGACCAGAGGCGGGGAAAGTGGAGGCGAAAGCAGAGGAGCCCTTTCTTCGGTGGAAGCCATAGTCGGCTCTCTCAGGCCGCTGGGCCGCTATGGGGTTGGAGGAAGCCGGGGTTAAAGGCAGAGCAGCGGCCGGCAGGGGCCCAGGAATGCTTCCATATGCTCTTGCTGGCAGCGGCTCTGGGTCAAGGGAACCCGCCCCAGGCACCGCGGAGCTTGGAGAGAGATCACATGAGAGATCACGTGGACGTTCAGGTCACCCACCTGGCCGGACGACCCGCAGCGAGACCTCCGGCCCCGAGGTCCGGCCTGGCGCTTGGCTCGCACAACAGAGGTCCCTGTCGAGGCTCGGCTCCCCTCCCCGGGCTGAGGGAGCCCAGCTGGAGCCCAGCAGCCTCACACTCCCTTGGCCGGGGCTCCGTTTGACTTCACAAGCGCGCATTAAGCTCCCGCTCCTGGCCGGGCAGGGTGCTGGGTTCGGCCAGAAGCCTCTCGAGGAGCTCCACAACCTCTACTTGAGTCTGGGACCCCCGAGGGCAGTCTAGGAAGAGGCTGGACGAGGGGGGGCCTTCGGGCACGCGCAGACCGATGGAGGGTAGAACCTGCTCGGTGATGCTCCCGATGGGCTCCAGAGGAGTCCTGGGACTCCTCTCAGAGCAGCAAACTATTCCCAAAGCTCTCTGCTGTGAGAACACCCAGAGCTGGGCTTAGCCTGAGGTCCACTGAGACCTCCAGATCTCGTCAGATGAACCAACTGCTCTTCAGCCTACCGGCCCCAAGCGGACGTGTGAGCCCAAAGGGCAAAGGGTGGATTCATCCTCCTTGTCTCTTCAACTCCAATGTGTCCAGTGACCTCTGCCAGGCACTGAGCATGTCGCCTCTTTCCCAACTTGTTGTTTGGGCTCTGCTTGTTAGTGTTGTGTCTGGAGAAGCCGAGAGAAAGTCCCCCCCACCCAGGGCAGTTCCCGCGTGCAGACGCAGGTGTGGGAGGACCCGTTTCCCCACCGTTAGGAGCCCGTCTCGTCACCAGGACTGTCATCACCAACAAAACGCCTGAGATTCCTGCCCCTCCCTGGGCTTTGCAGAGCGCCGGGCATGGCGGTCTGTGCTCTGCTCCCCTGCTTGACGCTCATAAAGCCCAGGAGGTGGCCAGCACAGGCGCCATCAGCCCCCCTTTCTAAACGGAGAAACTGTGTCTGGGAGAGCGGAATGAGTGGGCCCCAGTCACCCAGCCGGTGAGCCCGAGCCCATCGGCCTTTCCACGTTTAAATCACTTTCTGGGAAGGAAACTGAAGTTCCCGACCCTGAGAGACGACTGACGGCTGGAAACGCTGGTGAAAGGCCTCGATCCCACGGCTACGCCCCCTCCCCCCCCCCCCACCTCGGCACCGAGCAGTGGGCCGTCCTCTCCTCAAGGCATGTCAGAAACGAGAGCGAATCTCGAAGGGGGGAAGCCATTGGCACGCCATGAGATCAGAGTCAACTGAAATAAGGGTCCACGTTTGAGTTCTCAAAGCCTGAGACGTAGAGGATCTCGGGGCCTCTGGACATTTTTACTGAGAGCCCAAAGGACCCAAGGCAGGCTCGCTGTCCACGTCATGAAATCGCTAACCAACAGGGACCCCCGCGATCCTTCTTCTGGTCCCCAGTTCCCATGGTAACATTCCACCCCGCTACCACGGGCTCCTTCCAAGTCCCAGCTTCCTTACTGGCCCTTGAAGCTAACTAGGGCTCCACACAATAGACTGCAGGCCCTGATCTCAGGAGGGCCCAGTTCCAAAAACTCATTTTCAGTCCGTTGTCTGGACCGCCAAATGCCTTTTCCCATTCGGATTTAACCTTCAGAATGTTAATTTCCCATTAAACAATGTTATAAATGGTGGTTAAGTTCCCAGGCCAGCTGGCCAACCCCATTTAATCTATAAATGTGGGATCTTAGGATTTAGAGCTGGAAGCCACTCCGGCTAACATCCTGTCCAACCTCCTCTCACAGGAAGGAGTTTTGGTGACTTGTCCAAGGTCACACAGCGAGGAAATAGCAAAGTCAGGCCATGAGCCAAGGCTCTCTGACTTCCCATCCAAGCTAAAGGGGACTAACCATGCCAGCCCAAACCAATCTCCTCTTTCTTTCTAGCAGCAGACAAAATGTTGAAAAAGGCCAAGGTTTTGGCCTATTTGTCTCCAGCATCCTTCTCTCTTTGCTTTGTGGAACCCCTTGCAACAAGACCCCAACAGCCTCCTCACATTGGCACTTACAGAGTACCCTATAGGAGACTAGGAGGGAGAGAGGGAGGGAGGATGGAAGGAAGGAAGGGAGGGAGGGAGGGAGGAAGGAAGGAAGGAAGGAAGGAAGGAAGGAAGGAAGGAAGGAAGGAAGGAAGGAAGGAAGGAAGGAAGGAAGGAAGGAAGGAAGGAAGGAAGGAAGGAAGGAAGGAAGGAAGGAGGGAAGGAGGGAAGGAGGGAAGGAGGGAAGGAGGGAAGGAAGGAAGGAAGGAAGGAAGGAACGAACGAACGAACGAACGAACGAAGGAACGAAGGAGGGAGGGAAGGAACTAAGGAAGGAAGGAGGGAAGGAACGAAGGAACAAAAGAAGGAGGGAGAGGAGATCAACAAATCACCAACATCCCAATTGCCAGGGTTTTTTGCAGGGAGATGATTACCTTGACCAGTCCTCACCTCTTTATTTCTGCTATAACAGCCTAATTACAAGGGATATCGGATAACTATGAAGGTGATTCTCAACCCTGACTATGCCTGGAAAGGCTATAGAAAAGTTCTTTCTTAAAAAGACCAAGAAAACCAAAGTCCATTGTGACTTTTGCAGCTGCTAGTCAATTCATCGACTACTTTCTTCACTTGTTTCCATTTTTCGCAACAACCAAATGACTCTCAAATGAGTCACACATCGATTCATCAACATCCTGCCACTTCAGTGATGACCCATTTCCTCCTCTTCAAACCCTCAGCCCCTGGATCTCAGCGGGTCTTCAAGGGTTCCCTGAGGCTCAAACGGGCTAAGTAATTTGACCAAGGTCACATAACCAGTGAGCATCAAAAGCAAGATCTGAACCCAGGTCTTCCTGGTCCAATAATGGCACTGTCTCTCTCGTTCATCACAGAGATTGTGCCAACACGCCTGAAGAATAGCTGATGGGAAGCGATGTTATAGGAGAAAAAACGGAGTCAACCTTGATTTGTAAAAGGGAAAATGCTCAATAACTTTCCAACACTTCAAGAGATAAGAAGTGGGTAAATGATGTCTGATTTCCAGAAGACACCAGAGGACTCTGAACTCATTCTATTGGGGGGGGGGGGGGGATGGAACTGTTGACAAAGGACTAGGATGCACGGATAAAACCTTTGGTTTAGGTTGATGTTTAAACATGAGCAGACATAAAAATGACCCTAGAACTAGACGAAGGAAGGAGAGCTGGATACCCAGGCATCCACCCAGCCACCACCCCTGCTGCTGCCAAAAACACTGGCAAAAGGGGGGTGGGATAGCTTTGGCTGCCCTAAGAATGGAGAAATAGGGGAAAGAAAGGGAATAAGCATTTATGGAGCACCTACTAAATGCCAGGCACTGTTTTAAGTACTTTGCAAATACTTAAAGGTTACTCAAAGGTTAGATTTGAACCCCAATCCCAAGCAAAGCCCTCCACCCCCTCCATCCCACTGCCTCTACCTAAGTACTGTGAACAGAGTAGGGACTTGATGAGCTTCTTAAATCGTATGGGTGCACTACCATAGCATATCGCTTGCATAGGGGGACTCTTCCAGGCCTAACATTCTATGACATCAAGTCGATAAGCCACTAAAGAAGGAGTTTGGCTCCTGTTTCCAAAATAGACTAGGGCTGTGATTGCTTTCAAGCTACCCTCTTGGGCAATCCCATATGCATGTCACAAAAGCATTTGACTAAAAAGCGAGAAAGCCCGTCCATCACTTGGATGTGTTTGTCCCTGGGACACCCGATCTCAGAATGTTGGGAAACATTCGAATGATGGATGGAAGGTTTCCCCTTCCAGGCAGATGTCAGCCAGGTTGACTTTGTGCTGATCGTGCACTTTGGGAGCTTCTTGGACGGAGAGAGCCCGCCTGGTGGATTGGGTTTTCCAGTGACTCCATTGCATCCTTCTCTGCTTTCTTCATGAGCTTCCACCAGAAAAAAGCAGGCAGAGGAAACGCCGGGTCCAAAGAAGGGTTGGAGAGGCCTGTCCTCAGCAGGTGTCCTCCTGGGCCCAAAGGAAGTCAACAGCTGTTCTCCCAAGGGTTGGGTGCTGTGTCTGAAAGAAACGCTCACCTCCCAACATGGCGCCAGATATTCACTCAGCGCCCCGACAAGCATGATGACATCACTGACCTGCCTTTCACACAACCTGGGTTTGAATTCCTTTGAATCCTCCTCACAAATGGCCAGTGCTCCGCAGGCTTTCGGGGTGGAGGCAGGGGAGTTCAGCAATTCCCTGCGCTCTTCATATTCACTCATCACCCATTTTTCTCTTCACCACGGCCAACATCACAAAAACAGAATTTTCTCCCCTATATGGTTTGAGAGGATGCATTACTTACACATGGCTTGGTGGGAATCAGAGAATTGGGCTTCATGCCCAAGCACTACATTACCCAAAAAAAAAAGGCAAAAACTAAAAATACATTTGAGAGTTTCTCTACTTCCAAAATGATAATCTGGAAGATTAGGGGACAACATTTTTGTCGAATCATTCCATGTGGCTATTATCTCGGACATGATTCCTAGCAAACATATAAGGAAAACAAAGTAGTGACTCTGCCCTGGATCCCTGACCTTCCCAAGGAAGAAAGCAGCATCCCTTCTGGGCATTTTTAAGCCACTGCAGCCCTCTGGGAAGCCCAGTTCAGGCGTTTGTGTTTTTGCTAGGACTGACAAAGAAGATGTGATCTGTCTAAGCAGGTGGATTTCTTTCGAGAAATTGCTGGAGCATTTTTGTTCCTGTTGTTGGTTGTCATCATAAAGTTCTTGGTCCAGAAGGAAAATAAAAGGCCATGCCGGGGGAATACGCTGCAATGAAGATCATGGCGTTCGTTGTGTGTGTAAAAGATCCCTGGGCGTTCAGGGCAGGTAACTAGGCGCTGCCCCGATAGTAATCAGATTAAAGACATCATTTCTGCCCGTCCAGAGCAAAATCCCAAGAACAGACACAGAAGAAGGACGATACAGCTCAAGGAGCAGGGAGGAACACCAAGAGCTTTCAACGTAGGAGAGAGAAAGAATAAACCAAAACAGAATGATGCACCTATAAGCCGATGCCACAACAATACACCCAGGAGCAAACTGATTTGTTCTTGAACCTTGGACTTCTGTTTCTGGATGAGGAGGAGCCTGGTGAGCATTTGTAGGATTCAATGAACTGGAGTTCTAATAGTGCAGAATTGGATCGAATGTGAAGTATAAGATGAGGACAGCTCACTTAGAATGGGAGTCAAGATTTCCTGCAGTGACACAGTCAGGGTTTTCATCCCACTACGTTGTCAGTCGTGCATAGCATTGAAGGTAGGTGTCATGGGCTGCTCCATAGCATAGTCCCCAAAGTTGATTATTATGATTTTAAAGAGCCCGTAACAAACTGGACAATAGGGAGAATACTTCAGTTGGAAATGCTGCCAGTGGAAAAAAGAAGAGAAAGAAAAGAATGAAGGGAAAGGGAAGGGAGAGAAAGATGTGCCAAAAGAGGAAGAGGAGGAGGACAAGGAGATTTATTACATCAGAACAAATTGAATTGAACAGAATGGCACGAAAGTGGTCATAGTAACTCTGAAATAGAACTAAACGTCAGAATGCTGACCTAGAATACAGAATATTATAAGACTCACAGAAGAAATACAATAAAAGTTCAGGGTTATGCCAGCTTTTTGTAGTTGACAAATAGCTACAAGGAACAGAAGCACTGCAGGGACAAAAATAGAGCATCTTTTAGCTGTAGAGACAGAGGGCCACCATCAACAGCACATTCCCCTTAGCAGAGCAAATGGTCAGACAAAAGCTTCAGCCTTATTTAAGGCAACGAGAGAAAATGGGAACCAAGTGGAGACTGAAGAAACCTCCACTGCAAGCACTCACTGATTGAAGCATTTTCAAAATCAGTTAGTTGCGGGTACCTAAAGTGAAAATTACTGGATAGGTAGCCAGGGAAGATAATAAGGTAGCAGCTAAATATCCAGATGTTTTGAATAAAATAATCAGTCACTGGATACATTGATCAACACAATTTAATGTGGATTAAATGGGTTTATTCAGGGAAAGGATGCCTTTGGGAAACTTACATTTCTAAGAAAGAAAAAACTCAACCTGTATTTAAAGTGTCGAAGACCGAGTCATCTCAAAAAATGCAGAAAAAGCCTTTGACGATACTCTTTTGTGTTTAAAACCCTACAAATATTGGGACAGAGAGACCTTTTTTTTTAAATATCATAAAAAGCATCCATCTAAAACCAAAAGCAGGCATCATATGCAATGAGCATACACTAGAAACTTTGCCAACAAATATGGGAGAGAAGCAAAAATGCACACACTCCCTACTATTATTACACATAGTTCTAGGAATGCTAGAAATAGCAATGACAAAAGAAGGGAATTAAAGATATGAAGAGAGGTAAAGAGGAGACAAAACTATCCCTGTTTGCTGATGATATGATAGTTTACTTGGAAAACCCCAGGGAATCAGCAAAGATACTAATCAAGACAATTAATAATTTTGGCAAAGTTTCAGGCTACAAAATAAATCCCCCCAAATCAACAGCATTTCTTTATAATAATTATAAAACATGAGAAGCAATCATAGAAACAGAGATCCCATTCCAAACAACTATAGAATGCATAAAATATCTGGGGATTAACTTTCCAAAGCACACCAAAAACTTCAATTACAAAGTACTCCTTAAAAAAAATTAAAGAACTTCAATAAATGCAGGAATAGTTAATGCTCATAGCCAGGTCATGCAAATATATTTAAAATGTCAATACTACAAAAATTCATTTGTTATTTTAACGTTATATAAATTATCAAGAGGATACTTTACTGAGCTTGACAAAATAATAACAAAATCCATTTGGAAAAAGAAAAATTTAGAACATCAAGGGAAATTATGAAAAGGACAAAAAGGGAATCGCACTTTTTGTTTTCAAATTACATATAAAGCATCAAATATCCAAACCATATGGTACTAGTTAAAAAAGAGAGATAGGTCATTGGAACAGACTAGACAAGGGAGATTTAAAAACTCAATTAAGGAATGTTTGACAAAGAATAAAACACATTACCTTATTCTAAAAGGATACACAAACTTAATATCAAAGATCACACTATAAAAAATTTAGAAGAGAAACAGATTATATACCTTCCCTAACTATGGGTCAGAGGTGCATGCTTAACCAATAAAAAAAATGGAGGCAAAAGGGGAAAAATATGAGCAATTACAAATGATAGAACAGATAACTTTGATCATGTGAGACTGAAGATCTTTTACACAGACAACATTAATGTATCGAGGATAAGAAGGGAAATGTTCAAATAGGAAAAAATATTAGTATCAAATTTCTTTGATAAGAATTTTCTATCCAAAACATGTAAACAATTAATAAATGTATACAGACATAGATATGGCTAATAGTCATTTCCCCAATAAATAAATGATCAAGAGATATAAACAATCCTCAAAAGAACTGCAAAGTAATCACAATGAAAGGAAAACATGTTCCAAATCATTGATAGAAAAATCAAAACAAATCAAATCAAAACAAATGAGTTTTTACTACTTAGCTTGCAAACTGAAACAATCAACTAACAAATGGCAACAATCGATATGGAAGGGATTGTGGGAAGAAAGGCACACTAACACATTATTGATGGAGCTCTGAATTGGTACAACCTTGCATCTAAAATGTCCACACTCCTTGAACCAGAGATTTCATTATTGGACTTCTGCTTTGAGGAAGCAATTGATAAGGGAAAAGTACCCATATTCCAAAATACTTATTGATAGCTAAGAAGTAAAAACAAAATAAATGGCTAAACAAATCATGGGTGACTAAAGCTGTTGTTTTAGCCTACTTAATGGGAAAAAACAACAAATATCCTATTTAAAGCATTACTGAGTTTAGATAAAAGTCCAGGTCATCCCAACTACACTTGGTTCATTGTATGAGGGCATAAAAGTCTTTTTTCTTTTCTTTTTGCCACCAAACAACATCTTTATTGAAGCTTATGGATCGAGGAGCCACTGCAATATGTAAAGTCTACAACTTAAAAAAAAAAAGATTGTTTTCTTTTTCTTTTTTTTCCCCATTTAATAAGATTGTTTTTTGAACAGGCAATTGCAAAAACTACAAGCGATGCTGCAATTTCCTTAATTGACTTCTGGAATAATTGTAACATCAAAGACGTAACCAAAAATATTCATTATTGGCAAGAAAGAAGCATGCTGTGTGGAAGCGTGCTTCACCACTCTGTCCAGATAGTAATTGTGAAGGCTTTCCCTCTCAAAGGAAGAATGTCATGGAAGAAATACCAACACAGGAAGAAAGTAGGATTTGGATGAACTAGAAAATGGCAACATCTAAGAACCGCTTGTTTTGAACTCAGAAGAATCGTCTGGTGATTTTCTTCAAGTAGATCAGCAAAGAATGTTTGAAAAAACCAAGGGAGGAGATAATGTGCAGATGAAGGCATTCATGCTTAAAGAGTTGGATTTGAGCTGTAGAAGTCATGAAACAAACTATTATGGATGACTTCATGTAGAACAAAGCATGCCAATTTACTGACGTATGGATTGTGCTCTCTCTACCTACCAGAGTATGTTTGATGATTTAAGGAATAAGAAAACACTTCATTCTACACTAAAATGACTTAAATGACGATAATGTCATTTTGTCCTATCATCACTATAGGTTTATCTTTAGGTACAATATTCAGTACTTTTTTAATTTTTCCTTTCTTTAACTATTACTTCATAATGAATCAGAAATCCATTTTCATCTTTTGCTACTTTATGATGTTTATAAACAAATTAAAAAAATTTTTTTTAATTTTCATCACATCTGATTATTTTGCTCAGAATCATAATTTCAAACAAATGAATTTGAATAATGCAACCATTTCATGTGATTCACCATTCAAACTAATAGGGACCTGGCTGTGCTCAGGTGAAAAGTTCTAATAGTATAAATTTTGATTCAAAGCAATCTTAGAGGTAATCTAATCCAGCTACCTCATTTTGTAAACAAAGAAACTAAGGCCTGAGGAGGAGGAATGACTTGCCTAGGGTCACACAACTTATAAGTGAGATGTTATAAAATATAAATAAGCACATTTGTTGATTACTATTTATTCAACCATAATTCACTCACTGAACATAGAAGCCCATGGTAGAGGATATTTTACTCATTCACAGTATAATTTATAGTTGGAAAACATTAGTGATGATGAAATTCGCACAGTTTTCTGAAAAATTCCTAGTGAAAAAAGATATTTAATGAAATCAAAAGTCTCATGGATGAGACCATTTTCTATAAATTCAGAGCCAGAAGGGGTCTCAGAGGCCATCTAGTCCAACTTCTTCATTTTATAGATAAGGAAAAAACAGAGCCCATAAATATTAAGTGACTTGACTGAGATCATATTTTTAGCAAGTGGTGGAGCTGGGACCTTGAAACCAGGCCCCCTCTGACTACAAACCCAGTCTTTTTCCCTTGATACTTTTCTCCCTTCCTTCCTTCCCTCCTTCCTTCTTTCTTTCCCTCCTTCCTTCATTCTTTCCTTCCCTCCCTCCTTCCTTCCCTCCCTCCTTCCTTCCTTCCTTCCTTCCCTCCTTCCTTCCTTCCCTCCTCCCTTTCTCCCTTCCTTCCTTCCCTCTTTCCTCCCTTCCTTCCTTCCCTCTTTCCTCCCTTCCTTCCTTTTTTCCTTCCCTCCTTCCTTCCTTCCTTCCTTCCTTCTTTCCTTCCTTCCTTCCTTCCTTCCTTCCTTCCTTCCTTCCTTCCTTCCTTCCTTCCCTCCTTCCTTCCTTCCTTCCCTCCTTCCTTCCTTCCTTCCTTCCCTCTTTCCTTCCTTCCTTCCTTCCCTCTTTCCTTCCTTCCTTCCTTCCTTCCTTCCTTCCTTCCTTCCTTCCTTCCTTCCTTCCTTCCCTCTTTCCTTCCTTACCTCTTTCCTTCCTTCCTTCCTTCCCTCCTTCCTTCCTTCCTTCCTTCCTTCCTTCCTTCCTTCCTTCCTTCCTTCCTTCCTTCTTTCCCTCTTTCCTTCCTTCCTTCCTTCCTTCCTTCCTTCCTTCCTTCCTTCCTTCCTTCCTTCCTTCCTTCCTTCCTTCCTTCCTTCCCTCTTTCCTTCCTTCCCTCTTTCCTTCCTTCCTTCCCTCTTTCCTTCCTTCCCTCTTTCCTTCCTTCCTTCCTTCCTTCCTTCCTTCCTTCCTTCCTTCCTTCCTTCCTTCCTTCCTTCCCTCTTTCCTTCCTTCCTTCCTTCCTTCCTTCCTTCCCTCTTTCCTTCCTTCCCTCTTTCCTTCCTTCCTTCCTTCCTTCCTTCCTTCCTTCCTTCCTTCCTTCCTTCCTTCCTTCCTTCCTTCCTTCCCTCTTTCCTTCCTTCCCTCTTTCCTTCCTTCCTTCCTTCCTTCCTTCCTTCCTTCCTTCCTTCCTTCCTTCCTTCCTTCCTTCCTTCCTTCCTTCCCTCTTTCCTTCCTTCCCTCCTCCCTTTCTCCCTTCCTTCCCTCCCTCCTTCCTTCCTTCCCTTTTTCCTTCCTTCCTTCCTTCCTTCCTTCCTTCCTTCCTTCCTTCCTTCCTTCCTTCTTTCCTTCCTTCTTTCCTTCCTTCCTTCCTTCCTTCCTTCCTTCCTTCCTTCCTTCCTTCCTTCCTTCCTTCCTTCCTTCCTTCCTTCCTTCCTTCCTTCCTTCTCACTTACAGCTGCCCCCTCCAACAACTACATTTAACAAATATTGATGGTGTTGAATGATGCTACCCAAAGAAAGCTTTGTTTTCATCAGAAAGAGGCACCTGTTCAACCAAAGCCAAATCCATCTTGTTAAAAGTCAGTCCGCTAATGGGCATTTGTTAAGCATTAACTGTGTTCTAAGCTGGGGGACTGAGAAAAGCCTCCAAAGATAGGATGGAGCTGAATCTTGAAGGAAGCCAAGAAAGAGAGGGAGCACTCTAGGAATGAGGGAGAACCAGTTCAGTGACCCAAAGAGGGGAGATGGAACTTGTCTCTAAAGTCTGGCCAACACTCCTGTAGTTCTAGACTCTCCCTCCAGCGTGATGCAGGGTGGCCTATAAGAAGGCTGGAAAGGAAGGAAGAGCTAGAAGACCACAAAAGGAGGGCTTGACTTTCCATGTTGATGATAAAGGGCAGCTGCTGGAGTTTATGGAGTCTACGACTTCAGGAAGATCACGTTCGCATCTGAGCGCTGAGTGGACGACAGACTGGCCAAGGGGGATGGCTGAGGCAGCGAAACCCACAGGAGGCTAGTTTGGCTGTGTGAGTGGACACAGTTGCCGTGAAGGTGGAAACAAGGAGACCGGGCAGGAAATGGATGTGCGACTACAATAGACAACCAGCTCATAAACTCTCAAATATTTTGTTTGGCATTTTGTGGTGGGTCCCCTCCTCCCCGCCAGGCTACCCTGATGCCACTTTGCACAGCCCCCAGACACACCACTAGACGAATGTGCTCAGGATAAAACTCAAATTCAGAGCATAAAGCCACAGCGAACATTTTTATAACAACAATTTTCATTATAGGGAGATTGATAAATGTGTAAATGATGAAGAGAGTTATTTATAGGTTAAACTTGCCAGATGCTGCTCATGTAAATATCTTAGAAAAAGACACATGTGCGTGCACACACACACGCCAACACACACACACACACACACACACACACACACACACACACACACAGAATATTCTACAACAACAAGTTTGAAAGCCTGAGAGGCAATATGGCCAAAGGGCTGTTGTGCTGGACTTGGAGTCAGGAAGCCCTGTCTTCAGATCCCATCTCTGACACTTCCTACCTGGTTGGTCCTATACAAGTCTCTTATCCTCAGTTTCTTCACCTGTAAAATGGGGATAATGAAACATGCAGAACTGATCTCAAAGGACTGTTGTAAGACTCAACTAAGATAATGTATATAAAGTTCCGGGCAAACTCTAAAGCACTAAGGAAATGCCAGCAATTATAATTAAGATCAGCAGAGCCCTCCATGGGTTGTGATTCTGAACAAACAAACAAAGCCCAATAGCGGCATAATTCCATATGGGAAGGAAAGAGGAGGGTCGCTGCAGCTGCTATTCTCAAGGGGAGAGTTCCCTTCCTGCCCCTATGGCTTTCCGGTTTCAGCGGATTAGAATGAGGGGAACCACATTAAAGGATTGCATGAAAGAAAGAAAGAAAAGAATGGAGGAGGAGGAGGAAAAGAAACTTTAAAACAGAGAGAAGTTCCTCTAGCAGAAAGACCCACTGGGCATTCTTTTTGACCAGTCACCCATGCAAGGCTTAACCCTTACGCCTACTTGAAAGATGTTGCCATCGACTTTGGTTTTGAAAAGGAAGTTGGATATCCTTTATTTATCTTTGTTTCTATTTTAATCAGGGGCGAGGAAATGGTTGTCTTTCAGTATCACAATCTGCTGCCCCTGAAATGACTGAGAAGGGACTTCTGAGTGAGGAATCGGTGGCCCCCAAGAGAAACTAAGGAGCAATGGATCTGACAGGAGCTTAAGGCAAACAAATGAAACCCAATGATGCCAGAGCATCTAAGGAGGAAACCAAAAGGAGGGCAACAAACAGATGAAAAGTGGAAAAGATCTGTTGAAACTCCTACAACAAAATGTTTGCTTTGGGCTTTTCCCACCCAGGATAGTGGAGCAGCGATTTCTGGACTCTCCCATCAAGTGCTTGCTGTTCCCCAAAGGGGAAATGGATATGATGCCGAAGAACAGAACTAGCTAGGAAAAGCAGTTGTGCTTGCTATGTGAAAGAAGAGCAAAGGCTCTGTCGTCAGCTATGTGAAAGGTAGGAAGGAGACCAACAACTTGCCTTGTCCTTCTTGTCCCTAGAAAACAAAATTAAGAGCAATAGGGGAAAAGCATGCACACACACACACACACACACACACACACACACACACACACACACACACCTATAAACATATATTTTCCAATGGTGCTCTATGGCTTAATATAAATAATGGAGCATCAGTTCATGGAGAATTTGTGTTACAAGTCAACCAAAGAGTTGTGAACATGTTACAAAAGCGAAGATAATATGGGGGAAATGGTGCAAAGACCTACCTCAGACAGTCAATAAGGTGATTTTTCTCTAGAAAATGTATAATCAAAGAGGGCAAAAAAAGGAGCAATCACACCATGAGAGCCAAGGATAGTCAACGGGATAGCCCGCCGACTATCTGCAGCCGCATATCAAAAGACCCGAAACAAGGCCACTGGCTCCTTCCCCATGAAGATTTACGGGAGACCCCTGACAAGAGTTGCATGGGGAGGAGTAGACATGGATGGCTGCTATCTGACTTTAGTGAAGGTGCTCATAATCTGTGAGATTACAACTCCAAGCACTGGAGTCAGGAAAAAACTGCCCACACAAGCTATCCAAAAGTAGAAGGTAAGGAGCTCCCCATCTCATTTGAGGTACTTAAGAAGAGGCTGAATGACTGCTTGTCAGGTATATTTCAGAGATGATCATTCTTCAGTGAGAGGCTACATAAGGGCTATGTCCCCTCCAACTTATCAATTCTAGGGTTCCATAACAGGGCAAAAGCACATATTCACTCCTACCCAAGGGGGAAAAAGTCACTTGCCCTCAGTTTCCTCATCTATAAAATTAAGGTTCATAGAAAGCTAGAAGGGAGCTCATCAGTGGCCATCTAGAGCAATATGTCTTAGATCCCTTGGGTGATCTCTGGATCATGTATCTAAATGCACAAAATAAAATGCATTCAGTTATAAAGGAAATCGATTATCCTGGAGTAAAGGTGTACGTTTTCCCTACCCACAGTCCCCCTAGCATCGTCTCCCTGAAACTCGTACAAAAAACCCACGTTAAGGATGACTGAGCTGGTCCAACACCCTCAAGTTTCAGATGAGGAAAGTAAAGCCCCAGGAATCTGAGCACATGCCCAAAGTCACATAGGCGTAAGGGTCCATGATGGGATCTGAACCCAGATCTTTCCTCTTCAGCTTTGGCATCTACATCTTTCTAGAAAATCAGGAACATTCATTTCCAAAGAATCAATCAGGAAATTGGTCTCAGCACGTCTGTGAATACAAGCCTTCGTTCCTTGGGCACTGGAATAAAGAAGGACTCTACCACACACACACACACACACACACACACACACACAGAAACATTTGCTCTACCAGAGAGGTAAGATGACATAGTACATGGAGGGACTGACCTTGGAATCAGGAAGTTGTCATTTTCAGTGGCATCCGACTCTGGGAGCCCATTTGGAGTTTTCCTGGCAAAGACCCTGCAGAGATTTGCCATTTCCCTCTCCAACCCATTTTACAAATGAAGAAACTAACATAAATGGGGTTAAATGACTTGCCCAGAGTAGCACAGGTAGGAAGTGTCTGCGGCCAGATTTGAACTTATGAAGATGAGTCTTTCTGACTCCAGGACCAGAGCTCAGTAGCCTATGGAGGCACCTAGCCTGCTCAGACTAGCTGTCAAAAAGTCACTTAACTTCACAATAGCTCAAATGCCCTTTCAATTACATGAAAGTTATCAGTTTGAATTGGTGGAGGGACTTTTAACACCAGGAGTTCCCAACCCTATAGAAATCAAATACTTAGACCAAAATCAGAGTGCATCTGAGTCACAACTACACAGTCATATTTCATCTCACCGAATTCAAACTAGATGTTAACTGCAAAGTAGGGGAGAGTGGCAAAGACACCCTATCTCAGAAAAGCAAATTGATCACGGAAGGCCAGCTCACACCTGAATACAGACTCCACGTCCGCCATCTTGTATTTCACTTTGGGAGCTCAGGAATTCTCAGTGGACTTGACCTCACCTCAGATGTGTTGGGCTCAAGTTTCATTCCAGGAAAATGGTTTTTAAAATACCCAGAATCCATCTTACAGCCATCTGTGGGTGGGTTTGGTGGGAGTCTACAATTGTTTGTTTGGAGTTTGAGGTGGGGGAGGATTAGGGGAAATGTGAGGAAGATTGGCTATTCAGTACCAACAAATTCTATTTGGCTTCACTTTTCCCTTTAACCAATTAATGTAATGAGCTCTAATTCAGAGTTCCCTCTCAGCTTAATTTCTTTAAGTAGCAAATCCAGGCAACATGGTGATCCTTAGAACTTGAACCACTGTGAGTGAAATGCCAAATGAAGCCCCAACTCAGTCTAAATTCTTGCTTCCCAATAGCTGTTCGCACCCGTATTTTAGAGACCAAAATATTCAACAAATAGTGCGCCTGAGTGCCCAAGGGTGGCTCTGAGATGGCCTCTGCAAGAAGGTCGGATTTGACCTCAGTCTTGAAGGAGGTGGGAAAATTAACCACAGAAAGATTAATTGGAAGCTGGTGATCATTAGGGGAATGATTGGCAATCCACCCACCACTTAGGTTTCTTTAATACTGAGAGTGAATCTGAAATCTCTGATCAGAGATATAAAAATAAGAAAGCATTGGAGTTTCTTGGCATTAGGATTAAGCCCTGTGACATTTAAAGCTTTCTTCTGAACTACAAGAGCACTTTCTTTTGCCAAAGACCCAAAATCAAGGGAGGGATTCCTGGGATTCAGTGCAAGATTTAAAGGTAGGATCTGAGTTCAAATCCTGCCGTGCTACGGTGCAGAATACTTAAATCATTATATACATTTAGTACATTGGTATAATTCTCTTTTATCATTCATTGATGATATAGTTCACACATGACGAGAAAAGACGACGGGTCGGCCAAATAGCCAGAATGGAAGAACAACTATGGATAGACTCCAGGGTTTGAAGAAGTCTCAAGAACTAATGTACCAGTTGGGCCTTTCTCCTGCAGAACGTTTCAGTATTTCTGGAAATGCATGGATGAGAGGAAGATGCGGGCAGATTGCACGGGAAAGGAAACTGAGGAGAGGAGAGGTCTCTCCTGGAAGCCTCAAGATAGGGGAACACCATGAGTGGGGTCCATTGAGGTTCGTAATCACTATTCCTACTGACAACCACCAGCACAACTAACTCACCCAGAAACCTCTCTAGTACCCTCAGAAAGAGTGTCCGGGTTTCTCTCCACAGAGCGGCTGTCCCAGGAGAACTAATAAGATGTGTGTGTTGTAATGAAAGTACTTTATTATTTCTAAACCCCATGCAAACATCTCATTTCCTGAAGATTGTGATGTGGTGCACAATACATGGTTTGTCTTCTTTCAATCACATCCCCTGTGTCAAAGGTACAAATATGGAAAAGTTCCTAGGGTGATATTTCCAATAAAATTCCCCTAACCATAAATTAAGGGAATATAAATGGCACTTTAAAGAAAATTGATTTTATTGATAAATTTAAGCTTGCTTTGAACAGGGATGGATGGCTGATTGTTTTCAGATTCACAACACGACACAGACTTTTTGTTTTATATGCTACATAGCCTCTGAGGAAAAGAATTGTACCTCGAAACACATGGGCATTCAGAAATTTTGTTTTTAAGCTCACTGGACCATGCCCATAAAATTGGGTTAAGAAAGCCAGAGACTTTATAAAATGGTGCCCCAAAGTGGAATTCAATGGAAGTTAACATAGTCTTCAAGCAAAGACAAGGATGAGGCAGCACAAGGACACAGAATTTTCCAGAGTGGGATACTCATGCCCTTGATCTGTCATCATTGCTTGCGGCTCCCAGAGACCGTATTGTTTGGGAGCCAGAATAAAAGTCCAAAGTCACAGGGATAAACTATGAAGAGCAGTCAGTTGCTTTGTGAATGAACATATTGGTGCTAAACTCACAAGGGCCATTGTAATCGATGATAGCTACATGCAGGGTCCCTCTCAGTACTACAGTCCTCCTACAACCCAAGAATCTAACCAGGAAAGGCTATACATAATGAGGGTTTTGGGAAAACCAAGGCTATGGCTCAGCAGACACCCGCTAATTCATCTATTCTAGATCAGTCCTCTCGCACACTTGGTGAAAATTAGTCATTCTTCTAGTGATGGTGAGATATTGATTAAATTGATAGATAGTGCTTTTTCATTACAAAATGCTTTAAAAAGTTGACTTAATCAATCAAGGACCCCATGAAGTTCATATTGTGAGTATCATAACCAGGTTACCAGGCGGCATAGTGGATAGAGTGTTGGAAAACCTGAGTTCAAAGCTGGCCTTAGACACTTAACTAACTTTGTGTGACCCTGGGCAAGTCACTTACTCTCTGCCTGCCTCCACCTCCTAAATGGGAATAATACCCATACCTACCTCCCAGGGCTGCTGTAAACACAAAGTATGATGATATCCATAAAATATGTGGTAACCCTAAATCTCTACACAAAAACGCTTAAGTGTCATTTCTCACCTGGCTGTACTACTCTGGGTCTTCACTGACTTGCCCAGGTTCCTTCTCCAGCCACTCCTGCCAAACACATGCTTTTCAGCTTTCTTTGATGTGCTCTTCTCTCATTAGACTGTGAGCTGCTTGCTGCTTTTGCTATGTGTCTCCCCAGCACTTAGCACGGTGCCTGGCCTACAACAGGCTCTTAAGTGTCTATTGATCTGCTAAAATGGGAGTGATGATGATGATGATGATGATGATGATGATGATGATGATGATGATGACGATGATGATGACGATGATGACGATGATGATGATGATGACGATGACGATGATGATGATGATGACGACGATGATGACGATGATGATGGCGATGACGATGATGATGATGATGACGATGATGATGATGATGACGATGACGATGACGACGATGATGACAATGATGACGATGACGACAATGATGATGATGATGACGATGATGACGACGATGATGATGATGATGTTTCTACAGTGATTTAAGGCTTGGGAGCCTCTCTTTGTGGGTGTGCAAATATATAAAATCTCATCTGACACATTTCATCGACCCCAAACTCTGAAGGCTTTGAGTCCTCTCACCAAGGCAGTGCCTTACCCTCATTCCAGAGGTCCGGCAATGACGAATGCACCCCAGCTCCTGCCTGAGTGGTGAGGAACTCAAGATGAAGCCAGAAACACCATGAGTGGGCACGAACAATTAGGGATTTAGTTTGGCTCAGTTAGGCAGAGCTAGAACAGGGCTTCATTGTTCTTTTGAATTTTCCAGGGAAGATAGGGGAGGTGGGAAGGAGAGAAAATAAATGTGTGTTCATTAACAAATACACAAGTAAAGGGGGCAACTGGCTGGCTCAGTGAATAGAGAGCCAGGGCCAGAGATGTAAGGTCCTGGGTTCAAATCTTATACTTCCTAGCTGTATGACCCTGGGCAAGTCACTTAACCCCCATTGCCTAGCCCTTGCCACCCTTTTTTTCTGCCTTGGAACCAAAACACAGTATTGATTCTAAAATGGAAGGTAAAGGTTTGTTTTTGATTTTTTTTTAAATACACAAGTAAAGAAACAGCCTCAGAAAAGTTAAATGATTTGGTTAAGGTCTCAAAGTCAGTTAAGGGTAAAGCCCCCCATTGAACCCATGTTTCCCAATTCCAACAGAGTCCATCCATTTTCTGGGCCTTGTAGGTAAAATATTAGCAAGTTCCCATGAGGACATGGCTACCTCCTACATTCTTCCCTTAAGATAAAGCAATGCCCCCCACCATTTGAATTCCTAATCCAAAAAAAGATCATTCAATGCCCATTTTGCTCATGCTATTATCTGCCGACATTCCTGTGCTCCATCCCCTTAGCATGCTCCTCTCTCAGCGGGCCATCTCTTATTACCTCCTATTAGCGGTCCCTGCTGGGTCCCCATCAGGGAGGTGGACTCTACTCCCACCATCTTGCCTCCCCAGCAGGTCTTCAGAACGATAAACATGTGGGAGGGGGAGGGTAAGTGTATAAAAAAAAGGGTGAATCACTGCAAAGCCAGCTGGAGAAGGGGAGAACACTAAAAATGAGAGAGGTCAGGAAAGGATTTGTGCAGGAGGACGTGGGGAAGAAGACCGTCCGGGCTTTGAGAGACAGCCTCTATAAAGTCACGGAGAAGGGACGTGGAAGTGTGGCTAGAAGAAGGAGGTGAGAAAGGAAGTCAGGTTCAGGAGGTTATGGGGAGCCAGCAAAGGACTCGGAGCAAGAGAGTGGCATCACCCGATCAATGAATAAGGAAGATGGCGGTCTCATGGTGAAAGAGGGTCTGGAGGTGAGAGTGTCAGCAGGAAAATGGGGGGTGAGGAGAGTCCAATTGGAGCAACAATGAAAACGAGGAAGCTGTCACGGAATGATCTATCTTATACATATCTTTGTATACATCGATCGTTACATATAATTAGTAGCAGGATGGTGAACATGAGGTTAGAGATGGCATTCTGGAATTTTACATAAAATCATGTCTGTATAATTTTAGGTCTGTGTTTATGTGTATTATTGTATCGTGCAGATTATGTGTTCCGTGTTGTTCATGAATGTCTACAGCTAATATTACAATGTAATTTTACACAGAATTATATCTGTGAAATTGTATGAGGAGACAGACAGGCAGACAGGCAGACAGACAGACAGAGGAGGGATTGTGGGTCTGGTTGCAGAGCACCACGATCACGGGAATATCGCAATAGTCAGTCCCCAGTGCACGTCCAAGTCTCTTCACGCTCTCCTGTAGTTTACTCAGTATGTCGGGCCATCGTTTAAAATACTCTGTTGCTGAAGGACGCCCATCCTCGGAGCCTTCGGTCAGAAGCTTTTTGCCTCAGCGTGGATGGCCACGACCGATTAGGCGGGGGCTGCTGAAGGCTGGGCGGGTGACAGGAACTTCTTGAAGGCAGACGTCGGCGAAGTTGGTCCTGTCAGCTGACTCTGCCTTTCCCTTGAACGCTTAGAGGCCACTGTAGGGTCAGCCACTGGCCTGATTTCGATGTCGCAGGGACGGCTGCCAGAGCACACACAACACTGTTCTATTAGGGGCCCCTTTTGTGGCAGCCCAAACAGTAACGTCCAAGATCAGCGATCACAGATCACCATCGTGATGAAATACCGAAAGAAAAGTCTGAAAATGAGTCTGTGAGACTGACGAAAATGCGACACAGAGACACGATGTTGGCAAAATGGCACTGATAAGCCCTCAACCCCGGCTTTCCCCGAACCCTCGACTTGTACAAATGCAACCTTTGTGAAGTACAACACTGACAGAGACACCTCCTCGTGCTTTGTGTGTGTGAATACACAGATGTGTGTATATTTATGTGTGTGTTGTTGCTGTTGTCATTCAGCCATTTTTTAATTGTATCCAGCTCTTCGTGACCCCATTTGGGTTTTCTTGGCTAAGATCCCGAACCGGTTTGCCATTTCCTTCTCCAGCTCATTTTACAAATGAGGAAAAGAAGGCAAACAAGGTGAGATGACTTACCCGGGACCACGAAGCTATTCAGTGTTTGAGAGCAAATTTAAACTCATGTCTTCCTGACTCAAGACCCAGCACTCTATCTTGTTCCATTGTGATAGATAGATAGATAGATAGATAGATAGATAGATAGAGAGATAGATAGATGGGTGGGTGGATGGATGGATGGATGGATGGATGGATGGATAGAGATAGACAGATAGATTGATGGATGGATGGATGGATAGATGGATAGATAGATAGATAGATAGATAGATAGATAGATAGATAGATAGATAGGTGGGTGGGTGGGTGGATGGATGGATGGATGGATGGATGGATAGAGATAGATAGATTGATGGATGGATGGATGGATAGATGGATAGATAGATAGATAGATAGATAGAGAGATAGATAGATGGGTGGGTGGATGGATGGATGGATGGATGGATGGATGGATGGATGGATAGAGATAGACAGATAGATTGATGGATGGATGGATGGATAGATGGATAGATAGATAGATAGATAGATAGATAGATAGATGGGTGGGTGGATGGATGGATGGATGGATGGATGGATGGATGGATAGAGATAGATAGATTGATGGATGGATAGATGGATAGATGGATAGATAGATAGATAGATAGATAGATGGATAGATAGATAGATGGATGGATAGAGATAGACAGATAGATAGGTGGATAGATAGATAGATAGATAGATAGATAGATAGATAGATAGATAGATAGATGGATGGATGGATGGATGGGTGGGTGAGTGGGTGGATGGATGGATGGATAGGATATGTGTCAATGTATATATTATATCTTCTCATACTAATTGTGTACATGTATATATGACAGTATGAATATATGTATAATATGATGTATGTTAGGATATCTGTATCTATATCTCCTAATATTAATACTAATTAATAATAATAATAATAGTGTGTTTGACTGGAGAGCTACCAGAGAGGATACCAGACTTGGTGACTGGACATTCAAGGTAATGGAACAAGAAGAGTCAAATAGAGCTTCAGGATTTTGCGAGTGTGCGAATCATGACCCCATTAGGATTGCTGAAGCCAGAAGGAGCAGTTCTTGGCACATAGTACTGAGGTGATGTTCAGGCCATTTAGATCAAACCCCTCAAAGGAGGTTGAGTGATGTGCCTTTGTCACACGGATGGCCGGTGACAGACAGAGTTTGAACCCAGGTCCTTGGCCTCTAAAGCCCCTGAGCTAGACATCCACTCTGTCCAGTGGCCTCCGGTGAGGGAGGAGTGTATGGGGAGAGGCTAATCACTGGCTTAGTTTGGGAAATAATGAGTTTTAAACTATTGGACCAAAGGACTGAGCTGGCTCTGGGGAACATTCAGAAAGGGCAGCCTTGGAGGAGAACAGGAGATTCTGGGGTCTGTGATGGGAGCCTCCATATCTCCGTTCTCCTCTACAGACTCGCTCCTTCTGGACATATTCCTCAGGTTAGAAGTTGAGCTTGGCCAAGTCTTCCCAAGTGTTTCCAGACAGTTGTTTTGACAGCATTGGCACTTGCATATACACACACCGCAGGGCAGTGAAACCCTCTGGTGCTCCCCTAAAGCAGAGCAAAGCAAACATCTTTACAAGGCGAGGCCTTGAGGCCTTTGGGAGGGCGGCCTTCATACAATCAGCCTCTCCGCTTGCTCTGCAGCTCGCTGCCTTCTGAAGATGGATTATAGCCCTGTAATGGGCTCTGACTAGCGGTACTTGGAACTTTCTACTTCCTGTCGTTGTTGGGCTTTACTGGGCTGCTTCTTGTTGTTGTTGCTGAAAGAGCCCAACAATTCCTCAGAATGAATCACCAAGTGTTTGGCCTTGTGGGAAAGCAGTAGGTTGTGTCCCCTGGACAGGGCAGAGGAGAAAATGGAGACAAATAAAGAACACAAAGGAGCCGCCATTTTCTGGAGGCCAAGCCCAGGGGAGAATCCGTGCCCTCGAGCTGCGGCTGAGACTTCCAATGAGCCTGAAGTAATCCCCTAATGCTGGGTCCCTGATAGGTTCCCGATGATGCCCCAAAGCGGTGGCTTTTTCATGAAATGGAACCAGATCTTGGTTACTCATGCTTTGGCCCCAGGCTCCCATGTGTTGAAACCATAATCCCCAACAAGGTTCAGAGTATGTTTGGACAACCCAAGTTACTCTATGAAAATCACCCAAAAGGAAAACCTCCTTCCATTAAAAACACAACTTAGTAGCGGTTGATTGTGAGACCAGCCAACAACATGGATCCTTGAGATTCGTCCTCATCTTTTTTCTCACTTAACAAATAGGTTTTGATTTAGAACTCACGTCCTCCTCTAAGGCACATCCTAGGCACCCAGTGGCCCTGGTGCTTCTAGGTCTGCCCACAGCTACCCCAGAGGGAAGCACTCAGTCTTCTCCTGGAAGTCTCTGCCTAAATCCAGACCGGTTCTGGCGAGGAGCAGTGACTTTCTTCCTTTCAAAGGCCCTCCATTCGCTGGCTCAATCGGCGTCCAAAAAGTCACTGCTCCGTGCCAGCACACACAGAGCCCTCACGCAGGGAGCCCCCAATTCCATGGGATGGGGAGGGTGACAGTAAAGGGAGGCACCGCGAGCTCTCCACCACGGAGGGAGCCAAGACAGTGTCAGGAAAGGAGGCACCTCCTCCAAGAAGGGACCAACATCCAGGGAGGGCGGCCCAGGGGAGAGCCCCGGGCTTGGGAGTCAGCCGGCCAAGCACACATCTTGGGTCAGATCCTCCCTCGCTAGCCTGGAGGAGTCACAGAACATTTCTTAGCTCTATTTGCCGAGTCTGTCACATTAGGGAGTGGAACGCAATGGCGGCGAAGGTCCTACCCAGGAAGGCTCTGGTCCTAGTACTGAAATGAGGAGGAGACCAAAGGGAAGAAGTCAGAGAGACTCTGCAAACAAGCACGCTGAGGAGCACTAGGCGGGAAGAAGGAAGCTTTCTTCCTGCGCATGGCGGAGCGGCATGCAGGGGGAGGTTAGCGGAAGGACAGAAGGCAGACCAGGAGATAGACACGAGGAAGGAGAATATTCTAGCCCGGAGTCGGAGGATGGAGTGCCTCCTGAGAGAAAGAGCAGGGACCGGAGGACCATTGGGCCAGAGATCATCAGACCACAGGGAGGGGCTCAGGGAGGAGACCACTGAAAGGGCAGGAAGGCCAGGTTATGAAGAGCTTTAAAAGCCAAACAAAAGATCTCCTATTTGATCCTAAAGGTAATGGGGAGCTAATGGAGTTTATGGAATACGGAAGTGGTCATCCTAATTCTAATCCTAATTGAAATAACATGGCTAGTAATAGGTATCAGAGGCAGGACTTGAACACAGGTCTTCCTGACTCCCAAAGTGGTCCTCTTTCCAGTATAAGAAATATAGGGGGGAGGGGGGGTAAGAAAACAACATATTGGTAGAGAAGTAAAAAAGGTGCTCTAAAAATCCCGAGTGTAAAGAACAACTCGTTAATGATTCCGTAAACAGTGAACATTAAACATTTCCTGAAAGTACTGCCTCATCTAGAACATCTATAAATTGGTTATATGCAAACTTTGACTCAGTTCCCTGCACATGGTTTATTCAGGTACTGCAAATATATAAAGTAGTTTCTAAATGAATGAATGCATACACTAGAACATCCAGGGTCTTCTTATTTAAACACAATGACCCAAAGAGCAATGAATACATGATGGGCCACTTTTCAGGGAGAGAGTTGAAGCCAATTGGGTCCCACCTAGCCCCAAACCAAGTCTGTCTCCTGAAGAGAAGTGAGTTTGGTTTCCAGGTTAACCAAAAGCCTATATTAATCATTTGATCTCCCCAGATGACATAAAATAGATGGTTCCAGGAGAAATCAAATAAAACCCCTTCTTTGTCCACCAGAAATGTTCTGCACTGATGTCCAAATATCATTTGGCCGTGAAAAGTGTAGAATTCTTAATGTATGCCAAGAAAAGGAGAGCTCAAACACTATGAATTTGCATCCAAAAATCAAACAGAACCAAGGAAAGAAGGTGAGTTGAAAATGCTTTGTTTCTCTCTAGCCAGGATGCAGGGAATTTACAAAGCTCTGGCGGCGGCCCTGTGTCAAGGGACCAGCTGACATCTTGAAGTCAAAGCTCAGCGGGGAGAGGACTTGTAGAGTAATTCGCATATATGCAACAGCAGGGTTAGCAGATTCTTCTAAAAAAGTGAGTAACTAGCAGCGAACTTGCCAAGGAACCATCAGCCAACATCTCCCCCGGGCAGATGCTGTCCTCAATACGCGCCTGCTCTGTACCAACCACAAAGATCATGGCAACGGCCCAGGTAGCCTTAGTGACCACATGCAATGGGCTCTGGCAGGCTTTGAAAGACGGCTCTGTAGAGCAGATCACCTCTTCCTGGACGAGGTCTTCCCAAGACGTTCCTGTGGTTCTTTGCTCATTCCAAAGAAAAGGCAGCAGAACTTAACGTCCATCAGGATCGGAGGTCACTGCAGGGATCGTCAGAGCCACTGGCAAAAGCTGGCCAGACTGACAGAAAAAGCGATGGAAACCTTCATTCTCCCAAAATGTTGGCCAACATTCCCCAGGGATGGAGAAGTCCCCTAAAAGCTCTTCATCGGAGAGGCTGCACCGACAGTGTGACCCGATGGGGAGCCACAAGATCCACGAGCCACTTGAAAGGGAACCAACAGCCCCCGAATTAGTAAGGCAGAGGTGGGCCACCATCTGCGCTGGAGGAAGAAGCACCCACATTGGATAGATGCTAAGATCCATCACACAGATGCTCTTGGTGAAGTGGAAACACCTTGAAAAGCAGTCACATTTACAAGGTGAATCCTGACTGTCCCTCCATGGGCAGAGAGGAAGCAGGTCCTACTGAAGAGGAAAAACGACTTTTCAAGACCTGTGCCAGGAAGCCCGAAGAATGGGAGAAGATCGTGAAACAGAAGGAGGCAAATAAGGGTGGTCAGTCTTCCTCTGCAGAAATAAGAAAATGGATGGGGAACAGAGATGTGCGAATGAACGTGTGCCTTCCCTACCTACACAATTTGCTCTTACTAGGAAAAGAAGGACTTTAACAGGTGTGCCATAAAATATATCCACATACACACAAGTATAAAATATCACATATGTTTATATTATAGAGACACAAATAACAATTTATATATTTTAGAAAATATTTTATTGTGTAAAATATTTGCTTTATGTATAATGTATTTTATGTATTAAATCTTGCCTGCCTATATAAATCATGCACACAAGATTCTATTCCAAAATGGGGTCAGAAAGAAAGGACCGGAAATGAATTGTTTTTGTTCGTTTTCTCAGACTTGGTTTTCAGGTTTTTCCTGTACTAGCTCCCCCACTCTCTTCCCCCCCTCAACCCCCCCAATAATCCTTCCCTGGACTTATTAGGCAAAGGGGAATATGTGGGATCTCCCCAGAACTCGCCTGACCACAGGGAATCTTCCATTAGCAGTAGACCTGGAGGGCATCCTGCCAGCCTCCTGGAAGGAATCCTCTGCCCAGCGGAGAGGGCTCTGCCAGCCACAAAATGCAAACCTGGATGGGCTGGTGTGCTAGACTCAGCAACCTAATATATCTTCAGCCGGGTCACTGCACCGACCCTGTGTCCTCCGGTGCTCTGGAGCCTTTGTTGGGGGAGCTCAGCGAACAATGAGGTTTTAGAAGACTTCCAGCGCTCAGGCTGCCCCAAGTGAGGGAAAGGGGAGGGTGGAGAGAGAGGTCAGTGGAAGAGGCTCTCTTCATGGAGGAGTGTGCTTACTCTTGGGAAGGGAGCGCTTTAACCCCTTCACCTCTTCTACCCTCGGTCTGCAGAAATGCACCCCAAAGCCCTCTTTTCCAAAGTCCCCGCGATGCCGTCTCCCTCACAGCTGGAAGTAAACTCAGAAGGCAGGGCCCAACAGCTGGGGCTTTAGTAAATTGTTCCTTCCTTTGTCTGTATTTTTTTTAATCCATAGGTTTTAACAACGCTGCACAAGCTTGTCCAGCTGAGCAGTTAAGAAGCTCCCGGTGCCAAACACCTTCTCCTAAATACCGTCCTTAATGAGCCGAAGGCCATTAGGAGCGGGCCAAAGAATGCCTTCTTTGTTACTGCCCATTTCCCCCAAGTTTCAGAATTCTGCTGGAAAAGATGAGAGCAGGGGGGCCCCGGGGGACCCTCGCGCCACCCAGAAAACTGGCTTCTCCTGACACTCCAGAGTACTCGGGGAGTCTCCATCCCTCAACACGACTGCAGGAATCCAGGGTCTTAACAAGGGTGTCAGGAAGCTGGACCAGAGCACAGGCTTCTGGTCCACCAGTTGCTCCCTCTGCTATCTCCATCCTTCATCCTCCCCCTACATCCATGGACTTCCCAGCATGCAGGGATGCTCATTGGTCTCTCGTGCCTCACATGCCCTGCATATTCCCCTATATCTCTTAGAATGGCCATTTACTTTCAAAGCCCAGCTCAGGGGCCACCTCCTTCAGAGGGTCTTCCTAGATAGCAGCCCCTCTCCCTACCAGCTGCCAATGTCTTTCTCTCCTATTTAAAATTACCCACTTTACTAAATATGCCCTTAGTGAGGTTTTTTAAAAACCCTTATCTTCCATCTTAGAATTGATATTAAGTATTTGTTTCAAGGCAGAAGAACAGAAGGGCTAGGTGATGGAGGTTAAGTGACTTGCCCAGGATCACACAGCTAGGAAGTGTCTGAGGTCAAATTTGAACCCAGGACCTCATCTCTGGGCCTGGCTCTCTATCCACTGAGCCACCCAGCTGCCTTGCTATTTACTATTGATTCATATGTAAACATAACATATTTCCTCCACAAGAATATGTTCAACAAATATTAGGTGCCCACTATGTGCCAGACAGTCAGCAAGGCCCTGGAGATACCCATGCATAAAGGAAATATTTCCAGCTCTCAGGGGCTCACATACTAGCAAACTATTGCTGTTCATTCATGTCTGACTTGCCAGGACTCTGTGATTTAGGGTTTTCTTGGCAAAGATACCCAAGTGATTTGCTAGTTCCTTTTCTAGGTCAGTTTACAGATGAGGAGACTGAGGCAGAGTGAAGTGACTTTCTCAGGGCCACCCATCCAGTAAGTGTCTGAGGCTGGATTTGAACTCAAGTTTTCCTGACTCCAGGTCCAGAGCTTTATCCAATGAGCCTCTGTTCCAGCACCCAGTAGGTTTAATGAATGGTTATTGATTGACTGGTTAAGGTCTCCTCCTCTCCATTCCTGTACTCCCAACCAAACTTCCCTGCACTTTGAACAACTGACTTTCGAATCACCCTGGGATGCTCTGGGAGCTTCCCTCAGCCTGTGCCCCAGATGCTCCTGCCATCTGTCCCCCCAGAGCCCAATTGGTAAGCCAGAGCTGGGGCATCTGAAAGTAGCAGCTACTTAAAGGTCAAAAGAGCTTCGTCAACACTTCATAGAACTTTAATTCTACAGCAGCCCTCCCTCCTCGCCCACCACAATATGGCTGGAATGATCTCTTGAGTCCCTAGAGCAGGCATCCCTACTTTTCACACTCCCTAAATGAGGGCTATTAACAACACATGTTTGTAAAGAGCTTCCTTAATGAAAGCGTCCAGAGGCAAAAATGGTGCTGGGTCTAGAGTCAGCATGGCCAGATCATCCATTAAAAAAAAAAAAAAAACACCGGCAGGAATATTTCTCGCTAAAGGAAATTCCCCAAATTCTTCTCCAGTTGACCATTCCAATGTCTCAAAACCCTGCTTTTTGCCCAACTTATTTTTAATCCTACTTCTGTATTAGCACATATTATGTAATATTGATTAACATTTAATATCTTTTTATTCATCTCACCTTAATTTCCAAATCTATCCTTCCTCCTCCTTTACAGTTTTATTGTTTCCTCCTCTGCAAAATGAAGAGGTTGGGCTGGATGACCTCTGAGGTCCCTTCCAGGGCTACCTGTATAATCCTACAGACAGGAGAAAGTAGTTGCCAGAACAACATAGGAAGGAAAAATAGAAACAGAATAGAATGGAGACAAGCACAACACAGCCCTGGAAGAAGAGTCCAGAATACGAAAGCTCTGAAGGTGTTGAAGCAGAAAAGAAGAGCTAAGAACCATTCACACGAGTCTTCCTTAAATGCTTATCAGTGGTATCAGTGGGTCAAAAGATCTATACAGTTCAGTGACTTCCTATAATTCCAAAATGTTTTCAAGGATAGGACCAGTTCACAGCACAAAATCAATGTATCTCTTTTCACAGTCCTTCCAATACTGACTCTTCTCCTCTTAACTTATCTCTTCCATTTTGAGAGATATGAGCTATACCCTCAGAGTTGTTTACATTTTCACTTCTCTCATTTCTCTTACAAAAATAACACTTTTCTTCCTGCCCTAGAAAACTGAGACAAGAAAAGTGATGGGAAGAGATGGAGAGGGGTCATGATGTAGCAGCAAGAACTTGAACTTAACTGGCATTCCAGGCCTTTCTTCAACATTAACAGTGTAAGAGGGGAAATCACTCAACCCAAGTCTAATTCTTCACCTGGCGGTAACAAAATGGAACAAATAACACCCATCATACCGTGCAGTTATTGTGTGGTTCAAAGGAGATCATGCATAAAGCAAAATCTTAACTTAGTGTTCAAAAGAAGATGTCAGCTCCATGAAAAGAAAAGCTTCCTAAGATGGATCTGGAAGTGGCATGGATTGCCTCTGAAATTAGTGGAATTTTCTAGGAAAGATGGGATCCTTTTTTTCCCTCAAACATGTATTAGATTTATTACATTGGGAACCACATCTCTGAATATCATTTTCCTCATCTATAAAATGAGAATAAAAGTCAACCATGGTATGAGTGACCGTGGTATAATAGTCTTTCCTTCTGGGAAGGCTAAGGTCTATGGCAGGTTCAATTTGGGAGTTGTGAGTGTAGTAGAATTCAAACCTACTGATGTCCGCCCTCTTCTGTGCCAATTTGGTGAAGCCTGAAGAGTGGAATCTTCTCTAAGAAGGAGCGTATCAGCTCAGGTGAGAACAATGAGGCAGGTCAAAGCTCCCATACTGATGACTACTGAGATCTGGCTGATTTATCCTCAAACTGGGAAAGATAAGGAGAATTTTGCTAAAAAGAAAAGACAATGCACAAGGAGGAGTGAAGGCTAAACATAATAGATCTGCATTCTTGAGCTAAGGAAGAAGGCCAAATGAAATAAGGTATTTAAATGCTTCAAAGCACTAGGCAAAGTCAGTTTTTCTTCTTATTGCTATTATTCCTTTCAGAATATTCAAACTGCAATCTTCAGTTCAGAGAGCTGGTTAAAAGCTGAAAAGCCTTTTTTGGAAAAATCCAGAAAACTGTCAGGGAGGGATTAGTTTGGAATGATTTCTCTACTATACTTTGGTTGATTCTACTAGGAAGAGAAGTGCCTGGTCATTGCTATAGTAAATCTATCATCTTTAGGATAAATGTCTCCCTCCCCTTTATAATTGTTTAGCAACAATGAAAAATTATTCCAAAGAATAAATTTTGACTTTTGTATTCCTTTCAGGGGCTATGCTTCTTTTTAAAAAAAAAATATTTAATTAGATGATTTAGAATAATTTTCCATGGTTACAAGACTCATGTTCCTTCCCCCCCTCCCATATATAATGCACAACTCCATTGGGTTTAACATGTGCCATTGATCAAGACCCATTTCCTTATTATTAGAATTTGCACTAACGTGATCTTTTAGAGTCCACTTTCCCAGTCATAGCCCCATCGACCCATGTGATCAAGCAGTTGTTTTCCTTCTGCGTTTCCACTCCCACAGTTCTTCCCCTGGATGTGGATACATTCTTTCTCCTAAGTCCCTCTGGATTGTCCTGGGTCACATTGCATTGTTGCTAGTAGAGAAGTCAGTTACATTCAAATGTGCCACAGTGTGTCAGTCTCTGTGTACAATGTTCTCCTGGTTCTGCACCTCTCACTCTGCATCACTTCCTGGAGGTCGTTCCAGTTCACATGGAATCCCTCCAGTTCATCATTCCTTTCAGCACAATAGTATTCCTTCACTATCATATACCACAGTTTGTTCAGCCATTCCCCAATGGAAGGGCATCCCCTCATTTTCCAATTTTTTTGCCACCACAAAGAGTGCAGCTATGAATATTCTTATATAAGTCTTTTTCCTTATTATCTCTTTGGGGTACAAACCCAGCAGTGCTATGGCTGGATCAAAGGGCAGACAGTCTTTTATCACCCTTTGGGCATAGTTCCAAATTGCCCTCCAGAATCAATTCACAACTCCACCAGCAATGCATTAATGTCCCAACTTTGCCACATCCCCTCCAGCATTCATTAATTTCCTTTGCTGTCATGTTGGCCAATCTGCTAGGTGTGAGGTGATACTCCAGTGTTGTTTTGATTTGCATTTCTCTGATTATAAGAGATTTAGAACACTTTTCCATGTGCTTATTAATAGTTTTGATTTCTTTATCTGAAAATTGCCTATTCATGTCCCATGCCCATTTATCAACTAGGGAATGGCTTGATTTTTTTGTACAATTGATTTAGATCCTTATAAATTTGAGTGATTAAACCTTTGTCAGAGGTTTTTGTTATTAAGATTGTTTTCCAATTTGTTGCTTCCCTTCTAACTTTGACTGCATTGGTTTTGTTTACACAAAACCTTTTTAATTTGATGTAATCAAAATTTATTTTGCATTTTGTAATTTTTTCTAACTCTTGCTTGGTCTTAAAATCTTTCCTTTCCCAAAGATTTGACAAGTATACTATTCTGTGTTCACATAATTTACTTATTGTTTCCTTCTTTATGTTCAAGCCATTCACCTATTCTGAGTTTATCTTAGTATGATGGGATGTTTTTGACTGGGAATGCCTAATGAGGTTCAATTGGTCCAGATGGTTTCCAAGTTCCTCCTTTCCTCTAGATTCTGTTATCACAGGATCTGAGATTTAGAGCTAGGAGTAACCATGGAGGTCAGGTAGTTAAAGCCTTTATCCTACAAGGGGGAGAAAAGCTTTCTATGAATCAAGAGAGGTTTTTCCTCCTCATCCCTTTGACTTCCTTAAATTTCATTTGGACAAAAGACTATATTTAAATCCAGCAAAAAAGCCATCTGGTTTGAGGACTATATGTCTCTTTAGGACAATATTTTACAGAGGATCAAAGACTTGCAGTTTGAGTCCAAGCCCCTCATTTTATAAGTAGAGAAATAGCTCAGAGAGCTTAGGTGACTTGCCCAGGGTACATAGTTGCTAAGTATCAGAGGCGGGATTTTAACTCAAGAGTTTCCTGACTCTAAGTTCAGTGCCCTACTCAATAAGTCACATTGCCTCAATATTTTCCATATATTTTACCCCCAAAAGTTATAAAATACTTGGATTTGACCTTTGGACACATGGCTTCGCTTTTGGATAGCTGAGGCCATTCCATAAAACTGATGTATTGATGTGCTGAAGGGCTGCAATCAGTGCTGGTAGATGGGTTTTTCCATAATGAGAGCTCTCCTTTCTGGTGAAATCATGGCTCCCTCAAATATTTGCATTATTGAATGGAAAGGGGCTTTAAAATATGGTTTTATATATGAGAAGTGGAAAAGTCACTTACACAAAGGAAATTAATTAGGTAATTATTCATGCCAAATTTGTGCCCCCAAACCAACAGTACCATCAGCAGGGATGCCTGTGCAGGGCTAAGCAATGGCTCCTCTTCTCCTCCCTGCCATCCCCCAGTCTAGGCAACATTAGCTCATGCCTCAAGCTTTAGGTCACCCACTTCACCTTCATGGCCCCAGAGGATGGACGCAGGGTGGATGGGAGGATGCTGCACGGGGAAAATGTAGTTTGGGTGTCAGGGAAACCCTCTAGAGAGGGAATGCCATCCCGGAGTGGAGCTCAGGGCCTTCAGAGGCATTGCGCTCCCTTGCCCTGGACGTCTTCACTCAAAATCTGGATAACCATTGGTTGGCGGGGCTAATGGGGATTCCCTTTCAGGGATGCTCATTGAGTCTCTGCCATCTCTGCCAGCTCAGAGATTCTCCGATTCTGCAAAATCATGCTGACTCTGTTTCCATCTAGAGAGACGTCTGCCTTCTCTAGAGTCTCTTTTTGACATCCATCAGTCGGTCAATAGGCATTTCCTAAGGAACTACTACATGCTAATGGTTGGAAAACAAAGGCCAAATGGCTCCATCTCCTCTCCCAAGGACCCTGCATTCTACCAGTAAGAACTAAGCCAAGCTTCACTTGGTATCTCCTGTGTGCTCGGCGCTCAGGCTCTTGTCTTCCTTTGGCTCCCATACTTTAGGTTGCCACTGAGTCCTGACTTCTCTCTATATTGTGGTTCATCTCTTGGGCTGACGGGAATTCGTCCCATTTCCTCATCCCCCTCCCATGCCAATGAAGCCCCCGGCCCCAAGTCGTCCCTCAGCAAACACTCATCTGTGGGTTTAGAAAGAGACGCAGCCGGGAGAAGGGGAATGTCCCAGCCTGGGAACCTGGATCCAGCCTTGAGAGACTTCTGGGTCACGGCGGCCTCTCCCGGAGGACAGAACCAGACTTCCAACTTGAAAGGAGGTGGGGCTGGGGCGTCCGACCCCCTGACTGCAGAGGAGGAAGAGAAGGGAATGAAGCTCTGGGATCGCTAACGACCAAACCTGGGATGCCCGCGTGACCCACCTCCAGGGCACAACCATGAAAAAGCAGCAAGTATAACCACCGGCTGCTCCCCATGACGGGCCTCCAATATTTCAAGATCTTCCATCTAAACAGCCCAGATTGCCAACCAGTCCTCGACCTGATGACTACTGCCTTTCCCTAGACACCCTCCCACTCAGCGGTGTCCTTTCTAGAAGGGAAGCCGGACCAGGGCAAAGCACCATGGGACGGGCATCCTCTGATTCCTGGAAGCTCTCTGAATTCAGCCTGAGGGTCTGTCCACTTTGCAGGCCGCCAGACCACCTGGAAGGCCAGATGGAATCAGAATCTCTAAAACCTCCTCCGAAAAGCTGTCGGCTGGTCTGTCTTCCCATTTGACTTCCCCTCGTTAGATTTCAGCTTATTGATGCATCTGGGGATCCTGATTGTCGTTCACCGAGCTGGGGATCCCTCTCAGCAAACGAATGGGTGCCAACAAGCTCCAGACAGGAAAGAGGAAATAATGAGCTCAGGGAAGGCCTTTGGGCTTCAGAGGAGTTGGGAAAGGCTTCCTGTAGAAGCTGAGATTTTAGTTGGGACTTGGAGGAAGTGAGAGACGCCAAGAGACGAGGAGGGGGACTATTCCCCGCACGAGGACAGTCATGGAGAATGTCTGGAGCTGAGGTGGAGGGTCTTATTCATGCAACAGCCAGGAGGCCAGTGCCACTGGGTGGACAAGTCGTCAGGGAGCAGGTACAAGAAGACTGGGAAGGAAGGGGCCAGATTATGGAGGGCTTCGAACACCAAGCTGAGGACTTCCTGTCTGATCCTAGAGAGGGGGAGTCTGAGGGGGAGGGGTGTCATCAGACCTGCATTTTAAGAAGATTGTGGCTTTAGGGGCCAAATAGAGAATGGATTTGCGTGGGAAGAAATAGAGGCAGAGAGAGCCACCAGCCAATGATCACAATTGTCCCTGCGTGAAGCGCTCCGTCTACTTCAAGCCATGACTGATGATGGTAGTTGATCATGAATCAGTCAACCACACAGAATTAACTTTCAGAAAGTGGTATTTCCTGCACTGGCGGTGAACAGAGTTAGGAAGATCTAGGTTCAAATCCCACCTTAGACACTGGCTGAGTGACTCTGAGTCAGTCTCTTAACCAGCCTCGGTTTCTTCATCTGTAAAATGGGGATGATAACAGTACCTGCCTCTCGGGGTTATTGAGAGGAGAGAATAAGATAATATCTGGAGAGAGCTCTGCCAACCTTGAGATCTACATGAAAGCTAGCCATTATTTTCATCATGAATTCAGTCCTCTTGCAGACATTAGAAAGAGGTTTTGACAGTGGCTCTTGCTTTTCTTCACGAGCAAGAACCAAGATTTTTCAGGAAGGAAAAGGAAATAGTCTAGGGAAGAAAAAGCTCTGCATAAGACCATTTGCAACTGCCCTGTTCTTTGAGGTGGGCAGTTAGGTGGCATGATGGATAGAGTGGCAGCCTGGAGTCAACAATATTCATCTTCTTGAGTTCAAATCTGGCCTCAGCTACTTCCCAGCTGTGTGATCCTGGACAAGTCACTTCACCCTGTTGGCCTCAGTTTCCTCATCTGTCAAACGAGCTGGAGAAGGAAATGGCCAACCACTTTAGGGCCTTTGCCAAGAAAACCTCCAATGGGGTCCTGAAGAGTCAGACCTGACTGAAACACAACTGAATGACAACCCAAATTCCATGAGCCTGGGGAAGAGTATGCTTGGCTGACTTCTGATCCATCATCCATCATGATGTGTGTTCTACGGCTCCATCGTCTCATCAATAACATGGTTGGACTAGATGGTCCAAAGGTCTATCTGTCCACCTCAGAGAATCACTCGGTGAGAGGACTTGGCCCCAGGCACTGACATAAGGGGTGCCATTTTCTATCCAGGATCATCAGACTACATGGTGAAAGCCGGAGGGGATCTATGAAGCCATCCAATCCAACCCCTTCATCTTACAGTTGGGGAAACCGAGGCTCACAAATGTTATGGGACTTTGGGTCCCCTAAGTAATAGAGAAAACTGGAAGCCAGAGCTCTGGTCTCAGAGCGCCGTTCTTCCTTCTACACTAGATGTCCTTGTTTCCTCTCCTAGGGGACCACCTTCTCTGAGGCCAGCCTCTCAGGCCTACAGAGGCACCAGCTCTAGGGCAGCTCCCCTTCCTGCCCCCCAGCTGCCCCCCGTCCAGAGCCCCTTTCCAGAGGCCTCTGGGTCCTCTTCCAACAACAAGCCCAGGTACAATCTATCTCATGCGTCCCAGCTGGCCAGCACCTCCGTTTTTCCATCCAGGCATGGAAAAGTCGACATGCCTCCATGATCTCAATCCTCGGGGGCTGAAATGAAATCATGTGAACCCCATGAACCCACAACGTGAAGATCACTGCATTTACTGACCTCGGTGAGCTGAATCACCTTTAGCCGGGCAAGGAGAGACCCAGGGAAGGAGGGATGGAGTGGAAAGATTAGTCATCCCCCAACAGCCCAGCAGCAGCTGGGGCTGAGTCAGGCCAAAAGAGGGGGCGGCTGACCACGCCGCGGCATCCAGACGGGGGCTCAGGCTGCTTCGGGACAGGGACGGCTTGGACCGGGCACCAACAAGGAGAGCTGGGAGAAGGGGGTGACGACGCCAGCCGAGGAGGGAGAATGAGGCGCCTCAGAGGCATGGCTCCCCTCTCTTACAGGGAGGGATATTGGGGGGCGTCCCAAGCTAGGGAGTGCAGGAGGTGAGATCTGAACCTCCCGCTGCCACCAAATGACAGACATCTACCTGTTGTGGGGAGAAGGCTCAGCAAGCGGAGGTCAGAAGGCAGAGAAACTCGGTCCTGACCCGTGGGACACGCTGCCTCCCCCGGGTGACCGGACTTCAGGCCAGGACCAGTTCAGTCTCTGTAAGCCCAGCACCGAGCAAAGTCTGAGCTCCATCATTGCTTCCTAAATGTCTCCTGACTGACTCGTGATCCAGGGGGGCCTCAGACCTTGGTTCTGGCCTGTCATGTCAATTTTCCTTCTCCTGGACCAACTTCTTACCCGCCCCCCCCCCGCCTTCCCCCTTTCCAGTTTCCTTCCATGCTTGTCTCTCTACCTAAATCTGCTGTGAAATTGGGGCATCCATTTCAGAATCCTGCCCAGGAAGTACCCACGACGCCCAGAGCATTGGATCAGAGGATGCTCCCTCTCTGCACCGGAACATGGAGCAGCCCTTTGTGTAATGGCAGAGATGGAAGCAAAGTCAATGCTCATCTATGGTGGCCCACAGGTGTAAGGGAGGATGGCTGTGCTGATAGGAATGACAAATGTGATGAGAAACAAGAAGCCCAACTGAAGCCAGCAGAGCCAAGAAAACAAGCTACGCCGACACTACAAATATGTGACTGGAAAGGATGAGCGTGTGTACACACTTACACACATACTCACACATGCACATTCACACACACTCACAGACACACACACAGATGCACACACTCACACATGCACACATACACACACATGCACACACTCATACACACACTCAAAGTGAATAGAGTGAAATTATAAAGAACAAATAGAATACTTGTGAAGAGCTGGGAAAGGGTGAGAGGTCAGCGAGGATGGCACAGGACACCTTTTGAGCTTCTTCAATAGACTGATCAATGGTGCTCATTGGTTTCATTTTATTTTTGTCTTTACTAGTTGCTAAGTGGGGCAGGGCTCCGGGAAGAGGAAGGGGCAGGACCCTAGAGAAAAACCGGGATGAAGAAAAGCAGGCATCTCTCTTCCATCCCAAGCCAGGCAAGGTCTTTCACCGTGGTAGATTTATACTCAGCATTTTTCTCAATACCAATGCATGAGGATTCTCGAAAGATCTTTGCTTTTACATGGGATAAAACAGAGGATGTGGTCGCATCTTCCACAAGGTTTTACCGATGCCCCGAGTCAGCTCTCACACATCTTGAACAGAGAGGGCAAGCCCTCCAGGGGAAAGGACTATCGTGCTTGTTGATATCGGCATCTTCAGCACTTTGCACCCAGCACGTAACAAGTGGCTAATAAATCATGTGAGCCTGGGGCTGTGGGGGTGACCTGGGCTCCTGAGCCCCCTAAAGAGGAACGGCAGCAGGAGGAAGGCATGAAGAGGGTCTGTGAGATCAGCCTGATTCCAAGGGGTGGGTTTTGGAGGAGCGGCCAGTTCTCTGGGCAGAGGACTACGCCAGCACGGAGACATATAACAGGGTGACCTCCGGGCGGAGCAGGTACCCTGGACACAGCAGCAGATGGCCCACACCTTCCCCTCTGACCTCTGCCTTCTCCCACTTGTCTCTTGACAAGGCCTGAGGCTGCTTGGAGTCCAGACCACACGACGTCCCCATGACCTGCACTGGGATGCTAGTGGGACGGGCCTCTGACATCTCCGTGGTTGGGGCCTATCAGAGAGATGGAAAATGGCCTCTGGAGCCTTCAGATGGGAAATGCAAGTCTTCATTCCTAGGGACACCCAGCGATCCCGGCCTCCAGAGCAGGAACCTAGGGAGCCCCAAAAGCCCATCCGCATCATAGTCATCAGACAGGCTCAAGAGGCTCCCCCTGAGCTTCTGCCGGGGGACCTGGAAGGTTGCTCAGGCTGGGGCATCCTTGGGCCCCCAGAGCCTGTGGTCCATCGACTCTCCAGCTGCCGCTTTCCTGGCAGGAGCCAATGAACTCTGAAAATACCAAGAACTTTCTGAAGTGCGACAGAGATGTGCAAAGAGAGCCCTGAAGGGGAGAAGAAGCCACTTCTAGGGATGGCGGCTCGGTCCTCCGCTCCTGACAGGGATGGGGACAAGGCAGGCACATGGCCCTACCCAGCAGCCAGGCTACTTACGCCCCAACACAGAATCCTGGACTCAGAGCTGGAAGGGGCTTGAGGGACCACCAAGGCCAAACCTCTCCTCTCACAGATGAGGAAACTGAGACTCAGAGCACAATAACGATTTGCCTGGAGTCCCATCCAAGAGAGTGTCTGACATGGGATTTGAATTTACATCTTCCTGACTCCAAGACTCGCCTATAACCCAGCTGCCTCAATTGTCCTACGGACGACCCTTACACTGAAGCAGGACAATAGTCTGGGGGGGGGGGGAGACAAAGTCAATCAGACGTGGGTGTTTACGGATCAAAGGTTTGTTTTGGTTGTGTGCTTGGGGCCACCATTCCTGCTTCTAAGCCCAAACGGCCCACGTGGATTTGAATTCAGCACAAGGAACAAGCAAGAAACGGTCACTGGGGATTTCATTGGCCGTCGGGAATTCAGGGTGTCACTGCCCCAGAAATGCGACCTGGGATTTCTCTGGTATGGGGAACTCCCAGAGGAGGACATCCCTCCCCCAATCTCAGACCACTCCTGCCTCGATCCTTTCTGGTCTTAGAGAGCCCTGACAGAAGGAATAAGAGCGAGAATAACTGGGATTCAGACCAAGGCCACACACGAGCCAGCATCCCCCAAGTCCTGGGGAACATGGGCCAGCACCGAGCTCCGCACCGGGCTCCAAAGACCCGCAAACCCCTCCCCCTTCTAGGAGCTGATGCTCTGAAGGGGACCTTCACACCTTCACAACCTGCACACACACGGATGGGAAAGGCGACAAAGGAGAACGGAGAGGCACTCTCGGAGGGAACGCGGGAGAAGTAGGAGGCATCTGCAAAGGCTTTTCAGGATTAAGTAGAACTGTGGTGGGACCAGAAGGATGCCAGGAGGCAGAACCGAGGAGGGAAGACGTGCCAGGCAGAACGAACATTTCTAAAGTGCTGTGAGCCGCCCCCCCCCCCACGACCCCCAAGTCCTCTGGCCTTCCTGAAGGCCCCTGGGAGCATGGATGAAGCCTGGGAAGGCACCTCTGAGGCCATAGATGGAGAAACCGAGGCCCAGAGAGGTAAAGTCCCACAGGGAGAAACAGGAGGGCAATTTGAACTCGGGTCTTCTCACTCCGGGGCCTTGTTATCCCAGCTAAGGATGACACAAGGGCACTGAGAGGCCAGAGGCTTGGTCTCTAATCCTGGCTCCTTCCTGCACAGATGATGAGGGAGGCACACTGGTAAGGAGGACTGAGAGCAGGAAAGCCAGGCTCTAGTCCCACCCTCAACCCGTCCTGGCTGTGTGACCCTGGACAAGTCACCTGACCTTGTCACCCCCAAGGCGATGCTCTAAGGAGAGAAGTGGCAGAGAAGGGAATGATCTGATAGATGGAGGGAGTCTCCTCATTAGGAATTCCCAAATCAGGGAAGCAGCACAGACGGAGAAGATGGCTGAAACGGTTCCGGGGAGTGCCTCGAGCTTGCTCCGACATGGAAGACACCTCGGTCATCCCCCGGGGCCATCTCCAGTCATCCTGACTCCTTCCTGCCACTGGACTCGGAGGAATCTGGAGGGGAGATGGAGGACGACGTGGTGAAAGTGCCTCACTTCAACCCAATTCAGGAGCAGGTCGGGCCTCACCTTGCCATGTCGCGGGTCCTCTTTGAAAACCAAGAATGAAAATACATCAGTGAAGAGAGGGAGAGGCAGACAGACAGACAGACAGAGGGAGGGAGGGAGAGAAGAAGCAATGATGAGTGTCCAAAAGCCTGCTCCACGCCAAGCCTCGGAGACGGGGGCCCCTCAGCCGCTGGACATGTCCAAGGGCGCATAAATGCATTCTTGTGCATATAGGTGAGGGTCAGGAGCATGTGAAGCCCCGGCCCTCGCTCTGCCCACCAGGAAACGGCCAGCCCGGGTTCCCCAACACATCCCTCATGCAAGGCTTCATGATGGCGGGGCTGAGACGTGTGTCAAGTGGAGGGCACAGGAGTCGTCCCATCCAGATGGGATTTGGAGTCGGGACAGGAATGGCAGGGAATCAGCCCAGAGACACTGGCTGCAGCCACACTGGGATCTCAGGGGCCAGCCTAAGGCATTTCTGTTCTGTCCTAGTGGCTTGGGAGGTTGGGAGATGGAGCCAGGGAGGCAAGTGCCATCTTCCTTGGGCAGGGCACAGACGCCCATGAAGACGCTAGAGCTGGGGGCAACTGGACGCCTCCGTGGATAGAGCCAAGTCTAGAGATGGGAAGTCCTGGGCACTTCCCACCTGGGTGACCCTGGCAGCGACTTAAGCCCTGCTACCCAGTCCTTGCTGGTCTTCTGCCTTGGAACAAACACTTTGTATTGATTCCAAGATGGAAGGTCGGCGCTTAGAAAAAGAAGCTCCAGCTGTACCCCTTTGCTCCTAGCAGGCAAGACTTTGGCGTTGCTCATCTTCCAGAAACACTTCCAAGTAGTTTCTGGCCACAAGTGAA